>NC_134276.1:207610948-207932871 GCF_949628215.1 Phalacrocorax aristotelis | reverse complement strand
AACAAAGGGCACAGGCAATGTTTTACGTTTCACTCCTCATTTTCCTTTTCCCTCTGGCAGAACTATTTAATTGGTGGTTAGTGAGACTCTGCACTTTAGAACTTCACCTTTTTTAATTGAAACAGATACTGTGACTGCTCAGAATTGCAGCTGGTTCTTCTACCGGCAAATCTATTCTGTACTTCGCTTCATATTGAGTAACTGTTTTCCCTTGTTATCAACAAGATGAAAAAATTATCCTTTGTTTCAGTGAAAGCTCCACTTACTGCCCCAGCACGCTTTGTGTATTACCATACTGACAATGGACAAAATGTTTTTCTTAAAGGAAGTAAAAGGAAAAAAGAGGACTATTTTACTGTCTTTTATTCTCTGGATACTACTAGACTACCTAGATGGTCTAGGGTACATCTTTTAGAGTCACAGAAGAAGGTGAAAAGCAGTACATGGCCAGAGCTGAGGAGAAAGACTGTAAAGCACAGGAATCATTTATAAGAATGACAGATTAAAGGTATTTCCAAACTCACCAGATATTTGGTGACCCTATGGAGTCAATTTTTTTCGTATTACGCTGAAAATTGGATAAAATCACAGCTCGTTTTTTTACAGTGCTTACAATATATTGGCACCTTCTTCCACTACATTTTATACCTCACTTGGTCTTTGCAATATGTGCTAATTCCAAGGCAGCAGATCCCTTCCAACTGCTTGCTCGAGGGGCCACATCCAGCTATAATCTGTGTAAATGTGGTAAGACCAGCCTGTTTGTTGCACTACAAGAAGTAGGAGGCATCGTATGAATCTATCAGATAACAGGCTGAATTGGAGCAAGGAGGTGGGACCCCAGCATGAAGCTAGGCTGGAACTCACGGCTGCAAGTCTTCACAAGTGCCTTGAGGTTAGAGTCAAGGGTGCTGAACCAATTTACAAAGCAAAACCCATCAAAGAACCTAAATAGGAAAACACCATGTGGGGCTCAGGTTATGCTTGAACGGCAAATTATTGAAGGTTGGAAAAGTACCATTGTTGGCTTGCCTTATTTGATATTCTTCCCTGGATATCCTCTTTTGGTTGCTGTTGGAGAGAAAATATTAAACCAGTTATGCCATGTGCAACTGGGTGTCTGTTCAAGTTTGTACAGGGCATGGCTGTATTGTACATTAAGTAGACATTTGGTAGACATAGAAGGGTTAGACTAGTGATCCCTGAGGTCCCTTATAACCTGTTATTGTGTGATTCTGTGATTTGAACAATATGTACAAAGCAAGAAGGTCTTAGCTGAGCTCCCTATTTATTAGGCTTCAGGATAATGTTCACTTTTCACTGCTTCCTTGGGCACAATATAGATTAAATTTGTTTTCTACAAATTGGAAAAACTTGAAAAAAGTACAGAATCATAGAATGGTTTGGGTTGGAAGGTACCTTAAAGATCACCTAGTTCCACCCCCCTGCCATGGGTAGGGACATGTTTCCCAAGACCAGGTTGCTCAAAACTTCATCCAGCCAGGCCTTGAACACCTCCAAGGATGGGGCACCCACAACTTCTCTGGGCAACTTGTTCCTCTCATTATCCTCACAGTAAAAAATTCCTTCCTAATATCTAATCTAAATCTACTCACTTTCAGCTTAAAAACGTTACCCCTTATCCTATCACTACAGTCCCTGATAAAGAGTCCTTCCCCATCTTTCCTGTTGGCCCCATTTAAGGACTGAATGGCTGCAATAAGGTGTCCCTGGAGCCTTCTCCTCTCCAGGCTAAACATCACCAACTGTCTTAACCTGCCCTCACAGGGGAGATGCTCCAGCCCCCTGATGAGTACACCTTCATTCTCATCCCTCTCTGACAGTGAGCAGCTTTTAGCTAATTGTCTAGGGCACTGTCCAGGCTGGGAGGTGAGTCTGGGTCTCTTTAGGTGGGCCTGGGCTTGGGACTCTCACACTTGCATGAGTAGGTACTCAGCAATCTACTGCTGGTGGCAGTGACGCTGGTAATAGCTGAGCTTGGAAAGCAAAGAATGAATCCTGTCATCCCATGGCAGCTTTCCATGCAGAGTGTAGATCCATTATGAAATGCTTAAGTACCTCCTATGTAGGGAACTTATTTGTCTGCCATTTGGGCTGCAGTTGTCCCTTTGGACTATAAAATGTCCTGCGTGTTTCTGTCCGTTCTCTGTGTGGCTTTGCTCTTCCATCATCGGTACTGGCGTAATAGTACTTCCCAATTTCAATAGGGCATGCCAAATGCATAGAAGACTGGGTTAGTCAGCCAAGTTTCTTTCATTCCTTTTTCTTTTTTTTTTTTAGTGTTTTTGTAGCAGTGTAGAAAGTCATGTTACCTAAAGTCAACAGAAACGCTGTTGAGTTAAACAGCCATAGTCAAACTGACTGTCCAATGCAATAAAATTTGACTGATTGCTGCAGGTTTGCTGTGCTTGGAATAGGATAAGTATGACCAAGACCTATAATTCCTAACAGAAAGGAAAACCTCTTATGAGTGGTCTTATTTTTTTTTTAGGGAGGCCGATAGCAGCAACAGTAGTGCACTTAATTTAGTAATATGTCGGATACTGTTGCAGGAAGTCTTAGTTGCAAAATTAATTACAACTAGCTTTGCACATTTTCACGCCACTGTCACATGAGTACATGCCTACAGACAAAGGCTAATGATGAAAGGTAACGGGCCAGATCCATTGCTTGCATATGGTGGTGCAAGTTTTTAAAATTCATTGAAATTATACTTTGTTTACAACAGTAAATATGGCCAGGTATGTTAAACTGTGGAGAGGTGTCTAATGAAGTATCACGGGGGAGATTTTAAGTTTGGCCTGGATTAACATCATCATTAATGATCTGGAAGAAGGAGGCAGTCAGCATGTTCATTAAATTTGCATGTGATACAAAGCTTAGTTTCAAATACCACTGAAGGTACAAAACCACAGAGGGGCAGAAAGAAGCTTGACAGAACAAAACCAATACATAAAACAAAACAAAACAAAAAGTAAAAAATAAAAAAGAGAAGATACAGCTCAGCGAAATGTAGGTTGATAAATCTAATGATTAAAATTCTGAATTACAGAGTAGGAAGGAGAAGTCCAGGTAATGCTGACAAAGGCTTCTATTACTACTACTACTACTACTACTACTACTACTACTACTATTATTATACAGATAAAAAATCATGTTTAAACTCTATCAGTGGGTTCACACCACTGATACACTTCTTTAAACAAAGACACACGTTATGTAGACTTTTGGGCATACTAAAATATTGAGAGATTGGAAAGAAGTCAAAATAAAACCTACAAATACACCAATAATGTTAAGTGATGAGGGGCTGATTTCAGAGAAAGGTGTATAAAATCTGTGCAAAGTACTGGAGCTAAAATATATTTTCAGGGAGGGGTTAAGACGTGGGGGAGTATTGCAGTGCACACGTGGAACGGCAGGCGTGTTCAGGGCAACGCTGTGGAGTGTGACTGGAGCAAGGGAAATGGAATTGTAACAGTGAAGATTCAAACTAAGCATAAGAAAAAATATCTTTGAAGTAAAATCTTTTCATCTGGGAAGTAATTTCCCCAAGGTTGGTTGGGATTTAACATTTCTGTCTATTTTAGCCTCCCTATCATATCTGTCTTCCCAAACCACTGTGAGATAGGCAAGCACTATTGTCCCCATTTGGCTGGCAGGGTATTAAGGATGCTGCTTGACACCACTGCCAAGCTCTCGTGTGCTGTTGCTGCTGGCAGGGATGGATCTGCTCTACCCTTTCTCTACAAGACAGCACAGCAAAAGTGCCTTGGGCTGTAAAGAGAGATGAGGAAAGGATCCAGATCATTAATGGTGATGATAATTATTTTTGCAATGGGAAGTCTCAAAGTAAGGCTATTTGTATTTATTGCATCAGCCTGAGATTATAAGAGCTGTATTTTTTCATCTTCTTCTCTAGTGTTGAGGATCTGATGACTTCACTGCATTTTACCCTGAATGAGGCAGTTATCTCAAAGTACTACATGTGTTAAAGTACTGCTTTGCCTGAAGGATGCCCTTGCAGTGTCCCATCTTAGGCTTCCTTTTGAGTAATCACTTTTATTAGAAAGGAGCAGGAAAATACTTTTTTTTGTTTCTTTAATCATCTTTAAATTAGTAACAAATGCTTCAGAAGAAAACCATCCGTGTTTCTTTTTTTCACAGAGCAATTTCAGGATGATGGATATTTTTGCAAGAAATATTTCTTCATTAGTATCTTCTGTTGGGCGATGGCCTCATCAGCTGTTGTAGTGAATTTAGTGAGCCTTTTTAATTTGTCTGCTTGTTTCAGTTCAATTAATCTTCTTGTTAAGTTTTCAGTGGTGAATGTATCTAGGAAGGATTGATGTAAGTGAAAGATAAAATTCCTGCTTCAGATAGCTGGCATAAATTGGCAGATTAAAACAGCAGCTATTACTCACTATCTTCTAGGTTTTTAAAATAAAATTACTTTCTCTTTCCATCATATGATTCTTAAAGCCTATGAAATTGTTTTCCAGCCTCTCTAAGCTATAATTACTGTATCAGGAATGAGAACTCTGGAGACCTTTATTTGTAAAGGCACTTGACAACGGAGCCTCAGCAATGTGCCGTACCAGTAGAAGGAGGGATAATTTCTGAGATACTATAATTGATTCACTGTTCTCATTTTAAAAAGTTAACACAAAAGATAACACAATTCAACACAATACTGGAAATAATCATAGGACTCTAAATACCAGCAACTAAAAAATCTGTGTGGAGGAACACCAGTCTTTTGGTGAAGATCAGCTTTAAGTTGCTTTTCTGCCAGGCATCTTGTGTTTCATGATTAAGCCAATTGACTTAATCACTTTATGCTACTGAAAAATGGTGTAACTGTATTTCTTTTTCCATACTTTCTGAGGCAGTAAGCTCTTCACAGCAGGCAGTGTCATTTGCCATGTGTTTGTTCCAGTTTAGACTGAAAGTGTTTGGGGATCTCCAGATGATACTGTAATATAGATAACTGATAAAAAAGCTTGTTTCTTGTCAGCAGGATCCTTCTATCCCAAGCTCCAGAATGCAAGACATAGAAGGGCTCTGTTTGTGGTTGTTTCTTTATTACCCAGAAGAAAAATAACTGGTGAAAGGTATGAACAAAACACGTTGCAATTAAGAGTACAATATTGATACAGAAGACCTGAAAAATCTGACACTAGAGATGTGGGCAAGAGCAAGGAGCATGGCAAACGCTCAGCAAAGTGTCCATGCTGCAAGGGTTGCCAGGCAGAATTTCAGAGCTGGATGTTACGAGAGCAGCCTAGGAGACTCCCACCTGCTTCTCATAAGAATCCTTTCACACCGCATGCTCCAAAATTTCAGGAATTAAAAACCAATTTGTGTACAGGCGTAGTGACTGCACATTTTGTGCCTATTCTGTCCTCCCTGCCATAGCTTAGCTGGCTGTGTAAATATGTGTTTCTGTTGCCAAAGGTGCCTTAGGCTACAGATTCAGTTTCTCTCTTGCCCGATTTCTTCGTAGATGCATGATTCTTGAATTTTTGGGCACTCACTGACTAAGCTTTAACAGCTTTGTAGGTTGAATCCAGGTCTTTAGAGTATTGGCGACAGAAAATAAACTATCAACATTAATCAATCAAATAGCTGCTGTATGATTCAGAGGAGGAAACAATATACTTCTCTGGTAAGTAATAAAACACTAATTAATGAATTAAGTAAAGGGTTGAACAACAATATAAAGCATAAATATCTTGAAAACAATTTATATCCATATGTTTTAAGGAACTCCAAGAATAAGCAGAGAAAATATCTGGTCCAGTAGCATTAATTTTTAATATATCTTTAAATAATAGAGAGATTGCAGAAGTCTGGAAGAGCACTAATGTGTTTGCATGATTCATAAACGTGAACAAAATGACTTGGTAAACCTGATACCAGATCACCAGTCATCCAGAAATGGAGATCGTGATCCCATATTCAGCTGCTGAAGGTGCACTAGAAGCAAATCAGTAGATCGAAGGCGTTGACTGATGTCCTACATTTACAATATCTGCAACTTAAAGGTTTTACTTCAGACTGGATTTAGTGTGGTCCTTTGGAGTCAATATGGCCCAATATAAATGTGTTCCGCCAGGCAAAAAAGGAGATGACGTGGAGAGGAGGAGCTGTGTTCAGAAAATCAGCTTCTCCATAAAGGATATAGATATCAAGGCAGTTCAATGGTTTCCAGTTTAATACAATATTAAAACAGTGGTATATATACCACAAGAAATACGTGTGAAATTCAGAAAACATATAGATATGAGTCTAATGTATGGGAAACACTTACATTGTATGTTTAAATGGTGGCTTACATACTGTAAATGCCTGGTTATTTTTTTTTTAATTTAAAAAAAAACCCAACCAAACAAAATAAATAAGTAAAAAAAAAAAAAACAAACAACTTGTGGAAGATAAAGGGTGCGGAAAGTGGTGAATAAATGGACAAAATGCTTCTTCTACATCTAGGATGTTAAGGAGTGCTCTATACATCCTTCTGCTTCCCAGCTTCTGGCATGCTTTGTCCTCCTTACTGAGCTTAATTTGTGGGGAGACTGTCCTCCATGTCTCACTTTATGTGTGCTGGCAAGCTGCCATTCCTGGGCATTGATATTGTGCGTTTATGTGTCAGGCTGGGAAGGGGGAATGCTGCAGCGTTGCCATTCCTGCTAAGACAAGGTGTGCGCTGATGTGCCGTAGCTCTATCCCTGCCTTTCTCCAGCCTCCTGCATTAGGTTTCGGGGTGCGCCAGCTCTGTCATAGTGTTGAACATGTGTCTCTGCATCCAAGTGTGGTGTTCTTCTCTCCTCTCCTTGTTTGTTCCCCTTCACCCCTTTTCAGTTGTTTGCTCCAGTTCAGGCAGTCCTTTCTGGCTTCAAACTCTGTAGTAGAGTAGTGGAAAGGATTATCATCAATACTACTAGCCTGTACAAAGTGTTTTGCTTTTTGTTTGTACAACTAGCCTATTTATCAGCATTTCTAAATATAAGTGCCTGGCTGTAACTGAAGACACACAAAGCATTTCAGCACAGAAGCTGCTTGAGGTCAACTCCGAAGTGAAATCTAACATGACAATGAACTCCTTAAAACAGTCAGTCTATCAGTCACTCCATATGCCTGCTGTGAAGTGGTAGCGAAGTTGAGTGCAGGCACACGGGGAAAAATATGTCTATGAGAAGTTTATCAAGTCTATCAGAAAAAGAAAGCCTGTGCATCAATAATAAATTAGCAGAAAAAAACCCACATTCCAAACAAATCACGTTAAGGTATGTCCATAATATAGTCAGCCTGTGCTTCAGAATTAATGCATTCATTTTATTCTGAAATGGCAGCGTTTTTATTCTAAATTCAGAGCATTTGGAAATATCTTCTCTGCCTTTTCATTTTGCATTAATTTCCTTTTTTTTTTCTGTAAAAACAAATAATTTGAGTTCTGGGAAGGTAATATTCCTGAAAGTAGATGATATACTTGTGATAACCCTTCATCACACCTATCCTAGCAATCAAGACTTAATGCTTGAATAATAGGGTTTTCATAGATCTGTAATAAGTACTATCAGAAAAAGTATTCAGTACTGGACATTAAGAGGCATGACTTCTCTGCAGTGGAAATTTCCATTTACTCCATTTGTAAATATAAACCCCAGCTATTAATTACTTTAAAGTGAATCCCAGAAGATTTTCTATTTAAACAGAACTGTTATTTAGAATAGGAAATATCTGATGTCTCCTAACTCTGTGATGGTTTTTTATATAGTTATGATTTTCCTGGCAATTAGTTCTGTTACGTATTTAAAAAATACAGCCATTGCTGGCTGTCTAAGCTCGATCAGAGACAAAATGGGTTATGCATTGCAGGCACAATCCTTTCGTGAGAATAAGAGGTTTTAATCTGCAAATACAGCATAATACCTATTCCCAGGTCAATTTCTGCTTTGCTCACTAAGGCAAATAGTGTAAACTGGTTTAAATAGGTGGTGGAATTGAAGTGACAAGAGTAATTTATAGTACCTGAGATTCTGTTTGTTCCTTTAGAAGATGAGGCACTCTGTTAAAGTCCTTACAGACTGGTCTAATTGGGCAGGCTAGAAGGAAGCTCAGTGTTCTTTAAGTTCCCCTGCGTCCTGCAGCTCATTTTGTAGAGTCTGCGGGCAGAGCCCTGCAGGATGGCTTGGTTGTCAGCTGCCTTCCACCATGGTCTCCGTAGCTGTTCCCATTCTAGCATTCACACAGTGTTCAAACAGACTGGTTTTGGTTCTATCACTATATTATTAAGTATTGAATGTGGTCTTTGTACTCATAAGTATCTTTAGAGCTTAGAAGTGTGTGAACAATTTGAGATATATCAGTATCTACTACAAATCCTTTTTACAGATAACATTCACTGGTCCTGGAACACACATAATTTGCACAGACTGCTGCTAGC
This sequence comes from Phalacrocorax aristotelis, assembly GCF_949628215.1. Classification (NCBI taxonomy): domain Eukaryota; kingdom Metazoa; phylum Chordata; class Aves; order Suliformes; family Phalacrocoracidae; genus Phalacrocorax; species Phalacrocorax aristotelis. The sequence goes on along the minus strand of NC_134276.1, from coordinate 207,924,401 downwards.
AACATTTGATCCATGAGCTATGCTTGTAGTAAACTATACCTTAGCCTCAAATACATGATGCCAGAGTGCCAAAAGAACTCAAGTTTATGTTGTTTTACATATGACCCTCACTATTAAAGCACACATTTTAGAGCAATACAAATTTTTCTATCGCAGAATTCATGGTTGGGGAAAAAAGCATGGGCAAGGAAATGAACAAAACCTAATTTATTTTTCTTTTTATTCCTGAAGGAGAAGCATAAATGTGTCGCTTGAGCACTCTTTTCTCAAGTGTCTTTCCCAGTAAATTACATAGTTTCTCTTGCATGCCACATGCATCATTAAACACTCTATGTATCTCCCAATGCTTCTCCATCCTACTACTGAGGTAGCCAGTACTCAGATTAATCTTTGTCACTAACAATCACTTGTATAGCTATAAGGGAGGAACATTATATGGATAAATGAACAACAGAAGTTAAAGGTTAAGCTGTGAGCTACTAAATTAAGGGCATCTCTCAGTATACTCAGTTTTCTCTTACCTCTTCAGGCATTCTGTGATGCTGTTACAGTCAGACATTTAAATGCTAATCCAGGGATTCAAACGATTGGGAGTTAACCATCTGCACTTGGTATAAACGGTAACAGCAAAAAGAAAGCCAGACCTGGAACTATGGTTACATACTCACTACAAGGCTCTGAGATGACTTTCTTTACAACAGTTTTAACATCATCCTTAAGCTGTCAATGCTTTCTCTTCTATCCAGGCACCCAAGCTATCCCTAACTCTGAACTAGAGCCGTGAGTTAGAGGAAACAGCTGGCTGGGCTTGCCTGAGAACATCGGGATGCAATTGTTCCTATAAACATTTATGTCCGTGTTGTATGGTTGTCTCTAAGGAGGAGGATTCCTGTTTGTGGAAACACATGCTGGAGGAGTCTCCTGCAGCTCCCACGGAGACTTTCCCCTTGCAATTCTCTTCTTCTGTGCTGCTGAATCCTGATGGTGTTATGACCTCAGAGAGTTCTGTGCTGGTGACAGCCCGTGCTGCTTGCAAAATGCATGATGGTGTAAAGGGGCAAGTGCTGTGCAGGGTGAGGAGGAGGGTGTATTGTGGAATAATATTTCTTATATTGCATGCACTTCTGTGTAAGTAAAAGTGCAGAACTCTGTAGGTACAACACGAACAACGCATGATGCCATTCTTCTGTTAAAATTAACAACTTTACTCCATCATGTGTTTCTAGGTATTAGGGAAGAATTAGATCTTTGGCATACAAAGGAGAGAATACTTCATAGTGACCTATATAAGCAGGGTGTGACTGGGAAATTCTACTAAGCATTTTACCGCTCAGTTCTCTTTCTGCGTGACTGATTCATCATTTAATACAGAACACTGCTATGCAGGTATCTTTCCTCTTCATGATCCTGTATTCCACCTAATAAGCCCTGCCTTTCAGCTGGGCTTGTTAACACAAGCACCGTGTACCATTAATAGCTGTGACTGTTTTCATCTGGGCATGGCTGTTACCGGACAACATCTATTGTGCATTCGAGCCATGTCCTCTGCAGGAAAGTCCCACAGCCCAGAAGAACAGATATGAAAACAAAACCCGCTTCCTGGTCCCGACAAGTTGGTGTCAAGGCTCTGGGTGTCAGAGATGCAATTTTCAGTCCTGATAAGCTGAGGTGCCAAAGTGGCGAGAGGTGTCATTCTCAGCTGTTGGGGCTGGGCAGAGAGAGCTCCTCCAGTTCTGAAATTTTTACTGCATTTTAGGATTCCTTCAGGGTGAGAAATGTGATAAAACACTGTGCCAAGATGTGAAGGTGGGGTATATTTTCCCTTCCATTCAAGCCCCTAAGGTAGTCAGCTGATAAGGAAATTTAGGCAAAACAGGTGAGATTTCACAGTTTCTCAAGTGTATTAGGTTCGTTTTGAGAATATAGGTATGTCTAAACCTTTTTCCTCTTCACTATTTAAGTAGCAAATTTGGCATCTCCAGCCAAAAGCTGCTGCTGAAGGGAGTGTTCTAGACTTATTTCAGAATGAAACTCATTAATTTTGTCTATTTTCTGCAAAAAATATAGCTTGATAGGGAAAGGTGTCTTTCATATAAAATGAAATGGTAGGATACTCTCCAGAGAGGTACAAGGTGTGAGTTTTCTCTCATGCAGAGAAAAAAAAGGGAGCTTGGTCTCCTGTTCTGTATAAGTGCTTAACTCCCAGTACCAAGAGATGCTGTGTGTTCAGAAAGAGCAGGAAGGATGCCACTGCACCTCGCCCCACACCTGGGCTTTTAGGTACGTGTTAGGCAACCATTGGGAATGGGTAAGGGTCAAAGTACTTGTTAGGGCAATGAGGAATTATTTAGTGTCTCGGTTTTACTTGGGTTTATGTGTAAGGTAGGTGTCAAGCTACTTACCATTGTCAAGAGCAAGGGATTTCCTAGTATGTCCAGAAGCTTCATTTCATGTCTGCAAAACCAGATGGCAACAAAAAGTAGATTTCAGGAGACTGAGGCTTCATTTGAGTCCTTTTCTGGGTGCTCCCCTCTTCCGTCACTCTGTTTTGTCCTCTATTAATTTTGACTAATAGTATCTACGTCATGAAGGATTTCCGAGTCCAAAGTAATTAAGTCTGAAAAGTGTGTTGAGACATTCAGATGGAAAGCGCTGTATAACTGCACTGGTATAATTATACACTGCATAACTGATCCAAGTACCAAAGAAAAGTAGAACACGAAAGAAGAGCTAAATTTATCCTAGAAAATGGGTTCAGCAGTTCAGCATTCAGATTTAGATCAGTAGAGCAGCCTCACTGCTGTTAAAAGCCATGGAATCAGCTGATTTCAGCTGATACACTATCGGTTGCTGTGAAGCGTGTTTTTATGCACATTGGTTTCGTTATTAATTAAGAGAAGTTTTAGCATACAATTAACATACGGTTTCGTTTTTAAAATGTTCTCTGGATAAAACGTGTATTGCTTCATTTCTATTCTTGAATATTTTCCTTCCATTAAACTTACCGTACTTGTACATTTTACAATCCATACACAGATCATAGCATTGATAAAGTATTTTTAGGATATTGGGATGAACAATTTTGGACAAATTTTGCTTGCATCGTGCACACGAAAACTCAGAAAATATTTAAAATCAGCCTGGTGGTGTGCAAAGTTGCTGACTGGGCTACGGGTACAATATTTAAGTCCTTTGCCTTTTTCTCCACCAAGGTGTAAAACAAACGCCAATGTAATCTGCCCGTAATGTAATCTGGTTTGTAAGACAGCTAATGTAATGTGTTGTTTCCCAAATTCTGATAGCACTGCTTGTGCAAATGGAGATGTTATAGCTCACACTAGTGCATTCGAAATGAATTTTGTTAGCAGGTAGAGGTGTTGCTCATGTTTTCCCTGATGCCAGCAGCTTAAGAGGTCCAGTAGCTTTTTCAGCTAATTTTTTAAAAAGTACAGTAACTCCTTTGGTAAAAGAGATAATATAGGTGTGTGTCTGGAATTTATCCTAATGTTGCGAGTGTGCTGAAACATTGTGCACATTGAAGTAGTGCTGCACAGGATCTTTGACTGAAAAAGAGAATTATTACAGCAACCACCCAACCCTGTCCCCGTAAATGTATTTAGGGCCAAATTTTCAGTTAATGTTAACTGAGCTGACACTATTGCAGGCAGTGAAGAGGTGGTAATTTATACAGTTTGCGCACCTAGCCCAGTGAGCCAAAGCATGAGCATCGCGGCCTTGCAACTCTTTTTCACAGCAGAAGCAAGCAGGAGGGGCTGTCGTCAGCTGATGGATCTGCGTCTTGTTGAGTGACAGTGCAAAGAGCTTTGCCAGGCTACACGGGGGGGGCAATACTTCAGCCAAGCGAAAGCGTCCAGCCTGGGAAGGAAATGAAGTAACACGCACCAGCTGTGCTGCCCTGGGTGCGTCCTGTTGTATGCTTACTCACAGGCGTAAAAATCATTCCGATGTGCAACAGTAGGCTCATAATGTTCTCAGGGCTGCTTCCTAAAATGCACTCACTCTTCATTGCTTGTAGGGATTATTAAAAATACTATATACTTAAGAACAGTAAGAGTATAATTCATATTGTAACTGAAGACGAATGAGTTCAGAATTCTTATCATGCTCTTGAATCCCGATGGGACTTGTGCTTTTGGGTGACGTAGTGGTTATTGAGTTTTAAGTGCTAAAGTAAATGCTGCAATTACCGCTGGGTAATGAAAGGGATGACTGGTTACGTTGTACTCTATCACTGGTAAATGCTTGTTGTATGAGAGATAAACATAAAGGAGTGCTACTGCTGCTCACTCATGCTGCAGACAACGGATCCTTGTTTTCCTACCAGTTGCAGAGAAATCAAGCATAAATGGAGTACTTACCTAAAAATTGATTTCAAATACAATCTGCACTGAGACTCGGGTAGTAATCAAGCCGCTCAGAGAAGAGAAAAATTCACAAAAGAGTAATAAATAAAATTATCATAAAAATATAATAGAATTGTCCTAGGATTTTTAAGTTGCTGCTGTTGCTACTTAATGGAATGGGTACTTACGGTTTTTCACTTTTTTCAAAAAAAAAAAGAAGAAACCTTTCCTATTATTCTAAATTATAAATTAATGTATAAAATTGGAAATTACATCTTCCTTTTCAAGATAAAGGCACGGCAGCTGAATTACTCTGTTTGGGTGAAAAGATCTAACTGATACTACTTATTCGAGCAATTTGTAGTGACTCCATTTCAGTCAGAGCACACAGGTAAGAATAAATACGCATTTTAAAAAATGAAATACATAGCAGCTACTGGGCTGGATTTGACTGCTTACGTGTGACTCTGTGTGTGTGTATATATGATACTTTACTGGTGTTAGCACCCAGATTTGTTTATTATTGGAGATTTCCTTAGCAAATGGGATCACGCGACCCCGTTCTTTGTCTCTCCGTGCCCAGCAGCAGTGTCCGGGCTGCGGCCCCGCTGGGAGCGGAGGCAGCCGGCCCTCTGCTGGCTGACGAGCCGCGAACGGCGGGCCTCGGCCGCAGGTGTTGCAAGGCCGTGCTGTGCCGGGGAGGTGGCCCGCACCAGAGGCGTTGGTTGGCCTTTGAACAGAGCTCAAGGTAGAAATTACGGGGAGGGGGTGTGCGGGGAGGGCAGCGGACTTTACGACTCGTTCCGGGTGCCTCCGGGAGGGAAGAGGCGGGCGCGGAGCCGCCGCTCCCGGGCGCGGGGTGAGCGCGAGAGGCCCGTGCGGGGCGGGGTGGCCGCAGACGCTCGCGGGAGGGCTCGTGCTCTCGTCTGGGCCGGGCCGGGCCGGGCCGGGCCGGGCCGGGCCGGGGGGGGGCGTTAGTGTGGTTTGGGGGCTGTCGCGGAGCGCTGCGCCTCCGCGGGGTCTCGGCCGCGCCCTCCCGCCGGCGGGGCGGGGCCGGGGCGCGGCCGGTAGGTGGCGCTGGAGGAGCGGCACGAGGCGGCCCGGGCCCCGCGCGCCCGCCCCGGCCCCCACGCGCGGGCCGCGGGCGGCCCCCCCGAAAGGCCTGGAGGGAGGCGCGGCGCGTCCGGCCGGGCGTCCCGGGGCCAAATGCGCGCCGGCGGCTGATCGCTGCGCCGCCATCGGCCGGGGTGGAGGCGGGAGCGCTACACGCGGGAAGCTAAACCGAAGGTCTGTGCCCCGATTGCTTAAGCTCAGAGATAGGAGGTGATGTGCAAGGGCTGAGTAGGCCACTGTCATTTGGGACAATGGGAAGCTGGCTCAGGATACTGCCAGAGCCTGGCTTTTATCAGCCTTTGCCCGTTTTCCCTTTGTTTTACTGGGAAGCAAGAAGTTTGAGCCTGATTTTTAGCCACTGGAATAGAGCTGCTTGTCAATCACCCACAGAAAGTTTTTGGTTTGGCCAAGTTACAGGTTTGTAATAAACACGTGAAGCTGTCAGTCATCAGCAGTAGCAGGTGAATAGTAGTGGAAATCGCAGCTACGCCCACTGTGATGTGGAGAAAAAATTTAGAGGGGAATGACAATAATAAAAAAGACTGTAGTCAAAGCCCTGAAAAATTCCCATAAGAATCTTGCAGAAAAGTGACAAGGTTCTGCTAAACTTGATGTAGTAGAGATCAAAACAATGTGAGGAGAACTAGGAAAGGATGACGACAGAGAGACTGAGGAAAAAAAATACTCTCAGGAGAACCTTTGTGCTGGAAATGATTTGTTTGAAAGGTGAATTCTGAATACAGGTTCTTCAGATTGGCTAATAAGAGGTTATTAGAAGAATTAATGATTTTATTGTGAGCATATTGCAAGGAGCAAATCTGATTACAGCTGGCCGGTCACCTCATTAATGAACTGTACTTAGCTCGTATGATTTTTTTTTTTAAATGTTCAAAACTGAGTGTTTGGAGCTGCTAGCGCATCCTCCTGCAGCCCACACACCTGATAAACATGGCAAGGTTAGACAAGGAGATATTTATTCATAAGTGTCAGAGACAGTTAAGAAACTAGAGGATTCTTAGGATGTTGTAGAGAGTCAGTGACCCTGAAAAGATTGACATATGATAACACTGCGAGACAGCCAGGTTGGGAGTTACTCTGGTTTGAGGTCATGCTGGTGAGAGATGACTCTTAACTCGAGCTTCAGCCTCCAGAGTGAGAGTCATTTCTTCCTCTGGCTTTGATTTTATTCTTTAGGCACAGATGGGTTTGAGCCTGTCTAGGAAAGAAGCTTCTGAAACAACATTCTGATCAAAAAGTAATAACAGAAAAAGCTATGAAGAATAAACTGTCCTGAAACTATAATTTTATTATTTGCTTGCAACTCGGAAATAAGGACAGAATTATACTATGCGTGTTATGTCTTTGCACCTGAGGAAAAGGGGTATTAACCACATGCTGGATGTGTGTCCCAAAATGATTGCTACCATTTAATAAATTACCATTATATTCTAAATTCTGGACTTTATCTACATGTTTACGATCCACATGGATTTCAATACGTGTAAGCTACTTCCAGGGGATGTTTGTTCAGCTCTGGAAATAATTTCTGTTCTGGCTCATGTAGTAAGAGGTGTTTGGCTGCCATTGGCAATCCCCTCTCAACTTGCAATCTAAATTCTCAAATAAGTTGAAAAGCAGGGACTCAGTGTGTCTCAAAAATAAGCCTTTTCCTGGGAAATTTGTGAAGAGGTAGGAGTAAAGGGTTTTGTCTTGTAATGAGTCAGAAAGATTTCATTAATAATGTCTTGTAAAGCCTGTTTTGTATAGGAAATTGTCCAAATAATATAAACAGATTTTACTTTGTATTTGCAATTTTTATAATTGATATCATGTAATTTTAATGTTAAAGACTGGACTCTGTATTCTGCTGGATCAAAGATCGGTCATGTAAAGAAATGTGAGGTAACTAATGGCAGGAAGGATAAAATCAGCATCTGTTATCAGTTAGCTAAACTTATGATTTACAGAAACAGCCAGTTAAGTCTTCAATAGAAATTTATGAAAACCCTGTTAATTAACAGAGACACATTGTGGTTTAAGGCTAATTTATATTTAGGAAGATGTAAAATTTCATTGATGACATTCTGTGTGTGAACCTGATAGACCACAGCTACCCCTCTGTTGGTGGGAAATAATGTATGTAATCAAGATGGGCCTTGGCAGGGAGCCTTAAACCACAAGAAAACAGGAGTCCTAAAAGAGGAGCTGTCAATCAGAATGTTACCCAGAGGCCACCAGGGGTATTATACAGAATACTGAGTATGCGGAGAACTAGTGGAAAATGCACATAGGCTGGTTGAAATACAAATTGTTATCTTGTATGTGTATTTACATTTCCTTCCCACTTTGCAGTGCTACGACTCTGAGGTGGCTGAGGGCCTTAGTGCAGTTCTGAAATAACCATTTCTTGGTTCACCACAGAGATCTAGCTAGTAAAGACTGGCAATTTAAATCATCGCCATTGAAAATGCCAATGGATTTACCTATACAAGCAAAGCCCCATTCCTGCAATGTAGCCTCAGGTCATTGACTCTTCCTGCTTCTGTACTGCATCTTTTTTGAGGTTCATGAGTCCATAGCTGCTGGGTTAGTGCTTCTCTGCATACCTGCTGCCCCGTGTCTTTTAGGTATCTGAGAACTGGTGCGAGAAGGTCTCGTACCAGAAAGCAGCAAGTACCTACATTTTGTTTCAAAGTTATTTGCACTTGAGAAGAGGCTAAAGGGTTGCTGGTTAGAATAATAGCCTTAGTCTGTATAAAACTAAGGAATTCATTTTTCAGTAAAAGTGTGATCCATAAATTGCAGGATTTCATTGGTCCCAAAGTAAACATCACTTTGTTGCATAGCATCATGTTCTCGCTGTAGCTTTGTCATTTCTTTACAGAACTTCTTATAAAATGCCTCACAAAACCAAGGAGAAGCCAAAACAAAGACCAAAAACTTAAATCCTGAATGTGAATTTAACAGTGCTTAATGGGAAGCTTGTTGCCCTAAACTCACCCAATTGGTCTTGACTTTAAATTAATCTTTTTTGACTGTGTCAACTCCTCAGTTAGTAAAGCAGGAGGAATTTATCATTTTGCTGTTACTCATGTTTTTCTCAAATTTTTTTATTAGTCGTCCAGCTTGTGGCAATGATTTATGAATGTTGAGGTCTGAATATATGTATTATTATGTGACATCATACTTCTATATTACTCATTAGTATGTCCCTGGAAATGAGGTAAGGAGGCATGATATGGGTCTTGTTTTGCTGTCAGTGTATTTATTTTGCCCACTCCCACCTGGGTAGACAGAAGAGGTAACTAATTCCTGCTGAGAGGAGCCGACCAGAACTTTTATTCTCTGTCATAAGACACAATTTCCCCCTGTGTTCCAAGCTAAGGACTTCAGACATGGAATTTGTTTTGTCTGGGTTTTTTTGGGGGTGGAGGTTTGTGCATAGGAAAGGTTTTGCGGCCATGAAGATGACTACTTTTTGGCACACATAATTTATCATAATATGTTTACTATGTTCTACTCCACTGAAGGGTGGGTATCCAGAATATGCCAGTTTGCTTCTCGCAGTACAAGAAAGGCCCCACAGCCTGTTCCTTGGTAACCCCTCTCCAACAGAGTCAAAAGCAGATATCTAGGGGAGGGTGTAAAACCAGGACAGACATAGCGGTACTTCCTCAGAATGCTCTCCTCGCCTCCAGCAGTTTGCAATCCAGGAATTTTCCCAGTCACAGATGGCTTTAATTACATTAGTAACCCTTGGTAGATTTTCCTCCCATGAATATGTCTAGTCTGTTCTAAACAGATGTAAACTTTTAGCGCTCTCAGTAATCTGTGACAAGTTCTGCAGCCTGCCTGGTGTGTGAAGAAGCATCTCCTCTTTGTCTCAACCATCCCCCTTTAAGCTTGTAGTGGAAGAGCCAGAGATCAAACAATCTCTGGTCATCATGTCTGCCAGTCATGTTTTATAGGCTGCTATCATGTGTTTCCTCAGTGGTCTTTTCCAAGTGGATAATAATGTGTACTAAATTTAATCTTATAACGGTGTTCCTAAAATTATGCTCTGTAATATGGTAGTTCACAGTTGTTGACTGGGACTTTCCTTTGTTTCTGTTTGTAACCATAGTTTACAAAGTGCTGTTGCTCAAGCTCACTGATTTAGTTTGAAACCAGGCTTGTGTGTGTCTTTATTAAATCTGTTACTTTTTGCCTGCAAAAGATACTGTAAAGCACTTTAAAATTATATCATAGCATGAGCTATGCAATCCATATTAAAATAAACAAAAGATGTTTCAATAATAAATATCTATTACAATTAGATCTGGGAGATTATTTGGGAGACGCCTAGGTGCTTTAATGATAGACTGGGTTTCTGGAGAAATAGGCAGACCTGTTCAAAAAGCCAAGTCCCCAGGCAGCATCTCACTCAGCATGACCACTAATTCATGGGCTGAGTTATAAGTGACGGTCCAGGAATCATGATCTGTTGTAAAGTGATGCTCCTCTGTCTGAATATGCGTTTGGATAACGTTACTAGCAATGATTAACTCTGCAAGTACACAAGTGAGAAAAAAAAACTAGTATAAAACTTGGAAGGAAGTCAACTGAAACCAAAAGCAGTGATGCAGGGTTTCTAAAGCTGATCTCTAGAATAATGAGGTTTTGCTTTCATAGGGATGAGGGCTACAGTTAAAGCATGTACCCCTCCAATTGCATCACAACTGTGTGAAGCATGGAGCTTCACCAGGTTTCTGTATTATGCTTCTGGACACAGCCTGATGTAAAGACCAAAAGCTTAAAAGTTCTGTTGATTTCTCTGCAGTTTATTATAGATTTATCAATAGGTGCAATATGGTCTTTTCCGTATTTAAAACCTGATTGTATCATAACCTTCCCAAAGGGCACACAGAACCTGAATAGGAGAACCAGCGCTAAAAATACACCACGTATTTGTGTTAACAGTGTCCCTGATTAAGACCACACACTCATGCTGATCACCACAATACATGTGACAAGCTAAGGTTCATATGTTTTGGGGTATTTCCCATTTTCAGATGTGATAGACCAAAGAGAGAAAAACAGTTAGAGAATGGTGATATCCCCAGGCATGCCTCTGGAAGTGGTAATAAGCCTAGCTGTGAGTTTAGTATTCTCTCTCTGCTATGGTGCTGTTGATGATGTTGTAATCTAAAGCTGCCCATAATACTCGGGGGGAGTTGGATGTGTTGCATGCAGTATGCTCATCTGCTCCTTGGAAGCAAAAGGAAGTTTGTAGTGAAAATGAGAAGCTGTTACTGTCAGCAGAAATTCACTGTGTGAGCATTACAGAGCACCTGAGGAACATTTAATGACTTGGCAATTCTAAACTTTGCATCATTGTGAAGAAGGATGGGAGAATTAATTTAATTGGCACAGTCTTTCATTTCAAGTTAATCTTAAGAGGCAATTTCTTTCTGCCGTGAGCATATGTTATTTACTGAGTTTGTGTTTCCAGTGTTTTATCAGCCTTACATCACCTGATCTTACTGAGAAGGAGCTACGTTTAAATTCTATCTACTTAGCTCATATTTTTCTGTCAAATTTATTACGAAATAATTATAAAAGGCTGAAGAGTGAAAAGGCTAATAAAAGCCCACATTTTTTTGCTTTTTGTATAATCAGCGACAAATATAATTAATACTAGGTAAATTTCTTATATTTATATGCCTTGGTCATAAAAGGAACAACAGAAGAGAATTTTGTATTTCATAAAGTAAGTGAATGAGGAATGTATCCCGTTATGACAGTCTGTGAAGGGCATCAAATGCTGGAGGGAGTTTTGTAACAAATTAGGAAGAAACTGGAATTTTTTAATGCCATAATAAAGGCAAAAAAGAGTAGCTTGGAGACAAAATGTGGACAAGAAATGTTAGATTTTTCAGGAAGTTAAGCATATTCCTTTTCATTTTTATTTGTCATGGATAAGTAGTGTGTCTGGTTTTATCATAGCTCAAAAAAAATCCTGTGGTGACAGGGAATTTTATTTGTAATGGGTACTTTAGTTCCTAAGCCACAGTATCAATTTATGCTTGGTTCTGTTTGCATAATATTATATGAGTGTCTGATTAAGCCTTTATTAAGCCTCATGAAATAGCTTATTACATCTGCAGTGTTGCTTCTGCCTCTGAATTGAGGCTATTGTTGCAGCTATCCTCATTTGTCATGAGATTCATATAATTTGATAAATAATGTTGGCAAACAAATATATGTATTTTTAAACTGCCTTATTACATCTGCAGTGTTGGTTCTGCCTCTGAATTGAGGCTATTGTTGCAGCTATCCTCATTTGTCATGAGATTCATATAATTTGATAAATAATGTTGGCAAACAAATATATGTGTTTTTAAACTGCATAACTCCAAAAAAATAAACTTAAGGCAGAAATTAATACTTCATCATCATAAAAGTAGTGTAACTTGTTAAAAATGATCCTACGTCATGTAATGAAAAAGTGTCAGATATTACTTAGTCCATCTCCTTGTGATAAATGAAATTTAACTCTGGTCAACATGAAGCCAAAAAAAAAAAAAAGAAAAAGTAAAAAAACCCAAACAAAACAAAAACAAACAACCAAACAAAAAACAAACAAACAAAAAAAACCCAAAACAAAACCACCAAAACCTAAACAAACCCCAACTGCTTCTTCCCATTTATACAATTCAACTTAAAAGAGAATAATTAAAGGTTGGGGACTTTTTTGTTGTGTGTGTTTGGTTTTATTTTGTTGTTTTTTTGTTTTTTTTTCCCCTTCTCTGTTTTCTTGTGGGATCCTGTGTTTGGACTTGTCCCCACAATAGTCACATACTCACTGTCCCCAGTGACTTCATAGTGACTGCATAAACATGACTGAACCCCAAGATTTTCTTTTAGTGGCCAAACTGAAGCACCAGGAGCCTACATTGTGTGATGAAGGTCACAGGCTGAATTTAGTATTAGTTTTAATTCCTGTGATGGTGCATTTTTGTTGTTAAAGAGATGGCTTAGGTAAAGCGAGGTATGGCAATTGTGTGCATTTATTAAAGCCTGTGTTATCAGGATCATATTAATATTAAGTATGTCTTAACACAAGTGTCAATGTTGAAGTGTTTCTTGGTGTCTTTATAGAGGAATACTGAGAACGAATATTCTGAATCCCAAGTAGAAAATTGTTCTTTATTAAAAGGAGGATTGTCAATTCATAAAATATGTTGCTAGCCACATACTTGAAATATCCAATTTCTAACTACTTGTTTTGTACAATAGGTGATTTTTAATTCTATTCCAGTTCTCTTCAGATGGGAAGAAGTCAGCATTAAAGTCTCCCTTTGTCCTCTAAGTCCATAGAAGTTGAATAAACAAAATGCTCAGAAAACTCCAAACCTGATTCTTCAACAGAGTTGCTTCACAGCAACTGCTTTACTGTAGTCTATGTTTAGATTGTCATTGTGAAAGTCACCAGTTTACACCTTTGGGGAAACTGGTTGTTCAGAGAGAAGCTTTTCATTATGTTCTTTTCTGGTATTGATGGAAAAATAAAAGTAAACTAGACAGTAAAATTACGGAAGTAGAAGTACTTTATGTTACAGTGACTACACAGGTACTTACACAGACGCTTACCCTAGCCTTGTTTACTTGATCACATAGCCTACCGGCTCTGTCATCTTTAGTAGTATCTTATCAAGGGCAGAGTTTGAAACAGGAAGTCTGCTCTTCTGCTGTCAGCTGTTCCTGTAGATGGATCATTCATGGTAATTTTCTTAAGGCATAAAAGCAAAATACAGGAAGGAAAGCTTAGCTTGCTTGCCTCTCTACCAATCCCTCCACCATAAGGTTTGCTACCTAGATATCTCTAAAATTAAAGGAATACATGGAACTCACTTGTAGAACAAAGCATCTTCCTTACCAACAATGCTGCCATTTTCTCTACTGTCCAATGTTACTGGGAAATGATTATCCAAAAGAATAATTTAATCATAAAACTTGCTGTTAAAGCAACAATTATTTTTATGTTTTTCCAAAGCTGGCATGCTGCCAATGAATAAAAAAAGGAAAACATGTATAGGAAAGATATATGGTGGATAAAACAGGTTTATGTTGAAAGCCACTTCATCTCCATGCTGCTTGAGTTCTGGAACAATGTCATTAATTATCTTGGCTAACTTCCTCCTCTAGTATCTCAATTTGGTATTTTGTGCATCACAAACCATGCCACACATTCCTGTAGTACTTACACACTGCCTAGCTTAAATTCACGTTCGTAATTATTCTCCTATGCATTGCCAAGGTCTGGATTTGAGTAGCTGACTAATTAAAATATTTGTGTGTCAAACCATCTGCATGCATACCATGTCTTTGCTGCTCCTGTGTCCCCTATCCTGGTCCAGCTTGTATGAAAAATATGGAAATGTGGAAGTCAACAGAGAATTGAACACACAAGATTTTGGTGTCAGTTGTGGCTCTTGAAAATGGGATAGTAGATACTCATAGGCAAATCAGAAGCTATTGCTGTCAGGGCTTGATGCACCATGCTGTAGGATTTGCTATGTGACACTGCTGTCATGGGAAGGCTCATTAGACTGAGGAAGAAGGGATAGTCCTACATGGGATTTAACTTGGACAACTGGAGGATAATGGTATTACCCTTGTCTGAAATAAATGGTATTGAATAAAAATGCCATTGTGATAAAATAGGAAATTATGTTTTTTTCCTAAAGCTGTATCATTTTCATTTAGCTGTCAGATCAACAGCTGTTGTAAAAATACAACTGATTTTGGCTCTACCAAGTAAATGCTTAAGAATGCTTATTGATTTTATATAAACGAGATATGGATTGGAAAATGGTTTGTAGAATTTGTTCTAGCTTCCTTTACACATGTATTCTTCCTCTGTTTTTAAAACTGTTTGCCTTAACATCACTCTGCAGAAAGACTGTTCAAAAAAAAAAAAAAACCCAAACCAAAAAAACAGGTTGAACCCCTGAAAGATGCTTGCCCTGTGTGTTCCATCGCTTTGCTTTGCTTCTGTTTTAAGGTGGGAAGCACCAATATTTATTAGGACTAGCAACTTAACTGAAAGTTGGACTGAGGGAATCCTTCCTTGGCTCTGATGTTACACAGGCTTCAGTGTTTATGTAAATTTTACAAATGTTACTATTTTATATATCCAGGAGAGAATACTTCAGTAGTTTTATATTGTATGTAGTTAAGATAGAAATGCAGTGTCTGACATGCGAAGAGGAAGCAATACCTTTGCCTATTAAATATTTTTTTAACTTTGATCATACTCAAAAGGTTTAGATATTTGAAGTTGTCTTAGTCATGTATCTTTGCTTTCTTAGAAACATAGAAAAAATAGGGTAGAAGAAAACTCAGGAGGGTATCTGATCCAGTCTTCTCCTCCCCTATCCCAGAGGTTATAAATATGAAATAAAAATTTGGATAAATAAAGAATTTAGCTTCTTTTTTTTTCCCCCAGATGGTAACCCTCTTTGAGCATTGTTCTGTCAATCAGATCCCTAGTCCATCATCAGATGATAATGGATTAAGGAAGAAGGTGTTAATCTCTTAACGCTTAGATAAATTAATTTAATTTCCAGTGAGCCACAGGTCTACGTTCAGATCTGTAGTTTGATACGAGATGTAACTAAGGCAGTGACTTGTTGAAAGAGGAGTTACAAATCTCTATCCTCCTGTGTATTTCTGCCTATCCCAGTGTCCCTTTTTATTGGATCAAATTAGAAAATTTGGCATGGGATATTCTGATCCAAATATAATTTCAACCCTTAGCCAAAGTATTTTAAGGTTTCTTTCAACTGTGTGCAGTCTTTTTTTGTTTAAAAAGTTGGGAGAACTGCTGCACAAAGATCCAAAACTCCTAGCAATTAAGAAGATCAACAGTGCTTTGAACTCAAATTCCCTTTCTCAGTTGCTCTTCTGATTGTGATATTATGAGACATATTATGGATGATTATTTTGAAAATGAAATGATTAAATAATGAGATAATGTATTAATAACTTTTAGAGTTAGAAGAGAAATCTCATTGCTTAAATAATGCATCAACATGAAAGTCAAGGGTGATGTTGTGAAGTTGCACATTTTGTTGTTAATATAGTAAGAAAGGTTACTGTATTATCTTTTATATTTTATTTGTTATTCCATCCCAATCCGTATGTAGATGTATTTAAAAACAACTGCAATACTAATATTTTTAGGTATTAGTGTACCTGTGCTGGGTTTACTTCATTAACAACCAGTTTTATTTTCTTCTCAAGTATCAATATCTCCATGTCTAAGACCAAACAGAAAATCAGAGTGAAAGAAATTAAGGTTATATAAAAGATGGCATAGAATCTTGGTACATTCTGGGTTGAAGTCACAGTTCACACCTGGAACTGCTTCAGTGGGACAGAAAGAAGATTCCAGAAGTGAATAATCGGATTACCCTGTTGCTTGTTCTCTATTAGTTGATCTGCAGTAGAAGTGTGTGGCTTATCAGTTTGGCATGACACTTGTGGTTTTCTGTGCCTATCTCAGTGTATAGTATGGAAGAAAATTCAGTAGAACAAAAAATCTGCTATCTATAATAAGGGTATAAATAATATATAAAATTAGATTAAATATATATAATGGATGTATATAAATAAAAATACATCTATACTTTTTTCCAATAATTTAATTCAATGTTACTGAAGAATAAGGGAAATTTTGGCATTTTACTTTATCAGATGTATTGGACCTCCTAACCAGCACAGGAGAATTCTACATGCAAAATGGATCTGAATGGTTTGTGGTCAGTGTGGTACAAACCCATATTTTAAACACTGAAACTGAAATGAAGTACTAGTTCTACTCAGCCTGTCTAATTGGTCTGGTAAGAGGCTTTTGAAACTATGACCATTTAATTCTAGACTGCGAATGGCCCCAAGGAGGAGGTTACCTTTAACAGGCAGCCTCAGTTCTGCTCTTTCCCAGGTTTTGCATTTTTAGCTTTGCAACATATTTTTATGTATGTAAGGCAGAGGCGCACGCACACTCTCCCTGGGTTACATTTGTGAGTGACTTGCCACAAGGGGCAGAGTCTGTGTGGTTTACTAGCTGACTGTTTATTGTTCTCGGTAACATTTTTGTGAAGAATCTGCTTTTCATATCAAATTGTCTAACTTTGATTGTTCTTTGGCTTTGTATAATTTCTTGAAATATATTTTAACAAGCTTTATATTTCTGTCTTTGGCTTTTAGTTAGTTTAGAGTTGTGATTCATGGAAGTTAAGCAAACCTAATCTGTTTGTTGAGGACAGTTACTGAATTATTCATTTAAAATATGTAAATAACTACTTCTTTTCATAAGTGTGTTGAAGAACAAATACCCCTGAGAATGCATTTACTAAATATATGCATAGAGACATGTATTTTGGTGTGTGAGTCGTTTGGAAACTAGCAGGCAGGAGAACTCGTTTTGTGAATGACACTTAGTCACAAAATGCTCCTTGTGCCTCTTAATTGGCTAAGTGACAGTTTCTGTGAGCATATTGTATAGCTGGTGATAGTTTATTTCCAGTGCGAGTATTAAAGTAATGGAATTGAAAGGAATTTGCAAGCACCTACTAGCTAATGAATCTCTTTCAAAGTAAAAAATATAAGTGGAAAATAAGCAGATATAAGTTAAAAAACGTAAGTGGAAAATAAAGAAATTTGCATGTGAGCATGCAACTCTGGTTAGTGTTTTGTGTTAGTTGAGATGTTCCCTTAGGGCTTGGTACAGTTTTGAATGCTTAGTGCTAGTCCAGCAAACTGAGGTTGTTTAAGCATATGTCTAATGCTAATCATATTGGTAGAACTAGTCATATTAGAAAATTAAATATGACAAAAATATTTTTCTAGCAGGAGCGAGAGAAGCGAGCTTTGGGTGAGTGGCGCTTGTTGAGGTGATTCAGTAATGGTGTCTGTCCCCCATGTTATCCTCACGGGGTACCTGCATTTTGTAAATGCCTTCAATTGAATGCCATACTGATGCAACCAGAAAGCTTTTAATTTCTGCTGTGTCCAATAGGAAATCTGAATTTTCAGTTGAATATCTCCAGTGTGGAGGTGGATCTCATTTGTCATTGTAAATCTTGGTTAGTTTTGCCGTGCTGAGGATACAGAGCAGTAAGTTGAGCAGATGGCCTTATGGGTAAGTAAATAGTAACAACATGATGGATGACAAGTTGCTCCGAGGTGGAGGCAGTTTCAGATCCATGTGAAATATTGTGTGGGGAGCTGGGATCAGGTAGACCCACTTTTATGATTCTGTTCCTCCAAAATGGAAGACCACATTAAAAGTTCCTCAATGTGTTGTAAAAAAAGGCAAAAGCAGTTTTAAGACCAGTTAGTTGCTACGAACATTTCATTAATGTCATATCCTTTGCCTGTTTGGGATTCACATTATAGATAGGGACTTTCAGACTAAACTGTGACGAAACGAATGCTCTTTCAAAAGGTCTGTTCATGTAGGGTCCTTTGAAAAAAGGAAAGAGGAATGGAGATACAAAAGCAGTGTCAGTTTATTGGAGATTTTTCTACCTGCCCTCTTTATAATTAAAGCTGCCTGACTGCCTGATGCAAGGATCTGTTGTTACCTACAATTTTAATTGCTACAGTATGCTCCCCAAAGAAATCTAAAAGGCTTCCAAAGTTGAAAAAGTCAAACTTCATTCATATAAATAGTAAAATTTTAACTTTTTCAGTGTGACTGAAAAGTGAGTAGCGCTCACTTTGAGCATCTCTGCCCTTGAGCCTGCTCAGCTGATCCAAAAGAGAAGGAGCAGTCTCCTTCCTCTCTGGAGGTTGAACCTCACCACCACTTGCCAAAGGAGGTTAAGGCACAAAACCGAGAATACCCAGAACAGTGGAAGGGTTATATTGGATGCTTCTGGAGTTTGTTATGTTCAGGCAGCTGGAAAGGAGGTTTTATGAGGTATTTGATTTGGGGATGACAAGGCTTGATCTGAGGCCTACAAAAGGTTAAGCTTTCTCTGTTTTTTTTTCCACATCCTCTTTCTGTTGCTGTACGCTTCTATGGGAGAACTTATCTTGGGCCGCATATCTCCGGGACACAGGGCTCTACCCACCCTGGGGACAGTGATGCACAGACATCAATATGATGGATACAAAATGTCCGTTTATTTAGCTGCGTCACACACTTATATAGCTCTTGAGCTTCCTGTTCCTGCCACTCCTATGGGGAGGAGTCTATCTTTCCGTCACATCCCGTGATCTTCCGGTCGCTGATCCCTGTCTATTCCCCTACATCTTTCCAATGCCTTCTTGAAAATACTCACTTTTTGAGCAGCCATATTTTTTGAAAGGCAATGTAAATCTCATTGTGATAGATCAGTGTAAATCCTGGGAGTCCAAAGAAGCTGATAGTTTCAACAGTGCAGAGCCTGAGTAGGCAAAGTCTAACCCTTATTTTTAGGGATACAGAGCAAGATCTGCAGATCATAGAATTATAAAATCATTAAGATTGGAAAAAACCTCTAGGATCATCAAGTCCAACCATCAGCCCAACACTACCGTGTCTCCTAAACCATGCCCTGAAGTGCCATGTCTACACGTCTTTTAAATACCTCCAGGGATGGTGACTCCACCACCTCTCTGGGCAGCCTGTTCCAATGTCTGACCACTCAGTAAAGAAATTCTTCCTAATATCTAACCTAAACCTCCCCTGATGCAGCTTGAAGTCGTTTCTTCTTGTTATATCACTAGTGTCCTGGGAGAAGAGACCAACACCCACCTCGCTACAACCTCCTTTCAGGTAGCTGTAGAGAGCGATAAGGTCTCCCCTCAGACTCCTCTTCTCCAGGCTAAACAACCCCAGTTCTCTCAACCTCTCCTCACCTCAATGTCCTTCTTGTAGTGAGAGGCCCAAAACTGAACACAGTACTCGAGGTGTGGCCTCACCAGTGCCAAGTACAAGGGCACGATCACTGCCCTGCTCCTGCTGGCCACACTATTGCTGATACAAGCCAGGATGCTGTTGGCTGCCTTGGCCACCTGGGCACACTGCTGGCTCATGTTCAGCCGGCTGTCAGCCAGCGGCCCCAGGGCCTTCTCCACCAGGCAGCTCTCCAGCCGCTCCTCCCCAAGCCTGTAACATTTCATGGGGTTGTTGTGACCCAAGTGCAGGACCTGGCACTCGGCCTTGTTAAACCTCATACAGTTTGCCTTGGCCCATCGAATCAGCCTGTCCAGATCCCTCTGCAGAGCCTTCCTACCCTCCAGCAGATCTGCACTCGCACCTGACTTGGTGTTGTCTGCAAACTTAACTAAGGGTGCATTTGACCCCCCTCATCCAGATCATTGATGAAGATATTAAATAGAACCGGCCCCAGTACTGAGCACTGGGGAACCCTGCTCGTGACCGGCCGCCAACTGGATTTAGCTCCGTTCACCACAACTCTCTGGATGATACCAAATGCTTCAGCTCTCTTGAATTCAGTGAATGCCAGACTCCATAAACTCCTAAGTGAAATCAATGGAGCCATAGTAGGTTATACACAGGGGATTTCACTCAGTGAGTTTAAATGTACTCAATAGCCTTTTACTGCTCAATGTTTAAATTTCCTGTGTGAATTTGTTATCAGGCTTCTGCCTCATGCATTTTTCTAAAATGCTTACTGATATAAATTAAGAATCAATGTGGTTATTGCTGAGACAGTTTTATTCTCTAGTGCATGCTAACTGGAATGTGAACATTGGATCTGTAGTATTATATTTCTGTAGATACCTGCAGTCATTTTATTGATTGAGATCAGATCTATAATAATAAAGTTTGATTTATTTGGCTTCTGTACTTCTTATGGCGTTGGCTGGAAAATAAGTAATTGACTTTTTACCCAGATATAAAATTAGTAAATACTGAAAATTGCCAGGATTTTATGTGCAAACCTTTCTCCTTCCCTCCTTCAATTTGGTCACTTAGTTTTTTAAATCTTTCTTGCTTTTCAGTCTGCAGTGTTGAATTCTATCTATTTATCCAACCTTCCTGAGTTTTCTCTTGTTACCTCGATACTTCAGTGTTTACTGATGAAATTTTGTTCTTACTCTCTGTTGTCCTCATGACCTTCCTCACTACCATTCACTTTGTTTTAATTCTCTCTAACAGAAGTGCTCTAGTCAGTCTGAGGTCCAAGGAAGTATAAAAATTCTCTCCTCAGTTACTCATAGTTCTGATGACATTTTCTTACTGTAGCAGGAATATGGTGGGGAAAGGACTGTCAGGACCCCTTAGTCACTTCTGGATGCAACCATCTGCAGAGCTTAGCTTGTGCAACAGCAAAGGAATGCCGTGCTGTGAAAGAGTTTCAGAAAATTAGTTTCTTGGTGGAACAAGAAAGGACTCGAGCCTGAGAGTCACAATTCCTACCTGAGTTCTTCTGAGTTGGTTAGGCACAGCAGTAATGGTGTTTATTGGCCATAACTTTGAGCTTCAGGTCTTTCAGTGGGATTATTCACAGTATAATGAACCTAAGCAATTTAGGTAAATATAGTAGAATATATTCTTATCTGATAATTAAACATTACATTTCTTTCAGAAGTGTCTTTAGCTTAGAAAAAATAAGGAAGGTATGGCTTACAAAGTATCTCCAATCAGAATTTTCTTTGCAGGCTTTTGTTTGATGTTCTGAAACCTTGACTGCTCCTTTAAGAGTATTTTGTACCAACACATTGTGAGAGTGACTTGGGAAATTTTCTATGACAGTTTCAAATGGGACATTTGGGTCTAAATGAATTCAGAGTGCTTCAGTAGATCTGTCTGGCACTTTTGACATTGAGGTTGGTAGTAACTGGTAATTATGATCTTTTTCTGCTTATGAAATAATAACAGATCTTTCAGAGTTTCTATGAAAATACCAGATAATGCGTTTATAAATTTAAACTCACTTTATGTGAGATATGTTTTTCTTTCACATTTTACTCTGTCAGTGTTCAAACAGGGAGTTTTCTCCATCATCTAGAAGGTGATGACTTTACAGTAACCACTCTAGCAATGTACCCAAAACACTTCACTAAATTCATAATTGAGCATGGTGCCCATTCAAGTTGTTATTATTTAGTATAAGGAACAAACATGAGTATAGTACAAGTCCATAATACCATTGATTCCAAAACTTAGGAAACAATGAAGACTAAATATAGACTACGGATTACCCTATTACAAAGAAGCCTTTCATTTTAATCTACTAGATTTCCTTCACTGACAATGGGGTAAGTTAAAGCATGTAATCATCTACCTTTTAATTGCAACTGAAAGTTGCATTTAATTTTTTCATTCATATGGAGAAAAAACTTGTAAAATCTTATTTGAAATATTTAAAACATTTATTTCAAGATGAGTGGGATATGCTCAAAAATGAAGCTGTTTTCATGGTACAAACATATAAAAATATGCAATTTCATAGACATCTGTCATCCTCTGCTGTTTTGCTGAAGCTTTCTGTGACACAAAGAATTCCACGTTGAAATATCTTACCAGGGAGAAAGGCTGAACATGTTTGCAAATAAAATGGGAATTATGGCTAACAAAGTCAGAAGGAAGTCAGGTTTTGATTGCTCAATATGCCATAAGACATGGCTGACAAGGTACATACTAAAACTGATGAAACTCGTACTCATCACGATTAAATCTGTACATTTCTCAGAATTTTTTTGCATCATCTATCTAGTAGTTACAAGGTTATAAGAAAAAGTTATGTCATTTTGTCTAAAAGCCAAAGGCTGTCATTCTGACAAATTCATAAATCAAAGACTAGTTATACTAATAACCAGAATAATAAGAATAAATTAATCCATAAATTAAAGACTAACTCCTATATTAAGAGGTATTAGCAGGAAGAAAAAAATGTTACGTATGATGCCCTTCACACTTTTTTTGATATTTTGAGTGGAAGAGGCAAATGAATGACCAAAATACTGAGCCTTTTTGAAGTCACCTATGCATTAGGCTGCTGTCAGTTACAAAAAACAAAACAACAAACACACCAAAAAAAAGGTGAAAGCATGAATATTTCATACCTCTTTGGCATTCAACCTATTTTGCATAGATGGCAGCTGGAGGTTCAAAACAGAGCGTTATTGCTCCACCACTGTCACCATAGTTTAGCAGGTAAATAATGCATGAACTAAGAAGAGTTGGCAAGGCAGACAGTAATGATATATTGGTTCAAAAGTCTGTCTCCTCAAAAAGCACCTAGGAATGATTTACATCAGGCTTCTTATTTATTTCACATGACTGTTCACAGAAAATTCATAGATACAGTGTGTAATTAACCTGAAGAATTAACAGCTGAAGGGTGTGGAAGGCAAATAGCTTAGCAAAGTGTCAAAAGAACCCTCATATTAGTATATATGTAGAAACACTTTAAACTTTCCAGCTTAAAATTGTGAGAAGCATTAATTGACACTCTTTGGGCTGCCAGATCCTGGATTTATCGCTAGGAAAACGGAAGTTTACATATCCTACTCCAGACTACCCAGTTCATTCTAGTTGCAGTACTAAAGATCACATCAGTTTTCTATGATTCATTCAGCCATTAAGGAAGGTTGCCTGCCTGCTGAGATGTAGTGATAATATCCTTTTTTATAGATTTTTTAAAAAAAAAATTGAATATTTTTCCTTTTAAAATCCAGGAGGCATTCTAGGAGCACTGCCTAAGAGCAGAGAATGCCCTGGCAGGTGTGTTATGCAAACACAGGGCTGTTAGTCTGTGTTATCAGCATTTTTGCATAATGTGACATCTGATTAAAATGCTGACAGACACAAACTAGTAACACTGTGTTTAAATAGCACCAAGCACAATAAACTGTTTTACAGTAAGAAAGTACAGTCCTCACATGCAGAAATGAGGATAATGGCCGGTATGTGATGGCCATGGAGCAGCTGGGGGTCAGAAACCATAATGACATGCTCACATTCATCCTGGTGGTCAAAAGCATTAAGGTCATTTTATGACTTAATTTAAAAAAAAAAGCGCAAACCCACAAGCATCCGATCCCTGCTCATTGTTCACAGTCCGCTTAACCTGTAAAGGTTAATTTGTTGTGCTAGTGCTTTGTTTCTGTTTTTGTTTACGAGATCACTCTCTGTAGTGACATCTGCATACATTAACTAGCCCAACACATTTTGTGTTATCTGGCAGCTTATTTAATTACTGGTCAGACATCACTTTTTAATATTGCAGCCAAGCAAAAATGTATTTGTTCCGGTAGCATTTTTAACATGAGCCTGTAATATCTGAGGTTCCCTAGAGAACCCTTCCAGCCAGGGCTCACCAATAAACTGCAGCCGCTTCTTTGCAGCCTGAGGTATCGACAGATGCTTCAAACTGGAAGCGTAATGTGCAGTACCTGCTGTGAATAGAAAATCACTAAGGACTCATGGAACATTCTTTAGGCACAAATAAGCTGTGCTGATTTTCTTCCCATCTTGTAATGGGAGATTGCAATGTGATTTTTCCCTATCTATCCCAGTGGTCATTTTTACACTTCTTTTTTTTTTTCCTTGAGATATGCAAGATACAGCAATGACTGACCAGGATTACAGTATTAAGCACATGCAGGGCAAGTAATTTATTACACTGACAGCAATTTCCAGCTAAAGAAGAAAATAATGACCTAAACCCAAAGAAACAAGGTAGCAATAGTGCCAGTAGGAATGTGGCAGGGCCAAACAATGCGTGAGCAACACAACAGTAGATTAAACCATTCATGGTTACAGTAAATACTGTATGCGGTAGTCAGATGGAATAAAATAAGACAGTAGACTATATCACATGGTCAATGGACATGTGGAATTGTTCTCCATGATTCATGAAGAACAATTCCACAATTTTTCTTCATGATCAGAGCTATACTGTTGAACCTCCAGGGGATCAGAAGTCCAGCATGTGCTACGGGCTCTGTAAATACAGACCAAGCATACTTCTCCTTCTCAAAAGAACTGATGATATAGGACTAAGTTTTGTATCTCATCCTGATTTCAAGACCTCTTTTCCTAGGAAGCATGGCATTATGCTTAAGTGTATGCTTGAACCCTGTTGACTCCAACTGGACAGAGTCAGAAACACATGTTTCTGCTGAATAGGGAGGGGTTAAAATTAAAAGAAAAAACCCAGACTTTTCAGTCACGGAGAACCTGGCAAGGGAGCTTTGGACTGCAGAACAAAATCCAGAGATTACCAGACTGTGTCAGTATCCCACGCCATCATTACGTGCAAGCCCTGGGGAGCTGGTACTGCCCCATCTGTTCTGTGGTGGAATTCAGAGTATTGCTAAGGCTAAGGAAAGTTACTTTTCCTCTCCTCCCTCCTCCTCCAATCTATTTTACTGTCTTTTTTATTTATTGCCTGAGTTAGGAAGAGACTTAGTTCTATTTTATTCCCTATTACTGAGAGAGGCTTTTTTCCTGTACAAGTTGAGGTCCTGAGTCTGGCCTGGCAGAGCTTGGTCCACGTCACTTGTATGAGTTAGTGTCAGTGCCTGTTTCAAATAACTTGTGGCCATGTTGGCAGTCTCTGAAAGTCATCTGCAGCTGCTGCTTTATACTGTGATGCGTATACGATGCCATTGTCGAGACACTGATTTATTATCCAGCCTAATGCCTATTTCTAGTGGGATTTGCAGTTTACTGCCAAAGGTTATGGAATCAATATCTTCCAACAAAATAAGCAGGTTAGAACTAGGCTCAGATATGTATTTAGTTATAAACTGAGCATGAGTCTTCTGAATAATGGGAAGTATATAATAAATAGAACTGGATCAGTTTCTGTAGCATGGATTGATTCTGGTTTGTAAATACAAGCTTGTAGAAACTGCTGTTTGAGGCACCATGAAGATGATTAATTTCCTGATATATTTGTTGTATGTATTTACATTGTAAAAAAGATTGAAAGTAGGATAAATTCAGGGTCCACATAGTACTTGTTAATTCAGTAGACTGTAGTCGTATAATGTTTTATTATCTCTTTCTAATAAATTAATCATCTACTTGTGCTATACTCTTGAAACAGTCTTTTCTTTTTTGACATCCAAATCAGATCATCATAAATACCATTAGATGAAAAAACAATGACAGAATAAGAATAGACCATGATAAAGAGCCTGACTGTTAAAGCAAAGATTAGTACATAAAGGGCACATAAAGGTATTGTGTTGTTGTTACATTTGAGTACTATTTTATGTGTACAACAAAAGAATTAAATTCTTCAGTGAAAAAAACTTGAGAAAGGGAAACAGTAAAAAATGCTGTGTGAAATACTGTGATTATAATATTGATAAATATAGCAGCATTTATAGTTATGATAATTATTCATCTTTGCTTCCAAATGAAGATGAACTCAGCTTCTCTCAACTGGAATTGGGTGCAAGCACTCACAAGTGACAGGTAACTCAGTTCTCTTTTTTTTTTCCCTCTTCTTTCTCAGAAAGATTATTCTGTTGGGTTTTTTTTTGATTTTTTTCTTACAAAAATTTACAAGAAACTCAGAGATCCATGCAACTGGGTCTTTTTTTACTACATTACCATTTAGAATGGAAATATTTTTCCAGTAGCCAAATCTAGTGTTATGCAATCTCCTCTGCTTTGATTCCTAATACGAAGATTTTTAACACAATGTGTATTTGGCAGGAGTCAGACTGACTTGGTACTTTTTCTGAGGTTCAAAGGAGCAACCGCTTCCACTATCTGAAGAACTAGTAGTGCAATTAATCGACAGGATTACTAGAGCAAATAGGAATCTCAGTGCAGAGCTAGGTATTTCTCCTATGGAGTGTTTGTGAATACTTAGGGGAAATTTATTTTCTAAATGCATTTCAGCATCAGCTAATTTGCATCATTTGGGAGTGCCACGAATGAAAATGTTTGTGAATACAGCCGCGTACACAGGTGCCAAGAAACCTCTCGTGGTCTGCTCTGAATTGAGACCTCTGTATCTTTAAAGGTTGTCGTTCAGTGGATGGCAGCTGACTGTGCTACTGAGGTTCATTTAGGGGGCTTAGAAATGGAAAAGTTGAACAGGAGCAGCACATTTCCACATCTGACAGGCTGGTGATTGCATTACAAGAGCTCTGGCTGATGCACTGGTCTTTCCATTTTGCATGTTATTACTGTGGATCAGGTGAGGGATAGAGAAACACAATTAATTAGGGCTCTGACTGGCGGCTTCAGCAGCAGAGATACATGAAAATAAAACAAAGCCACAAAAGAAAATACCAAGGTTTTTGGGATAAGCAAATAGTATGGTAGAAGTGAGATTACACTGACAATGTGTGCAGCTCTTAAGGGAAAGGAGAATGATGTTTCCACCATACACAACATTTAGTTGTTCATGAAGGAAAGGAATATTCCTTTGCTGTAATGAATTGGGTAATTTGCCCTAATATAGGAGCTGTAGTGGAGATCTTTGAGCGCCAGGCTAAGACGTGCCTGAACCATAATGTAGCAGTTGCCAATCTTGAGTGAGGCCAATGGTCGTTCGTTGTAGGATCCTGTCTCTGATAGTGACTGGTACCCGCTTTTTCAGAGGAAAGCTGATAGGCAGCTATGGGATTCAGATGGTAAGGGAGTTTCTTCTAACCCTGAATTTGTAGCTGACTTGTACCATGAGTGGGAGAATGTTTAAAAAGCTAAATTCATAGAAGACATGCAGATGTCCCTGAAATCCACTGTGAAATGGACAGACCTCCCTAAAAGGAGATGTTTCTTCAATGTAATATTTTTCTTTAGAATTTATTTCTTACCATGGCTGTTGTTTCAAAAGAAGGACTTTAAATCCATAGAGAGGGTAGATCTGCAGGAATGGCTGTGCTTGTGCATTCAACTGGCATGGTATGGCATTGAGAGGCCACCACATCAGTTCAGACTGCAAGCTCATCCAGAGATGAGGTTTTGCCTCTTCAGAGTGATGCATTTGGCTCTCTGCATGCAGACAATGGCTGCTCACTAGTTGAAGAACCACAGACTGGAAGTGTCTTGCATGGCTGTGAGAGCTGCCACATTAAAAACAGAAATTTCTGCAATCACTTTCCTTTTAAAGAGTCAAACCCTTTAACATATTAATAGTTAAGCATGGATTAGAAGCAATAATTGAATGTACTGGTTAGCTAGGAGTCCCAAGGCAAAGTGAAAAAATGTTTAACCATACCCTTGAGGTCAGTTATTAGGTAAAACTTACTTATGAGCAGTTTACTGTCATTAAATGTTTCAAATAACTCCACAGAGTCTGCTTGAAAGGCTACTGCTGCCAGTCAATAGTTGCATGCATAAAGCTGAGAACAGACTGGAAGGGTGAAGTAGCCTAATGCAGTCAGATGAGGAGGAAAAAGACTGGATTGCCCAGATAAGACAAACTAGATAAACAAACTGTCATGTAAAGAAAAGCCTTTACACTTCTCCTTTTACAGAATATTACACAACGTGATAAGGAGAATTTACATTTTCCTGAAAATGAAAGCGACAAATATTTTCAGCAACACTTTTCATGAATATGGAAAACTGGCTGTACTTTTATTGCTGTATTCATAAAATATGCATCTGTTGAGTTCCTGTTTTCACAGTATGAAATATGGATTGGAATTTGTAATTTATTCATTTATTTTGTAGAGGTTTTTACTTTTAATAAGGTGTTTTAATGTAGTGATTTAGAACGTGAATCCTGTTGTGATTAGTTATGGAATAAGTTGCCTTTAGAAGAAGCATTTGATTCTTTTAGTGCCCTGCTGCTAGTTCTCTTATGACTTGAGGGTAAAATGTTTGCAACTCTCGTGCAGGCTGGGGAATTGAGCTATTGAGTCCCTGTTTCTTGACAACATGATATTATCCCGCCTCCCAGAAAACATTGTGCAGACTACGTAACATCCAGAATCCTCAGTAGATGTAAACCTTAGGACATGGAAAAGAAGATCCTTTGAGGAAACTACAGGGGAAAATGGTTGCCTTTGGAAATACCAAGAAGTTTGGGTCCATCAAGAGAGCAGTTTTCCTGCCCAGCTCTACTCCTGCCCTGCATTTCTTGGTGCATTATAAGAAACCTACCTGTAAGACAAAACCAATCATTGCATTCATTTAGTTACACAAGAAGAATGGAGCAGGCAAAAAGATTAGTTAAGTATCATAGCCAGTAAGTTCCAACTAATCTCATGCAAAAAACCCAATCATATACCTGAAATGCAATATAAATATTTTTATTTCTTGGTATTTTATTAATACATTTATATATATTGATGTATCACTATTTACTGTAATACATAAAGGAGCACTTATATTAAATCAGAAGAGTTACATAGCCAGAATGAAATTTCCAGGAAGGTTTCTTAATTCCCTTTTAAAAGTACTTGCTTTGAAAGAAGCAAGCTTGTTAAAAGGTGTGTAATTTTTAAAATGTTACAGTGCTTGTTTCTCTGTGGTGTGTAGTTGGAGCCAAAGTACTAAAGAAGGTGCTCACATACCCAGACTACATAAGGACTATTCATTATGTTTTTGAAATTAAATGATGATAAGTCCTCCCATTCAGTTCCTTCGTAAAGGACTTGTGTCGTAAACTGCCTTCTGTAAGATTTTGTTTTGACTCTGCAATGAATAGGAGATAAAAGAATGAAAATAGATTAATTTCTTCTATGAAATGATTCCTTAGAAAATTTGCTTTCGGTAAAAAAGAATGTGTAATATTTTCCATAGTAGTGATAGTTTCCATAATTTTACAGATAACTTGCTGGGCTTACTTTAGAGTACTATATGCTTGGTCTCAAACTCACATGAATCCACACAGTGGATTTCAGCTAGTGTTGTATCAGAACCTTAAATATTATTTTCAAAATATATAATTTTTTTCAAAAGTACATTACAAATGCA
Organism: Phalacrocorax aristotelis; assembly: GCF_949628215.1. Taxonomy (NCBI): domain Eukaryota; kingdom Metazoa; phylum Chordata; class Aves; order Suliformes; family Phalacrocoracidae; genus Phalacrocorax; species Phalacrocorax aristotelis. Next base: position 207,895,022 of record NC_134276.1, on the reverse strand, counting down.
AATTCTACAGAAATTTCAAGGAACTTGTCCATAAAATTTTGATTGGGATAAACAGCAGATGCATGTCTTGTTCCTACCATGGAGAGTACCATAGAATGCACATACGCACAAAGCGGCAAGCCTGCTTTCCTTAATGTTTTTTCTTAATGTGAGTTTTTAACAAATTGGGAGCATTTATTGAAATGCAGCTTCTTTCATTTTCAGTATACAGTTGAAATTTTTCACAGAGAAAGGATAACAGGCAATGGATAAAACTTGCACCATGAGAAACTGTGATTAGATATTAGGAAAAATAATTTTAAGAAGAAGGGTGGTCAACACTGGGACAGGTTGCCCAGACATGTTTTGGAATCTGCATCCTGGAGATAAATCAAAAAACCAATTGGATATAACCCTGAGCCCCCTAATCTAACTTTGAAGTTGCCCCTGCTTTGAGTGGGCGCTGGAGCAGAGAACTGCTAGAGGTCCCTTCCAAACAAATTATTTTATGATTCCAGAAATCAGTCTGGAATTGACTGAGTGTAATGTGCTTCTCTGCTTATCAAAAAGATTGTTATATTCAAACAAAAGAACATCTTCAGAATAAATTCTTCTAACTCCTGAAAGGGAACCATTATCCATCATGAGGGAGATGATGTCTAAACACGAAGACAGGAGTAAAGAAAATAAAGAAGATAAATAAATGCATTGTTATCACAACAGCCCTTTGCCTTTCAGAGTTGAGCACAAGATAGAGTGTCTGTTTGTAACTTCCATAGGTGGCAATTAAAGAAAAGAATGAGGAAGGATAAAGTCTCTATATTCCATTAACAGAGAAGGTATGATGTGTTGGCAACAAATCAATAGTTATATTAGACCTTAAAAACAACAAAGGAAATGTTGAGAAGATGACTCATTTTAGTGAAAGAAAGTGACAAATGGTCTCAGCTTAATGACAAATAACAAGTGTTGTTAGGGAAAGCAGATTTTGAAGGCACAGATCAATATTACCTGTTAGACTGACAAAGCAGAAAATATAGAACCAAAGTTAAACTTTCAGAAGACCCAAGTCCCTCAAAATACAGAAAATTCACAGAAGAAGTAAAAATGTTGTAATTCTGCCCTAGAGCTATAACCTTAAAAAATCCAAATAAAACCAAACCAAACAAAAAACTAATCACCAGAATTAATCTTCTTACTCATTCTAGCTGTATAGCAGCAATCTCTATCATCTGACATTCATCCCTTTCAAGAACTAAACTAGGGATCTATGTATGGACTATAAATGGGATTTAAGTAATCCCCATGGTTGCAGAGTGGTATAGGCTTGTGTCTCTAGGTTTATATCTAAAATGAGTATTGACACTGGAAGAGATCCAGCTTCAGTTATATCTAAATTCATACTAGTGAGCCCTTCCACTCACTTTTAGGTAGACTCCTCCATGCAGTTGACGTGCTGTCTGGACACCAATGACTGTGCTGATTATATCTCTGCTTACCTTAGAGGAGGATAAATACCTAAAACAAAGTAGCTTAACCTGAAGCTACATCACAGAATCACAGAACAGCTGAGGTTGGAAGGGACCTCTGGAGGACATATGCTCCAACCCCTTTGCTCAAGCAGGGCCATCTAGAGCCAGCCATCATTCCAGAAAGTTAAATACTGCCCTTCCAGTTGAATAATAACATATTCTGAAAGTACTGTCATTTCAATGAGTAAAGGACTTGAAGTAGGGAATTATCAGATATAAAGATGGCTGACTAGGAGTGGCAAAGCTTCCCAATGATTTTCTATGGCCATTTACAGCACGTTGTGGAAGCATTGTCATGATTTGTTGCAAAAATTTCCTGTAAAACTGAGACGAAAGAGTTTACTTAGGAGGTAAGATAGGCTTGGACTCTGCAACTTGCAAACAGTAAGACTGAGGTGGTTATGGAGGTCATGGTGGAAGGCTGACTGAAATATATAAATTCAGAAATGACATGGAGAAGGTGAATTTGAAATTACTTGTTTGGGGTCTTTTTAAGTATTAAGAATGAGGAAGCGCCAAATGAAATTATTGTGTTTGCGCTGTTTAAAACAAACAACAGATACTCTGGTAGTTCTTCACAGAACACAGTTAGATTGTAGGTTGTCTTGAATGTAACAATATAAATGGATTAAAAAAGCTATTCTATCAAAGACTATTAAATACAGTGATGCAGTTACAAATTCTATATCAAGAGGTTCACTCCTCTCAGAGACAGGCTTCTAGGCTACACCAGCTTTTGCTCTAGCCAATACAATACCTGGATAATTTTCATTAACTAATAGCTCTTCATTATTTAGTTATGAATGCAACTAATCTGTGTTTAAAAAAAACAGCATGAGTCTTATTACAAGGATATTTATAGGAGAAATGTAAAGATGACTGTGAACATAGTAAATCTACTTGGGATTTATCTGGGTAAATGAAGAAGAGGAGCCCTGTTTTCCTGATTGGGTGCAGGAGGTGGCAGGATGACTATGAAAAGAGAATAACAGATGTAATTCTTTGTGAATGGGAATTTTTCAAATATAATGTATTTTAAAATGCCGTAATTGATGGAACTGAGGTGTTTGTATGAAAATGCCACAAAAATATTGCTCGGAGAATAAAAAGTTGTAAAAAAGATTTTGAAGGTAAATATGACAAAACAGATGTGTATATTTGTTGTGTATTCTTCCTTTTCAAAGTCAGCTCTATTCAGGTATAAATTCAGAATAAGGGTACAGCTGTCATTCTATAGTGAGGCATGGCTGGTTTTAGGTACTGACCATTATTTTAATGATATAAATCTAAATCTATTTTTGGTTACTTCTGTCAGAAATTTTAACCATTTTTTCCTGAATGTTTTTCCTACAGGTGAATCAGACTGCATTTTAAAAAAACATTTAGACAAAAGTTGTTTAGCCATTTCCAGGTACAAAGCTGGAAATCTGGACACGACATTTTTGTCTCCATGTTAGAAACAGCTGAGATTTTATCTTCAAAGCCTTTTTCTCTCACGCTTTCAGAACAGAAACTAGTACTGCAGGGAAGGACAGTGTTTGAATGTACCTGTTGTTATCCTTGTGTAAATCTAATAGGTGACCAGAAAAGATTACTTATTTTGACCTGTTCTACACATTTGTGCTGGAGTTTTTCTTAACTCTTACCCCCGCTCAGGTCCCTGTATCAGGCTGACATAAACCAGAAATGGCTTCAGTCTCAAGTCTCATTCCCCTGGTTTGGGCTCAGTTTGAACCAGGTACCAGTCCTCTGATCCAGGTTTCTTTGTAATTCTCTTGCCCCCCTTGCTAACATCAACACACGGGACAAAGAAAGTCCTGGAAAGGTAAATTTAATTCAGGCACTGCTTGATTCTGGGTGGTCTTTTAACATCACTTATTTTGTGTGTGGTGGTATATATGATGCCAGAACAAATTAAAGTTTATTAATATCTCATCTAAGTGGATTTGTCAGAGTGCTTGTGGCATTCTTGTTCTTTATACAAGAAGAATTGTATTCTTCTTGTTGTGTTCTTGTTGTATTCTTGTTGTAGTCTTGTTCTTCATACATGTGCATACAGCATCAACATCTCTTTCACCTAAAAGTACAAACTATTAGTCCACATAATAGTATAGAATTTTTCACTTGCCTCATGTTTATGCAGCTGTTGTTATTACAAACACGCCTTTTTATAAAGGATCTTTTTAAGCTCATCTGCATTAAAATTTCCTTCCTTCCTTTTCCTGCATGAACACTGTACCATATGTCAAGCACATATACCTTTCTTTTGCCCTTTCCTGACTTACATTCCAACCTGCAAGTACTTACATGTATATATGCTTGAATGTAAGCTTGCTCTTTGTCAATTGAAATTCAGTTGGAGGTGGCTGCTTCACTTACATTTCAAAAGTATACATAATTGATAACTCAGTTTCGTAGAACTACACTGCAAAATAATATGAAACTATGCTAGTTTTTATATTTCATATACATTTTTTAGCATTTATCATTCTTGCACTGCTAAAACCAAATTATATATAGCAACGTCACCTTCAGAATGATAGAACACTTATATTTATAGTCCAGATAAATCAGGAAAAATACATTAAACCTGCTACCGGTAGAGAGATAATATGCTGTCCTTTTTTAAGCAGTCTGTTCCACAGTTTGATGGTCAAACCCTTGGGTTTTAGATTGGTTTTACTTAGGTAGTGGCTTTCACTTATGTAGTGAAACCTAATAGCATCTAAGTGACATTTCTGAAAATTTTACACTATCTTTTAGTTCTTGGAGAAATGAATTATTGAGCAGAGAGAACGTAAACGGTCAGAGACATTTGAAACTAGTTTGATCAAATACTTGGTCAGCCTAGAGAGTGAATTTAAAATTAAATGCAATATTATTTAATGTAGTACTGAAGGAGTGCAATTTATGGGTAAAAATACATTATTTTTAGGTATCTTTTCTGCTTGACAACCTATATACACATTGGGTGGGTTTTTTTCCATAATTACCTAGAATTCTCAGGATAAGGGGAAAAACAAACTTCTGTAGTCTTTTCCTGATTTTTTTTAGTATTTGACTTGGCAACATAAATATTACTGTTATTCTAGCACTGTTAAGCAAAAGCAATGCATACCCTGAGCTGAAACTTTGTAACTATGATATTTCTTTAGAAGAACATCGGCTAAATCAACAAACAGTAGAGAAGGAGGTAGGAAGGGAGAGAAGTGCTGGCTAGGAGTACATGTAAAGTTTTCCAACCTCTGATAGGTATTAATTTCACAGGTCTACAGCTAGTGCAGAGTCAGCTCACTGGGACTTGTACTGGGGATGCAGGATCTCAGCACCAGCTGCTTCACTCTGCAGATGGAGGTTCTTTCCCTGCTCCGCTGTAAAATGCTATATGCTAATACAGATACAACAATAAAGAGGTAGATAGCTTGATAAATGTAAACATTTTGAGGGAGATAGGTTCTCCACACAATAGCAACCATATAAACCAAGCAAAAAATTCTGTTTCTTGGTCCTTGTGGTAAAAATAGCTCAGCATTCAACTCTACATTATATTCACTCATATTTGAGTTTTAAAACTGCACTATAATTGTACTTATAAACAATGAAAATTCAATAAGAAAAGCTAAAAGACCCAATAAAAATTTACTTTTTTCAGTAAGGCAAAGCTTTATTTAATTTTTCATGATCTCTGAAAACTAAGGTTTTGCTGGTATGCAGTCAAAGGGGGAATCTTAGAATCTTAAATTAAACCCAGAGAGAAAAAGATGTCGAGGTATGATTATGTAACTGACTTTCTGAGCACTGGATACAGTGCTTAATGGTTCCTGAATACTCAGGATGGCTTAGAGTTTTTATGCTTTAAATTGAGAGTTGCGAGTGGCTGAAAATTTGAAAACAATGTGTTTGTCTGCAAAAATAAGCTGGTTCTTCAGTGCTGCAAGCTGAAGCACGGGGGACTGGAAGCTCTGGATACTACTGAAAGGGATCTTTGGGCAAGAAGCAGGCTGAGGAGGCAGGCTCTGATATAAGACTGATATATAGGAATATATGAAGGCAAGGTAGCTGCGGAAGCCACTGCTGGGACCTCCTTTACCAGTTTTGACTGATGCTGAATTATGTTTAATTTGCAGTAACTTGGAAGTCAGGAGTAACGCACGGACGCACCTAGCGGGTTGGTTGGCCTACACAAGAGTCAGAAAAACAAGGCATTTTGAGAGTCTGCTCCAAGGCTAGACTAGTCTAGACACTAACACGAGGTTATTTTTTTATATGCACTTGATATATCTGTAAATATGTTATTAACACCAAAGATTAAATCAGTGAAATATATAAGTGGATGAAGCGGGATGACCAGGATAGAACAACAGATGGATGCTGCAAACCCTTGAACATAGTATTTGCAATGTTTTCTTTATTCCTGCCTTTGCTGGTGGGAAAAAGCAAGTAAGGCAAAGAGCATCTTTTTTATTGGACAAACATACCTGAAAGGGAGGAGGAATGCACTGAATGGGAACAGTTGTGTATTACAGTGAGGAGTGGAATAATGTATATTATCTTCCTATGTAAAGTGATCTCTTCTGTGAAGTGTCCTTCTTACTGGAACACCAAAAATTTTGTAGCCTTGGTTGGACTCAGATAAGATCTCCATTTATCTGCTTTCTTTGCCAGGTGCTAACTTTATTTGCTTAGTCCTGTTTGGAGGAATAGTTTAGGGCCAATGGTATTTTTAGGTTTATAGGTTTGTGTTAGTAAAACAAGTAGTAAATCAAAATATATGTAATGTAAATTTGCTTTGATTTAAAATGCTGTTTGTTGCTGAAACAGTGTTCTCGTAAGTATGTTGGGAGTGGAAAAAGGCAGAAATAAACCACATCATTATCCCTATCAAAAGAGTACCCTACACTTGGCTTTCTTAGTCTATAACTGGAACATTTACAGGGTATTTCTCTCTGACTCGGAGCTGTAACACCCACTGTAGAAGTGCACTGGCACACAGTGCAGATGTGTTCATTAGCTCCAGCATCTATTTTCTTTGAGCTGTTAGGAACAAGGAAACAAAAGCCAATCTGTTTGTTTGCTATTTCATATTCATGTACCTTCTCCGTTTTAATGGCTTGACTGACAGCCTGGGTATACGTTGTCCGATGTCTTCACATCAAGCCTGTGACCTCAATTCACCCATCATTCACTTCCATCATGTCAGCTGAGCCTTTTGTGGGTGTCCATTATTCACACACTATATAGTGTTATGATGAATCGCCCTCTTGGGAATTTTAGGACATCTTAATCCCAGTCTGACAGAACCCTCTGCGATAAATAATCAATGAGCCCCTATGCTAAATGCAAGTACATCAGAGGATGTGGATTTTTGACAGCTTTTACTGAATAAAAAGAAGCAAGAGAGCATGCCTTCATCATTGTTGAGCAGCTTCCATCTCTCATTTTCATTTTTATTGGATGCTTTTCTACCAAGAAATTGTATGCAGCAGGGGCTCGAGTTTCATTATGATTTTTATCCTTAGTTGCTTTCCTGAGAAACAAAATATTTCATGAAAAAAACAATTATGGTGAATTTATTATAATTTAATCTCACATTAAATCTGGTCTCTTTCTCCATCCATGCATGTTAAGAAAAGAGAACTTTGTTGTGAGAAAACCCAGTAGCATCTGAATGTGTATTTCCAGTGACAGCCACGTGCATCTGTGTGCTCTCTGGCATTTAAAGCAAGGGTAGTTCCAAGAGCTCATCAAGCTGTGCAGGGTGGAGAGTAAGGAAGATGGACTCTCTGCTTTCTTGTAGTGACAGTTTAGGACTGGCCAGAATTGCAGCACCTATTGAGCTGACAACTTGCTACCAATTATTTTCGTGTGGAAGGGACTGGAATAAGCTGGGTCAAGGCCTCATTCACTATGTCTGTGCTATGCCAGGCGGTATTAGTGGTGTGATAAAATGTAGTTCCAGTGTTATTTCCACCTTTCACAATTCACTGGAGTTTGCCAGGTGTTTTAGCACTTCATATGACCGTAAGATTGACTCTTGAGACTTGACAGGGACCCTCAGGGCTCCTGTGGGTCTCTGAGTTATGGGAATGGCAGATGACCCAGAGGATTTGGCTGGAGCAATATTTTCAGTTGTTGTTGCTAGAAGACAGAACAGCATGCTTTGTGCTTGCTGGAGTATCAGGAGTCATCCCTGAACAGTCAGCAAGCTCAAAGTGAGCACAAGCTTAGTCTAGAAAATCACAGAATTTGAAAAAAAACAAAAAAAAAAGATAAAACATCAAAACTACTTTGAGAACAGACATAACAGAAAAACTCCTTATTTTCCCCTCTTTTTTTCTCCTTTCTTTTTTTTTTTATCCAGTGTTCCAATGTCTCAGCTAGCTGGAGGAGGAGAGGAAAGAAAAGGAATGAAATTAATTGTGTATTCCGTAGGATAGCTCCTTCATATCATCCTTTTTAGTCAATTGGAAGTAAATGACACTATTTGTGCTAGAGTGTATCTTTAAAGTATTCTTAGCCACACCTGGAAGGACTAAAATTTTAGACACGCATATTCTTTGTATAAAACTGGTGAAAAATGTCTCTTCTCATGTCATATAAACTAGGGTGAATGGAAGTTCCTATTTATTTCTGTAGTACATGCCAGAGGGAAGAAACTACTGCTTTTAGCTGCATTACACTGAAGGGTCTGATAAAAGAATCCTGTAAAATACATTATCGTGCTTAACCTGGCCAAGACAACTTTCAGATGTAGGTGAATCTTACTATCAGATGAGCCCTTGCCACTTTTCCTCTACTCTGAATCTGGCAGAAATTTAGCTGTCACAGTTGCCCCTTACCTGAGGTTTTAAGATATGTGGTTGAGTTCTTGTTTTATTTGATATGGAGGATAAGTTTGACCCACAGAGAACTTAATCTTAAATGTGTACTTATTTTCCCTTTTTTTCTTTCTCCCCTTTTTTAAAAAAAATTTTCTTCCTTTTTCTTTCTGTTTCTTTTTTGTTCCTTTTCCTTGCTCTAATGTCTATTTGGACCAATAATAATTCTATGGATGTGAGAACTATTTCTTTACAACACTTTTTCCCTTTCAATAAAACCTCTTCATTCAGGAAAATGGCGCTTTTTTAGATTACGAAAACCCCAAACAAATGATAAGAACCACCCACAAAACATTGTTGAAAAATTCCTGAGCCACATGGACTATAATTGAATTACTACTGTGTTGATATTTAATTGTAAGTGTGTACAGACTCCCTAAAACAGGTTTAAAGTACAGTTGGTTACTATATGGAAATAATTCTCTTACTGTTTGCTAATAGTTATAAAGCTCATTACAGTCATTCTTTAAAATACATTAACATTTCAATTAAAAGATCCTAGATACATGTACTTACTAAGTTGGCAGTCATGTATTCCTATTAAATAAATTAGTGGAAATAAAAGAAAGATAAGGCTATTAAAGTCTGAGTTCTGTAAAGCTAGGGGCTAAGGTTTAATGTCGCGTTTCACTCGTTCTTACATAAGTTGCATTATCGCATTTTAGCTGAGGATGCTGTCAGACCTTGCAGGAGAAGCAAATTTTTATCTTCTGAACTGTCAGACACTGCTTTAATTAAGCTACAAAGGAGCTCCTCTCTAAATAAAAAATGGTAGGTGTCTCTTCTCGCATTTCAGATCTAAGGCTCAAATTGACAATATAAAGTCAGGGTGTTGCCTGGTTCTGTGTGATTTGGCTTTATAGGTCAGACAAATGCAGGCTCCGATTGGTGTGTGTATGTGTGAGAGAAAGAGCCAGAGAACAGTTCGGATAACAGAGGTTAATAGGTTCAAGAAGAGCTTTGTCTCCAGGATGCTTTTACTAATGAGGACTCTAAGTAAGAACAGTGATATCTGGAATGTTACTTAACCATTTCTTTATTTCTTGGAAATAATAATCACAGTTCTATTTTAGTAGAAGCTGTGGCTCATTTTTTGTAATTAAAAAAGAGATTTTCATTAATAAATTTTATGATTGAACAATTAAAGAATAGGAATAAACCTGAAACATTTTGGAGCTGTGTAATGACAATTTGCAGATCTCTATACATGGCACTGAGCAAGAATGTGAATACAGGTGTCTTAATGTGCATTTGAAAACAGGTCTTCTGAGGGATAAAAACACTGCTCTAAAAATTACAAGAAAAAGTAAGAAGAAAAAATTGAGGAAGATATGGTTTCACTCAGAGTAACAGAAGATCATAAATCTCTGGGGTAACTCTTACAGTCTTGAAACTAGATAATAGAGATTAATTAGATGTTATTTACATTTATTATGTTCTCAGGAAGATCTTTACCTAAAAATTGTTGAAGACCAAGAAGAGCTTCAGCACTTAATATATGAATATCTGTTGTAAGATATATTGGGCACAGAAGTGAAGTATCCAGTAGTTCAATCCATGAATTACAGGAGATGATTTTTTATTTTTAATTATTGTCTCCTACCTGTCTGAGGTACATGGATCTGCTCATGGAAAGTGTGGCTGCATTAATGCACCCTCTTTCTGCTGCCCCCTCAACCTCCACAATGACATCTGCCTCAAAGTCTAACCTTGGTAATATCATGTAAGGAGGCATTTAAGTGCTCAGGTTATCATTAAAGAGAGCGATTAATAATCACGATGACATTTATTTTAATTTGTATTTAGAGAAAAATCACATTGCATGGTTAAGAATACAACATTTAGGTTTTATTAATTTAATTACAATTTCCACAGCATTAAAAAAAATGCAAACCCTTATGGGTAGCATAAAATGAAAGCAGCTGATACCTAAGGGCTTCTTTGTAAGCATGTTTTACTCTGGAAAAAAGAAGTACTACAAAAACTTCATTGTCTCGCCAAAACAAAGCAAAAGACAGTTTCAAAACAGAAAAAAAATAAAATGGAAAAAGATATCTTAAAAAAAGAGGTGTTTATAATGTGTTTGGATTTCAAGTTTTAGCTTTTAATTAGCTTGTATGTTTTTTCACACTAAATTATTTAGAGGTTGTTTTATATTTCATATCAATTTAAATGGAGAGGGAATTAAATAGGGCATATATAATGAGATTTAAATAAATGAAGAAAATCAATTCAGCTCAGTCTGTGCTATTAGCTAAGCTGCACTTCAAGATGTGCTCTAATATTATGTTTGAACACTTATTCTTTAGGGAGTCCTGTTCTGGTATGCAAAGGCTTCAGCTGCATAAAAAGTTTGTATTGCTAGATTCCAATTCTGCAGTGATTTCTGTGGTGCTTGCACAGAAACAGGTCCCCGGCTGATAATGAGATTGAGCACATGTGCTGTAGTAACAAATAATAGGTTTCTTTACGCTACAGAACAATTCGGTTAACATACACTGGTAAGGAGTATTTTTAATAAGCATAAAAGTACTTATTTTGTAAGGCAGCCATAACACTTGATTTCATAAAGCTGTTTAAGTACTGTATCTGGGTACTTTGGAGAGCCGTTAAGCTCTCAAACCCAGATACATTAGCGTACGTATATTGTCTGAGCTAGAAATGGCATTGTATACACAGGAACACATATGGTTATTGAATCTTTGTGACAAACATTAAATCCTTATATGCATAGGGGTGATAGAGTTCTAAATGCAGAATATGGAATTACAGTATACAAGGGAGTAAAACTGAGTAATAGTAGTGTAGTTGAGATTGTACAAATCTCCATATACCTTGTCTTTTACAGCAAGTTTCTAGATGATATGGACTTACTCCCTAAAAGCCTAATTCAGTATTTTGTATTGAAGAACAGTAGGATTACTCTGTTTGAGAATCTGATCTTTATTTTCTGGCCATAAATTGGGCTGCTTTGTCTCAGGCAAGAGAGAAGGCAGTGTTGCAAGCCTATAATGCAGAATGATTAATTGTGAACATAATTATACAGACGAACACGTCTGTAGGGGCTAACTTTCTGGCTTCTCTTCTGCCACAGGCTTCCTCAGATTAGGCTTTTAAATAACAGATTCAGGTTTCAGTGGACAGTGGATCTGGGCTCACCTCATCACTTTTAAGGTAGTAGGAAATATTTACACATCTGGCTAAAAAACATGGAGATTTTGCTTAGGCCAAATTTTTGGGAAATATGTTTGGACCAGAATTAAATTGTCTATAGATGCAGTATAGTTCTAATAAATCCCACTGATTTTTGCCTGGATCGCTATAGGCAAGTATGGCATGGCTGGCTTGTGCTGCAGCTTCTCAGATTTACCTTCCATCCCTCTCCAGACTATCTACCTAGGTTTTGCACCAGAACATAATTTTCTTAGGATTTATGGTATCATCTGATCGGTGCTATTTCCATAAATTTAAACCCAAAACAAACCAAACCAACCAACAACAGCAACAACAAAATACCCCCAAAACAAAAAACAAACAACAAAACCCCAGAAAAACCAAGCTGATGCAAATCTGTTTAATAATCTACTTCTGACTGAACAGATTTTGGTGCAATGTTGTGGATTCCATTTAAAACAAATCTGACAACTTGACTGTTTAAAAATATGAACAAACAGTATTTCTCTGACATTGTCGAACGTGCTATACATAGAAACAGCAGCTTTGAAAAATAAACATTTCAAGTATTATTAGCAAACATAACCTCCTACTCCAAATTGGAACATGTTTTCTTTCTGAGACTTTTGGCTAGGCTTATGCTAAGACGGGGGGGAGTAATACTAAAATACATATTGAAGATTAAAGTGTATATTGAAGATTCATCTCCTAAACCACTGCAAATGTTATTGCTCAAGAAAAGCATAAATAGTTCTTTCTACATAAAGTCGAAGTGCATAAAGATCTATCCAATGTAAATTCCGTTCTGGTTGCTTATGAAATACATGAGATGATTGGCCAGAAGAGACGTCCATCCACTGAAGTAAGCTTAATGACTGTGAAACCATTATATCAACCTGGGAAAACATTCAGTTTAACAAGACTTTATTTAAATGCTGTGAAGCAAAATCCTTGTTAGGAAATATTCACTATTCTAGATTGACTGGAACTGATGGGAAGCCTTCTCCTGCTAACTTTGCAAGGTATTGCCCAAAGTGAGAGGAAAGTGTTTCTGTCCTTCTACTTTAAAAAGTGGCTGAACTAGCTTTGCTCATATTTGACAAAAATATTCAGAAGTAGGCAAAACTGTATCTGGGAAGCATTGATGCAAATCATAGAGGAGGAAAGGAGGGCCTTAAGAAATTTGTATGCAACACTAAGACCCCATTTTCTCAGCTTTCTCATACAGTGTCTCATATCTGACATTGCTCAAAATGTGAAAGAATTTCTACATCCTGGTGTCAGAAGGTCTTTTGTTTTGTTTTTTTCCTCAGCATGTAAGGAGTAAAAAATTTTGATGTAACTATAATAAGTCATACAATTTTGCCAACCATAGCTATAATGACTGCAGTCAGCTCACCTTACAACACTCCAACCATCACTCTATATTCAAATATACATGTTAGAGAGAGATCCGTATATGGGACTAGCAGGTTACAGACCATGCAAAAAATTACCTGTGCAAGAAAATCACAGAAGAGGATGACTAATGAATCTTCAGTTAGTGTATTTTTTTTTTATTTAAGGGAGCACTCAGATAAAGAGATGTGTCCTTCAGATATACATTTCAGAAAACAAGCATATCTTTTATGATACAGTTCTTTATTATGTAAATAAATATAAGGATGTTTTCTACAAACTCAGTTGGATATACGTAGTATAATACAGCACTTCATTCCACAGTTTACTGAGCATACAGTACCTGTAAAACTCAGGCATGGAGTGTGTAAATAAATCTCCCTTCCACAGTGTTTTTATGAAGACATCACAGAACATCGGTGACATTTTTTGCCTTTGTTTCCAGTTAAATTGATAATCAAAGCTCTGATCTTTCCAGCAACGGAATGGTTATGTGAGCAACCTTTTTGTTGTTTGTTGGGTAGCGACAGAGTACTTGGTGGACTGGCATCCACAGTAGCTTTGCACTTAAGTAGTTTCTCTTTGAATTGTTGTTATAAAAAATTATGAGCTGGCAGAAGTTGCCACTTTCTTCTTTGGGTTTTTTTTTTTTTTCACTTTCCTGGGCACTTGGGAGGTTGGCTGCCAGCTATCCTGGGGAAAGCTTGTGCCGGAGTAGGGTGGCTTTGCCGGTCAGCCCCAAGCTGAGTTCACAGGTGGGGATGGGTGTGTGTCCAGAAGCCAGGTGGAGTGGTTGCCACCTTGTCACATAGTTTCTTATTTGTTCTGCCCATTTATGTCTGTGCCTGCTATTTCCAGTTCCAAAGAGAATTTTTTTTTAAGAAAAAGCCAAATCCCTCAAAATTATGGTATGATCTTGATAAGCTTGAGATTTTAATAAACCTGAAGTTTTGTGGGTTTTTTTTTGTTTGTATTACGGTTTTGGGGTTGTTTTTTTTTTCCTCCCCCCCCATCTGGGTTATATATCTGAGGTTTTGAGGTTGGGTTGGTTTGGGTTTTATCTTTTTCTGTGTAGGATGAATACAAGATAGACGTGAAATTAAACAGTTAAGAATAATATACCTAAGTCCAAGATCTAGCCTTTGGAGAAAGGTAGCATGAGACTTGTGATAAAAGTCTGACTTGGCAAGTAACTAATAATAATACAAAAAAAGCTTGAAATAAAGTTAATTTTCCTTAATTTTCATCTCCTCTTTAACCTAACGCAACTGAACCATGTAACTCTTCAGCTGTCAAGGAATGTCAAGCTGTCCGGTTTCATAAACCAGACCTCCAAATAGTGGCACTGTCATAAGACAGCATGATGGAAGGGATCCCTGTTGTCGCTTCATGTTGCTGCACTGCAGGTGATTTTCTCAGTTCACAATTCCTTATGCCCTACGTCCAAGTTGGCTAAAACCACCTGACCGTAGGACATAGGTAAAGGGTTCAGTATATGATTAAACTTAGGTGTAATTTAATTTAATAAGGCCTTAAGGTTAGGGTTTATTTGCTTGAAGCTTCTGTTGTCTATGCAAGTGAATATGTTTTATTGTCATTTATGGGAATGCTAATCTATGATGAATCAAAAGTCAATGTGTGATGCATCATGAAGTTGTGTTTTCAATCCACACTGATACAGTACATACATCAAAGTCCAGATGGTGGCTTCATGCAGGAAAATAAGATTTTGTCTGCCTTTCCTCGTATATAAATTATCTGTTTGTTTTCCAATATTCCTTAAGAATGCAGCCCAAACACAATTCCATGAAATCGTACAGGAATATTCTTTAGAGTTTAAAACCATTCTAAGCCTTTAACAACCTGCCAGAGGCCTTCAAGTTTCAGCTCAGTTCTTTTCATTTAAGGTTCAGACTGATTTCTGAAAATCACATTTGCCATCTAACATGCCAGTTTAACAGGACTGTGGAAGAAATTCTTCCCTGTGGGCCGGGTCTATGAGGTTTTAAGTGCAACCCAGGTCAACTGCCATCAGCTGCACCACACTGAGTTAGCTGCATCAAACATCCTGTCTGGCAAGGCACTGTAATATTTTGCTTTAAGATATACTTGTACTGTGACATTTTTGACATGTCTATCTAGTTTCTCTTTTTTGTAATTATGTTTTAGCTTTTTCATATTTCATTTTGCTATTCACCATTTGATTCTGATCATGATTTTCAGAAAGGAGCTCTAGCTGCAATAAAAGAAAACACGCTTTTTGGAGGGTGATGAATTTGTTGGTATGGTTCAATATATCTCCTTTACAGAAAAGAAGCGTACAAGACTGAAAAAAGTAATGAAGTAACACCAGATGTGGAAGTGACATGAGGAAGAGGCTTAGGCAATTTTGAGACGGGATAATGCTTCTTGATTGTGTTCTTTGAGCTAGAAGGTGGCAATTAGATTTTCATACACAGAAAAGTGCGAGACATCCTAATTAAACACCTTTTGGTGGAAGCCATCATGGATAAACCCAGACCATGTCTAGTAGTTCTCAAACGTGTCACCTGCGAGAGTAACACTAGAAAAATCTATTATTTTTTTAAAAAAAATTGGAAGGAAGTTATAAAATGTTGATTCAAATATATACACTACCCACTAGGACAGTCAATCAAATGCATTTTAAGCATAGTTATAGGTCATGTATAGAATCATAAAAAGGAGGAAAATACTGAAAGGTAAATACAATGGACCCACACAGAGGATAAATCTTATGGACTCAGGTGTTACTAGCACCTGACGCTAATGTTTTGTGTGACTTTGGTCAAATAATTTCACTTTTCTGCTTTACCTTCCTTTATATGATTGTTAATATGATTATTTATATGATAAATGCCATTAATAATTTTTACTTTACAGTGCTTGTGGAAAGATATTAAGTACTTCTGTAGCCATGACAATATGCAGCATTAGTTTTTAAACTACAGGTTTTAAGAATAAAAATAATTTTTTTCATATATGTCTATTTTTAAGATCTTATAGTGCAGAAATGTGAACCAACTCCCTTACTTAAGACGTTAAGGATATACTTGAACCAAGTTAGATTTTCTTTAATCACAAGAATACCCAGAATTGCACTGTACTGCCTAGAAGGTGATGCATTGTCCAATATGCAACATAGACATGACAAGAGATGCTGAAGAGAAATAATGGCCAAAACAATGCGTGGCTATTGGTGATTACTGAATCTAGAAGAGTATCTCTGGTTATGAATTTCATGAGATCAAACACACAGGGCTTGAGGCAGCAGGAGTGAAATATCAATGAAGACAGTGGAAGTCCTCATACGAACTTTAGCAGGGTCAGGATTTCATCCTAGAAGAACAGTTCTTATGGAACTTGGTCACCTTGACAGATACTTAAGCATTTGCTGAAATGTTCAATATATTAATTAATATGGTTCTTTTAATACCTATCCCTATGGGCGTATACTTAATAATAATATACCTTTGTTGGACCTGTGCCTGGATGAGAAATGATCACATTGACTAAAAGTGTTTTATGCTATAGGTTCAGCAACTGTTGCTGTAAAACTGTGCACCTATATTAGGATAGAACTTGCCTTTGAGAGCAGGGAATTGGAGGTGTATCTGAGTATGAACTGGAAGCATAAAAGTGCGGAGTTTCTCCCCTGTTCAAAGGACATGGGAAGAGACTACAGAAGCCAAAAGGACTGAGGAAAGGTAGCAGACAACATTTTCAGCATTCACGTCTTACATTTTTGTCTACTTTTAATTTTTAAAATGTTTTTACATTACAATCTGAAAGAGTTTTCTGTTGGAGGGTAAGGAGAGAGTAAATCCCACATAGTCCTTTATAGAAGAGGAATTACTGACAAAGGACATGAATTGTTTTTAACAACATCGCATGGCTATGCTTGGAAGTTAAAACTTGAACCTGTCCAGTAGAGAGAGAAGGTTGGGGGTGCAACACCTCTTTTAAAGGAGATTTGGGGAAGTTTAGAAGTGGCATCTTATTACACTCCATTTAATAAGAAAGAAATAAAGGAGATCTGAGTACCTTGTTAGCCCAGTGCAAAGCCAGGTGTAGGAGCAGTTGAGGCTTTGGTGTGTTTCCAGCATGGCTGTCAGGACCGACGTATTATCTCATGGAAAACAAAAATGTTACGATTTGTCAGGAGAAGGTCATTTTCCTTTGCACTTAGTTTTCTCCAGGACTCTGTTAAACACTTTTTATTTCTTTTGACTAGAATTACTTCCATTAGGGAAATGTTGCATGAAAATAGCGTGCAGTATTAATGTATCATTTGTTTCTGCTGTTGCCAACAGTAACACGTTTCCTTGGCTCTCGCCCAGTGACTCTTGATGAGATCGAGTTGATTATTCAGCTGCTATAGCCTACCACCTGCTCCGTTTTTTTCCTTGACATGCAAAGCTGTTAATACACTATCCTGCCTTGTTAAGGCCACATTTTTATTCAGCTGTATTTTTTAAAAAAATACATATATTTTTAAGAAATTGATTCATTTTTTAACAAATTTTAATCAGTAAAATTCAGATTGATTCTGGTTCATACAGCTGAGAACCTAGGAGAAGATGCTGATTTCTTATTTCTTCTTTTTTTTTTTTTTAAATTCACATGATGGTTCTACCATTCAATCTCTGAATTTTATTCTGAATAAAGTTGTGTATTATATAGGCCCATTTCTGGAAATGCTACTGCAGACTTCAGTGCTATCTCAGTTTTATTGTAAATCATTCACTACTTCGGACTTTATCATGCTGATTTAGGTTATGAATGTGTCTTAATGAAATAAAACAATGTAGTCCTACAGAGGAAGAGGTGGTAACGAGCTTTGTTCACTCTTGTTATTTCTCGATATTCTGGATTTTGTTCTTTATAGAAATACCTATGCAATTCTGAGAGAACTTAAAGCTGTTTCTGATGATGTGGCCAAAAGATACAGCTGACTATCTCTGCGGCCTGGATTTTAAATTGCTGGGTTTCTGATCTTCTTTTGGGATTATAACAGCATTACATCTACATGTCTTTTGCAGCACACAAAGTGTGAGTAAATCCAGAACTCAAAACACTTCATTAAAAGTAGTGTTTCATTTGTAAGTTATACTCCACTTCTGTGAATTGCATTAACTAGCAGAATACTGTAATTTTAAACAAAAATTGCAAACGGTAATTTGAATAATCGCTATATATCAAATGTTGCTATTGAGTTATATTGAATGTATATCAATATAACTCAATACATTGTTACTGAACTCGTATAAAACTAGAAGATTCTGTAAAATACGTTGTTCACTTTGAGTATATGATGAGGCAAAATGCAACGGCTGCTGCATCCCTCATTTGTTTAAAGATAACTGGCTTCATTAGGGATTTTCTTGCAGAAGTGATGCAAGCCTACATCAATGTTTTCTTCTCCCTGTCCCTAGTAAGGAGGTGTTTATGTGATTTGTTCTTTTTCCTACATTTGCCTTTGAAATTAGGCAGCTACATGTCTATTTCAGTTGTGTCTGTTCCTGTTTGGATCCTAGTCAGATTTTAATGGAACTGCTAACATATATACATTTTGAGAAGCTAAGGGTGTTTTGTTTGTTTGTTTTTACTGGATACTTAATGAGTAGATATTAAAGGAGCTGTGAAGCAAGCTGAACTGCATCTAAGGTTTGTTTTTATTTTTAAGTTAGAGGAAGATTACATTGTTGACACCTTAGAACACTTATTTTGGAGCGGGTTAATTTTGATATTTCTAAAATAAATTTATGTAGTCCTGATTTTTCCCTGGGTTGCTGAAGACTACACATACACTACAGTTGAAAAAGCAGGGTAACGAGGCATGCCTACGCCACATATGTGTCATCTTCTAATCATGCCTGTGAAGTTACTAGCTCAGCTGTGAAGCTTAAAAGAGTTTCCTAAGGCAGGCAGTGAACTGGAGCTGGTGATGTTGTGCAATTTGTGATTTGTCGGAGCAGCTGGCAATTTCAGTCTAATGGTTTTAGCGTGTGTCCCTCAATTAGAACTTTTTTAAAAATATAACACTAATGTGACTTGAATTTAAAGCATATGAATTATTAGAGTGAAAATGTAATAAGTTCTAAGGGTTTGAAACCTGTTCAAATTAAAAGGATAAATTATACGTTAAAAGAAGTGGTCTTTTGCTGATTCTGTACACCACTCTAGCAAAATTTCACTGCAAGATGTCAAGATGCATTTGACAGACTATTTCTTACCCTTCTGATCGTTTTTCTTCATGCCTTTATCTATAGTTCTCTCCATCTTACTCCCTTGTCTACTGAAATGTATTTGGCAGTATCAAGCTGTCATAATATTGCCCAGCTTCTCAAATCTGATTGCGCGCAACTTGGGAACTGAGTGCCGTCCCTCCCTCCCTCTCCCCATAATGTGGAAAATGTAGAATTTAACAAAGTGCTGCTTCTCTGCCTTCTGATGAGAATTTCCTACATTCCTTGGTGCTGTTTCATAATAGTTGGACAGAATTATTTTGTACACTCATTCTGCAGCATATTAAGTTTCTAGGATATTTCATACAAACTGTATTTTATACCTACCGGTCTGGACTCGGTGCTCCGGTCATAGAAGACAATTTTGTGCTCCCTCTGTTCTTCACTGTGGCTGTGTTTGGTTTCCTCTATTCTCTGGTACTCAGAAAGGAGCCCTCCAGCAGTGTTTTTGCACCTGCAGTTCATTTATTCCATTGACTGCTCATGTGTGTTTTCTTTTCGTCTAGTACTAATGGTCTTACTAGTTAGGATTACGAATGTTAGAGACCAAGCTGAGGTGGCAACCAGTAAGTTTCCAGACAGCAACCAAGTGGTACTTGACAGCATCCCCCTTTGCAACTTCCATAGGCTGCGAAGTCACCCAGGTGTGCACCCAGCTATACTGCTTCTCCAGAAGTTTAAATGAGTGTTTGTTAGAATGTTTTATTTATGTTTCTTTGTTAATTTATTTATTTATTTATTTATTTATTCTTCAGTGATGATTTTCAGTGATGGGTAGTTCCAGTTGTTCTGAGATTTGTTTTCAGGACAGAATCAAAGATTGGTTTACCTTAACTGTACATTTGACTGCTTTTAGATTCTTACTAAATCCTACCTAAGAATATTACTTTAGTATAATATATTTTAAAAAACACTTCCAGCACTCTTTTAAGAGGAGGAGTAGTGCTACCACTACGTTACTTTTGTCTCCTCTGTTTGATAATTTGCTAATATTGGTTACATTCTTAAATCCACAAGATAAGAGAAGAGGAGAAATAAGAGAGAACAGTTCTTTCTAGTTCATGTTTTAGAGGAGAGATGTTTTTATGTAGTGGAAAAGTGTTACTGTGCCACATGGTCTTTTGCTTTTATCCTTTTTGGCTTTTCTCATATGACATTTTTGTCAGAGACAGGTGATTGTGCGCGACATTTTAGATGTCAAAAGCCACATGTGCAATGTATTCATTTAGGGTCTTCCTATATTAGTTTTCCATATTAAAATCAATATGATTATTCATGTCAGAAAGCATTAACTTCACCTGCAATACTCTAGGTCAGATTTGTCTTCCCATTGATTTCTGACCTTATTTAGACCAGTGGTTTCTTTTATTTTAAATTTTCTGTTTTGGAATTGGAAATTCACTGCAAGGGTAAAATTTTTCTGTGGAGAATCACCTTGATTCTTCCTTCACTCATGTAATCAAACAGCAGGGATAAAGATTGTCTTGAATCATAACGATTTTCATTACAGTTGTTAACAGACACAGAAATCCTTTAAAGCCCTGTCTTCTACATATATGGGGGGTGATAATAACATTTTTCCATTAGATTTCCTTTTAGCCAACATGACAGCCTTGTGGTAGATATGAGGTCATCTTGTTAGGAAAACTGATAAAGAAGGTCTGAAATAGAATTACTGTTCATATGAATAAGACAGAAATGGCTTAAAATGCATTAGGCAAGCACAAAAATATGTAAAATAATTTTCTCTTTATTATTTAATTAAAGTTGGGTTTTGTAATCTACAGATGGATTAGAAAAAAATAAATCTAGCAATTTAGGATGTTGGTAATGGTTAATAGTGGAAGACAAAGTTTGAGACGTTATTTTGAATTGTGGTGCAGAGTGTAACAACATCAGCTTTTTAAAGAATTGTGCTAATTGCTGATTGTATTAGATTACATGTAAGTTCATACCAGTAATTTATATGAAGAGTGCTTTGGTAAGGCTTACAATGTCAGCAGACCTCTAACCTACCCTTCTTCCTTATGGGTATGACTCATCTGCTGCCTCAGATGACAAAAGTGAAACTGTCTCCAGGCAGTAGCTGGGGAATATATCATACAAGGGCTATGTTGAATACAGCAGACCAATTATAAACATACTCTTCGTCTGTGACCTTATCTGCTTCAGATATCCTCATTAGCAGCCCACAGATCAGACTGTCATCATGTGGCACAGCAGATGCTAGAGCAGGAGGGAGGCTGTGACTCTGCAGTGTAAATACATGAAATAAAACCATGCTGCAGATCAGCAGAAAACAAAATCCTACTGTTCGTCACCATAAAAAAAAATCTTAAAAATTTTGTGTAAGTATTGAAATTCTCGTTACACTGAGTTATACCAAGGATTATTCTATTTATATAATGGAATACAGCAGTGCGTAGGATCACAGTTCTTATTTGAGGTAGGGAAATATGAATAATCATGTAAACTTATGTGCTACAGTGTTAGTGATCAAAATATTTTTAAAAGGAAAAAAGAAGTTACTTGGAAGAGGACACTTAAGCCTTGTGGTTAGAATCTAAATCAGCAAAATTAGGTATATGTTTGATTCAATCTAAGACATTGTTTTATGGTTGGCACCATGTTACCAAAACTAATGTGCCCCAGCTTCATCAAATCTCAGTCAGATTTTGTGCTGGTAGTTATGAATGCTCACTTCTGAGAAAGGTCGTATAGCACATATCTTCATAAAATTTACATGTAAAAAGGTAATCAGTGCCTATGAACCCCTCCTGAGCCCCACTGGGAAAATGGAAATAAAGACAAAGAAAAGTAAATCCACGTGTATTTATATGGGGGTTATGATCTTACTATCATTCACACTCCCAAGCTCACTTTTTGGCTGCTGACCTTCCAACTGGCAAGTGTTGCATGTTGAAGTCACACCCCCTCGGGCCAAACTGGGTGGTCTTTTTATACAGTAGGGTAATAGGATAATTCATAGATGTTTGACTAATTCATTACCAAGAGTTACTACAAAAAGAGAACAGTCCATGCAAGTAAAGACAGTAGAATCAGGGCAAAAGAAAATAGTTCTGATTTGGTTTAATACAGAAAGTAACAGCTTACTGAAGTGAAAATGCAATTCTTTAGAATTCTGTCGGTCTGTGTTAAAGCTACAGTGGAATAACAGTATCAGTCTTCCATTGACACTTCAGACACTTTATCCCAGTTTTATAAAATTTTTCCCTCATATTTCTCTCTTGTAAGTGATGTGCAATGCAAAATCATCTATAGAAGAACACAATCCAACCTTAATGATTCTATGATTCTGTAATTTGTATTTCAGACACACATATAAAAACCATGTTTGAAACTGCTGTTACACATAGTCCTTGTGGCTTTTATACTGTTCATGCAAGAATAGGGTTGAATATTTGGATCATATTTTAAAATCAGGATTTGAAGTTCATTGGATATTTCTACGTTGTTCTATTTAAGCTTGGTATTGATATATTCTCCCTGGGTATTTATCTTCTTAAAATAACCTAAAAATTCCATGGATTTGGTATTTTAGAGAGCTTTGTGAGGCTATTGATGTCTAATAACTCTAAGCTTACACATTTTATAATAGCTTAATATATCAAGGGGTAGTCAAATATTATTTCCCAGATAAAATACTTAAAGGAGAGTGAGAAGCAAAAAAAAAAGATTGATTTCATTGTACTGAACATAATTGTAATGGGGCCATTAGCTGACAGAATTCTATGCTGGCTAGGAGGAGATAAAGATATGACATATGCACACAAAAATGAAGGCTGGAAGATGAATAGGCCTTCTAGGGAGTTGATCTTTACAGATCAGATAAAGATTCTTCAGGTCTCTTTCTTGCAGTCTGTGCTGCATCAAAGGCTGTCTTTCAGAGACAGTAATGTGCACTTGGAATCTGGGGACAAAACCTTTGAAAATAGACAGTTTTAAGATTGACAGGCAGCTAAGCTTTGGGTTGTTTTGTTGGTTTGCTTTGTGTGTGTGTGTGTGTCATCTTTTGTAATCCCTTTAAAAGTTAAAGAAAAGTTCATAGGCTAGTGGAGTAAATAACACTTGCATCTTATCTATCTACATAGCTCTTTTGCTTTAAAGGTAACCATTCCCTTTGAAAAAATTAAGGAAATCTAGTGGAAGGAAACTTTTGATTTCTCTCAAAGTCTGATTAAAAATACTTGTTTGTGGGCAGTGGCTGTCTTTCAAGGGATAATTGTTCTTTTATTGATGAGCT
Organism: Phalacrocorax aristotelis; assembly: GCF_949628215.1. Classification (NCBI taxonomy): domain Eukaryota; kingdom Metazoa; phylum Chordata; class Aves; order Suliformes; family Phalacrocoracidae; genus Phalacrocorax; species Phalacrocorax aristotelis. The sequence continues at coordinate 207,871,531 of NC_134276.1, read as the reverse complement.
AAGTATTCTGAAAATTCCTGAAAATAATGCACCCTGCACAACATTTACAAAATATCAAGGGAGAGAGCAGTTCTCATTCATTAAAAAAAAAGTTAAAATAAAATAAAGAGGTAGAAATAAGTGTTTCATCCAGGAACATTTATTAAACGAATTCTTGTTTAATCAGTGTTTTCAAGCACCTTAAGTTTGACATCATCTATTGTGTCAGTCACCCTGGCTAAATCCAGCATCAGCCCTTTTGATCTCTTACTTAGAAGCACCATCCCACAGCTGCCGGGCATCCTCCAAAAGCATAGGAGTAGATGCTGCAGCATTTTGTTAGCTTTTGCAGCCCTCTCTTCCTGATCATGGTTTCTCAGTTTAAGTACTACTTCAGAGTAATTTGAGTGCCTTTGCTGTAATCTGAGAATCCTTGTTCTCCAGCAGACTGTACAAAGTAGGGGTTTTTTAAATACCTTGAAGTAAGCCAGCATGTTTCTGTTACATGCTAGTTTTGTTCTTGTTTCCCTTTTTAGTGGTGTTTGGTTTTTCATCCTTTTCATCTAACAAGATTATGTTAAATAGAGCTTCATTCAAGCCCTGAAAACATCTCACAGCTTTCATCTTCACAGCACGCATACAGAGGCATGAAGTAAGAAATGATTAAAACCTAATATGCAAAAATATTGTTTTGCATGTTTGTTTTAGAACCGTTTCTGCTTATTTTCTTACATATAGAAATATGAATCTCAACATTTTAGTATTTGCTAGAGAAGCCTGTAGGGAACTGCAGTGGGTCATGGTGTTAAAGAAGGTGTTACCTTATTAAACTCCCATTGTAATGAGAGGGAAAATGGGAAGTGTCAGATGTCAGCCTGCTGTCGTGTTACTCCTCTGTTGGCGTTCTCCAGAGACTCCTCCATCAAAACAGGGAAGGCAAGACCTGACATTTGCATACCTCAAAAGGAAGCAGGCATGATTTCTTTGAGAGAGGTGAAAAATTAGTCTCTCCTTGTGTCACAATAAAGGGCATAGGTAACTTGAGTTTGATTCACAGTCTAGCTATTTTTGACCCAAGAGTCTTGACTTCTTACTCTTGCTCTTAACAAAGCACTTGCTGTGGAAGGGTGAATGTCTCAATCATTAGACTCCATGTTTCTGTAGCAGTAGGATTTCTCCTTGAATAAAAATGAGGAACTTCTCAGAAGACCTTAGCTTCATAAAATACTTTTTCATTTTTTGTAACTTATTTTGAGTACTCTTCCCTTATCTTTCCTAAAAATATCAAAGGTAGTACACAAGAGAGAATGATTCAGGTTTCTGCATGCACAGACTTCCTATCAGTCAATCCATATCTTTTGGAAAAACACCTAATTCTTGAAAATGAAGTCCTTGCATGTTATGTGTTATGATAGCCTGCACATAAACGTTGATAAAGCCTTCTGCTGGAGATGAGCTGGGTAATCAGAAGCCTGACTCGTGGTCATGTGTGGGTTTTGGTTTGGTTGAGTCAAGGAATGCAGCCATTTCCTTATTGTTCCTCACTGTAACTGGTCACTTCTGCTTTCATAGGAGCTTGACTACCTTTAATAGGCTTTAACCTTATGCTCTGTGCACATACCTCAAATGACTTCCCATTTTGGAGATATTTTAAGTTATAAAGAGCTGTTGAAATTGTGCATGGTGTTATTTAGCAGGTTATTTAGACAGATAGGATGGGTTCTAACTTAAACCTGACTGAAAAATTCTTACAGGAGAAGAATTTGATGGGGAGTATTCATTTTTCCCCATTTGGACCACCATCCACCCCCCCGCCTTCCTCCCCCCCCCCAAAAAAAAAAGGCAACCTAAAAACACTTTTACTTTTTTATTTTGCTTTTAGCATTTTTGCTTTAAAGTACAGATTAGCTGAAGAATCTACCAACTTTTCATGAAGCTGAGGAATTTCAAGTGTGGCTGCAGTTCTTTCCACACAAAATTCATAGTTATGTTAATGCTCATTATATATTTCTCTTCAAAATCCATTTTACAGTCTGCGCGTTTGGGTTCTACTGTCTGTTGTAGAAAATAAGTGCACCTCACTGTGTACCTTAAGGTAACGAAGCAGCCTGTGGGGGAAATCTGAGGGCAGTGTTAGCTGCAGCTATTTACATCTGTTGTAAGTGTCATATCTTGCTTTGCTACAGTCTGGTGAAACATGACTTAATCAGGTTGAACTCATCAGAGGGTAGGCCAGATTTACAGGCAGAGCTGGCTGTAGTGATTGAAGAAATTAGATGGACAAAATTGCTCTAGTATGTTACCAGAAAACTGAAAATATGGCAGATATCTGAGGTGTTTGTCCAGTGTGGTCAAGGGAGAGTTGGGCTGTGCTTCTTCCCTGTGTAAGGCACCAAATTATATTGTAGTTTTCGTTTTGTAAATATGGTACTTGGCTACTCTGGAGGGTAACTCCAGGTGGCGATGCCTGTAAGATGCTAGTAGCTTTCTATTAGGTAAGAATCATTTGAATTCATGATACAACAAATGAGTAGGGACACATTTTCTGGCAGCAGAGCAAACAGGTTTGTTGGGGTCCTTTTGTTTATATACGATGATTGCAATATAAAAGAAAGAAAAAGATCCTAAGTTTTGCTTTGTGAAATTTATCATCCTGATAGTTGTTAGAGAGGGCAGGGGGACTGCCCGCATGGCATCAGATAACATAGCGGTTGCTATCCCGGAATGGGGCTGAGGTGAGATTCTGACAGCACCATCTCTGCGTTTCCAGCTTATGTGAACTTTATGGTCATATTCCTTTTGGCTGTTAGCAAGAACTGACAGTTGAGTCAACTGAAAATGTGACTTAGACCACCAGTTCATTTTGTGTAGGAATTGGTCTGAATATTAAAACGATCATCAGGCTTGCTGTGCACATATTGTTACACAGTAAAGCACTTTTTAGCCTGGATATAGCCAGGCTATTTCTGTTAGACAGGGACCATTATTCCCCAGAAACAGTTGCTAAAATTTTTATTGGGCTGTACAGGAATTTTTTCTCAGAGTAAGTCACTCAAGAATTAGGATGTGGCTCAGTCCACATGAACTACATTCACATCAGGTAGCTGCTTCTTCAGAGTGAGCTTGTTTGCTTTCAGCGTGGGTGCGTGCCTCCAGGGCTGCCGGCGCTGGGGATGCTGTGTGCAGCTCAGCTGGAGAACAGGCATTACGCTTGGCAACCCTCTTATGCAAAATTGTAGTAAACTCCTCATAGACATGTACAAACAGCTTTTTTTCAAAGGCTTATAATTTTGTGTGAGGAGGGACATGTTGCCAACCCAATGGCTGCGTCTGTACAAGAGATGGATGTGCAAGAGGATCATCTGATCACTCCTGCGCCCTGTGCTGTGCTTCCCATGGGGCTAAGTGGACAAACTGGATTTCTCTCAAATTGATTTAAAAGGAAGAATGCCCGCTATGAGCATGCCTGTTACTCTCCAACTGCTAATGTGTATTCAGTCCAGGGGACCAGGCTACAATTAGTCCAAATTACTGAGTTTTTATGGGTCCCTAATAATCACAGGGGATGTCAGTACTTCCTATAATTGAAGCTAAATAATTTAATGGAGAAATAAATGTCCATAATACAGTGTTTTAAGGTTGTAATAAATACTTGTCATTGGATGGTAGATTAAAATAATACATATAAGGCAAGGTGGTGTGTGTGAGGAGAAGGTATTTTCAGAAGGATATTGATGTATTTTAAACTTAACTAGAACTTCTTAAATGACATTGGAATGAGGGTTAAGTTTTCTAATGCGTGATTGCGGTACTTAAAAAGGAAAATAGTACAGAAAATAACATTTTTGAAATGAGATGGTGTGTCTACTCAAATATACATAATTTTCAAGTAAGTGCAAAAAAGCAAAGATATATAGAAAAGTATATATAGAAAACATGTATATGAAGAAATTAAAAAAGAAAGGCTTTGCTATGTGAAGAATCGGTAAAGACTAAAGTGTATGTCCTCTCTCTCTTTGGTCTTCAGCGCCTTGCTAAAGAAGCAGAAAAGTACCAAGCATCACATCAGTGGAGGGATGAGTTTGGGGTAAGTTTCAGTTTTTCTCCTTTTAACCTTCTCAAATTTTGCCTCTTTGAAATGTGAACTATTTTCTTACAAATATGTTCCTTATACATCCGCCACAGAAGGAGTCATTGGGTATGAACGGGCATTTTATTTTATTCAGTAAACACAGTGTCAGTCTGGGTGTCTAGAGAATAAAGTGGACTTTTCACTTCAGAAGCTCATAGGGAGCTTCCCAGACCCAGGGAGGTAGCTCTGAGATATATATAAGACATCTCTTTGTTTTGACATACAAGGAATGATTACAGAGGAGACATCTGGGTGATGGTTACTACCTGTTAAAAGTGCGCTATTCCAAGCACTGAAACAGAATCATAGACAGGATTTTTACAAGTTGTTTTTTGCTTATATGGTGGAAAAAGCTTAATACAGGAGGATTTGGCTATCTACGTGACTGTCTATATTAGGAGTCATAGATTATTTTTTCAGAATCCTTTTCCATACTTTAATAGCTGCATCTCTTCTCTTCAATATTCTAGTAGTACTGAAAGAGGCCCTGACCTGGTCAAACACTAAACTGTCTTCTTCAGTCATTCCAGACTTTACTGAAAAACAAGTGAGATGATTGTAAAACGTACAACATTCATTCTTTATTACCAATCAAGCCAAATTAATATTGTGCTGCATAATTATAAGCCTGTTAATTTTAGGCTACAGCTCCCTGCTAAGTGTCAAAGTAATTTATTATGTCTTCATCGCCTGTTCCTTCAGAAATGAAAGCAGATGGTGCTCTTACGTGATGTTGCTACAAACCTAGACTGTGTTTGCACATCCACTAGAAGCATAGCGGCACATAGTTAAATGCACAATGGTTTTCTATAATGTCCTTTCTGAGCTAGTGTTCCTCAGACACTTGGGCATCTGAAAACAAACAGACAAAAAACATCCCTAAGGTCAGGCCAAGTAATTCAGATAAGAGTGACTGTCTTTTAGGAGTGCAAAGAGGGTCTGGACACAGCCTGAATGCTTTTAAGTGTACTCTATGCACAGGCCCAGCTTCTTTACACGGTAAAGCACAGAATGCATATTCCATAGGGATGCGATAATGAGAATGCTACATCGACCTTTTCTGCTAATCTGTCTCTGTTCTGTATAGAAAATGAAACCTGCAGGTTTGATGGACTCAGTGCAGAACAGTGTGAATACAGTCAGATGCTCTTTCTATTCATTTTTCTTCTTACAGTACACACTGGCATCACATCAACAACAACGCCTCAGCTTTTCGTTTTCTTTTCGCCCTTTACTTGCAATAGAAGTCAGTCATACCAGAGAGCCTTCTGGTCTTACCAGAACTCATTGCCAAGGAGAGATCTCAAAGTAATTTTGAAATGTGATTTTATATTAATGATGTGGCTCCGGCAAAGCCTATGGTCAGAATAAAATAAAATATATTAAAAAAGCGGTTGGTTTTATAATAAAGTAACTGCAAACCGAGCTTGTGCTTTACTGTTTTAAATTTGGATGAGAACAGCGTGCACCATAAAATAACCTTGACATTAGGTTATGCAATTAAATTTCAAATAAATGTATTAAGCCTCTTATAATTTAATTTGTTCCATTTTTGCCAGAAGTAATCTTTCTACTCTTCTGGCCTACTTTTTAGAAAATGCCTGCTCAGATTAGTCTGCACACAGATCTTTCTGATAAACTTAATTTTCCCTGGAAGATTTATTCTTCTAATGGCTGTGATGGAAAATAGAAGATCTACTGTAAAACTTTATGCACATGAGGGTTCTTAAAGTACTTCATATAGCATTATGAATTGTCTACATCATGCTGTATGCGGCTTGTTCCTCATCTAGGATTTGGGTTTGGGTGATGAAAGCTCTTCCAGCAGCATTGCACATGAGTCACTGTAGAAAGAAGCTCTTTGGGACAATCTATTTCTGCTTCTAATGAGCTCATGATCAGCAATGTCCTTGACAGTCAGATTGCAGCCAAATAATAGCCTTTGGAGTTTTAAGAAGAAAACATCACAAACAATCTTTCTGGGGAAGGAATGGGCTGACTTCAGTGGAACAAATCCAAAAGGAGAAGGGCAAAGACAGCTGGCCTTAATATGAAGGTCTAAGCAGAGCGACAAGGGATGTGTCAGTCAAAAGACTGCCAGAGTGCCTGTTCTAACACCTTATTCAAAATAGGAATGTTTATTGAAGAGTTTGCAGCAAAAGTAGCGTGTACACATTAAAGACTTTTAAAGATTGTATTTGTAGGTGTCGTGGTTTAGCCCCAGTGAGCAACTGAGAACCACGCAGCCACTCACTCGCTCCCCCCTGGTGGGATGGGGGAGAGAATCAGAAGAGTAAAAGTGAGGCAACTCATGGTTTGAGATAAAGACAGTTTAATTGGTAAAGCAAAAGCTGTGCGCGGAAGCAAAGCAAAACAAGGAATTCATTCACTCCTTCCTGTGGGCAGGCGGGTGTTCAGCCATCTCCAGGAGAGCAGGGCTCCATCATGTGTAACAGTTACTTGGGAAGACAAACGCCATCACTCCTAACGTCCCCCCTTCCTTCTTCTTCCCCAGCTTTATACACTGAGCATGACGTCATACGGTATGGAATATCCCGTTGGTCAGTTTGGGTCAGCTGTCCCGGCTGTGCCCCCTCCCAGATCCTTGTGCACCCGGCAGAGCACGGGGAGCTGAAAAAGTCCTTGACCAGTGTAAGCACTACTGAGCAACAACTAAAACATCTCCACATTATCACCACTGTTTCCAGCACAAATCCGAAACATAGCCCCCTACTAGCTACTACAAAGAAGTTTAACTCTATCCCAGCTGAAACCAGAACAGTAGGTTAATGTCGCAGTATAATGAAAATTCAGCCTCCTCAGATATGGTCTTCTGAAATTAGCTGGTATAGGGGAAAATCTTTGAAGATCCAGATTTGGTCCCTCATTTTTGTTTTTTCAGCTAATAATTTCATGTAAAGACAGTCAGAATTGTCTAAAGCAGAGAATTTGCTTGCCTTTTTAGAAAAAAGTTGGGACTAAACCATTGATAGAAACACAAATCCACATCTACAAAAAATCTCTTTTCCCTGCTCTTTGTAACTGAGAGTACAATTTCTTGCAATATTCCTAGTACTGTATTAAATTAAATTCCAGCTACTTCAGAAGACCAAGCAAAGTAAAACAAAAGAAAACTGAAGTTTTGGCTTTTTGATGAATCATAGAGTCATAGATCCACCCCCCCTGCCAGGGATAGGGACACCTTCCACTAGACCAGGTTGCTCAAAGCCCCATCCAACCTGGCCTTGAACACTTACAGAGATGGGGCATCCGCAGCTCCTCTGAGCAACCTGTTCCAGTGCCTCACTACCCTTACAGTAAAATATTTATCCCTGATACCTAATCTAATTTTTTCTTCTTTCAGTTTAGAACCATTACCCTTCATCCTGCTGTCCCTGATAAAGAGTCCTTACCCATCGTTCCTGTAGGCCCCATTTAAGTGCTGGAAGGCTGCTATAAAGTCTCCTGCAGCCTTCTCCAGGCTAAACAACTCCAACCCTCTCAGTCTGTCCTCATAGAGGAGGTGCTCCAGCCCCCGATCATCTTCATGGCCCTCCTCTGGACCTGCTCAAGCAGGTTCATGTCTTTCTAATGCTGGGGGCTCCAGAGCTGAGCACAGTACTCCAGGTGGGGTCTCATGGGAGCTGAGTAGAGGAGGAGAGTCACCTCACTCGACCTGCTGGCCACACTTGATGCAGCCCAGGATGTGACTGGCTTTCTGGGGTGCTGGTGCTCAATGCTGGCTCATATTCAGTATTTCAGGCACTAATACCCCCAAGTCCTTTTCCACAGGGCTGCTTTTAAACCACTCATTGCCCAGTCTGTATCCATGTTTGGGATTGCCCTGACCCACATGCAGGTCCTTGCACTTGTCCTTGTGGAACTTCATGATGTTGGCACAGGCCCACCTCTCAAGCCTGTCAAGGTCCCTCTGGATGGCATCCCTTCCCTCTAGAGTATCAACCACACCACTCAGCTTGGTCTCATCCACAGGCTTGATGAGGGTGCACTCAATCCCACTGTCTGTCTCCCTGAAAAAGTGGGTAATACTTCTCCCAGCACACTCCTCTCAGGGACGCCACTCATCACTGGTCTCTACCCAGACAGTGAGCCATTGACAGCAACTTTTTGAGTGCGACCATCCAGCAAATCCCTTATCCAAGCAGTCCACTCATTAAATCCATGTCTCTCCATTTTAGAGACAAGGAAGTTGTGTGGGACAGTATCAAATGCTTTGTACAAGTCCAGGTAGACGATGTCAGTCGCACTTCCCTTCTCCACCGATGCCATAACCCTGTGGTAGAAGGCTACCAAATTTGCCAGGCACAATTTGCCCTTGGTGAAGTCTGGCTGCTGGCAGTCTCGAATCACCTCCGTCCTACATGTGTCTTAGCATAGTTTCCAGGAGAGTCTGCTCCATGATCTTGCCAGGATCCATAGTTAAAGGAATCTTTACCAAAGTTTAAGAATTTTTAAATTTTATTTTGGTTTTATCGGAAATAATCTGTTCATGTTTACCAAAACCAAAAATAGCTGTGAACATAGAAATCTCAGATTGATATTAATTTGAATCTGTGAAGCTGTGACCCAGCAAATTACTGAACACCAAATGTCTGGTGTTTAGAGCTAAAGTGTTTTCATATTCTGATCCTTCTGTCACCTTGCATAGATTTCTAAATACATAGATTGACACTGGGGACTATATATATTCTTTTTATTAATAAATGAGTGCTTATCAGGTGTATATTGAATGTCTCAAAAGCAAAAATAAAAACCCTAAAATGAGTTAAGAGCATGTGTATTACATGTTTGCCGTTAGTTTCTAGCTAAGTGACAGAAATAAAGATTATAATGGATTTTGGTATTTTGCATTGATAATTAAATATCAAAATAATTTTGGCAATTGCTAATTAATCTACTGAAACGTGAAAAATTATTCAAAGGAATGATAATTAAGAATAATAATTAAGAATATTGAATGTCTTCTGAGTAAAAAAGGGAAAAAAAGTCATTAATGTTGGATTGTAACATGTAGTTTCCTGATTAAGCACAAAGTCAATTAAAGTATCTGAAACTGTACTTTACATCTACAGTCCTAAAATAATACTCACCTGTTAGAAAACTATTAAGTCCTTAGAGAGTATTTGTGAAGCTTATGAAGGCAAATCCAAAGTGCTTTGCTTCAAGCAGATAAAGAAATGCCATTCTCTGCTTCCTACTCCAAGGGTGTTGCCCAGTTCCCTAGCTCCATCTACAGCTGGAGAAGTAAAACCTATTTAAATGTTTTTAGATTAATGCAGTTACAAATCAGAGGCACAAACCAACATTTCTAAATGAAATAGCCTTGTCAGTTTGAATTCTCTTGCATGCTGCAGGGTGTGGGGGGGTGGTTTTGACACTAGTGATGGTCCAGTTATTTTTCTGGCATAGAGATGCATGAAAAAAATTGCATGTGAATTGGAAGAAGGAGGGGAGAATCCTGTATGATATAATTGCTGTTATTCCCCAAATGGATCTTCCGCAATTACATTCGATACCACATTTGATTGCCTTGCAATGGTTGGTTAAGTAAAGCAATTTTGTTTCCAGTTGGGTGGCAATATTAATTGTACTTACACATGTATAAACATAAGGGATATCTCATTTGTATTTTAACACGGAGAGTCTTTATGGATGGCCTATTAGCATCCACTTATTTATATAAATACTGAAACTCAGACTTTTAGGAATTAATTATCGCATTAAAACGCCACATGAAACATCCTTTCAATGTGCCTTATCTTTTACCCAATAGTGTCATTTTATATTATTCTGTGCAAATGATTATTTTCTGAGTCCTGGTATTCCTGAGACAGCATTTGCTGTGATGATTATGTGTAGGCTGGTGTTTATGTACCAACTAGGTTTAAAGTAATGACAAAAGGTCATGGAAATATTACTCTGGAATTATGATATTTTTTTCTAGTACAAATATTGGCTGCGTAAAACTGCAGTGAAAAGTTTCTCAGCTAAGAAATGGAAGATAAAATGGATGACTGTGATAAAACAAGTCTCACATCACAAGAGGTGATCCAAGAGGGGACCTGCAAGAGCAAAGCAGTAGAAGATATCTCAGTGCTTGTCGTGTCGTGTAGATTAAAGATTTTCAGGACGGTCTGTAATTTATTGTGGATGTTACAACAACGGTAAAACATTGCATCTTAAAAGCCTCAGCTGGAAAACAAACAAACAAACCACCAAACTTTCAACTTTAATAGTGCTTCATTCTAAAAAGGCAGTTTAGTAAACATACTTTGTCTTTTGAAAGAGGGAAAAACTCTGTGAAGAAAACCAACTAGAATACTTTTTCTCTCAGATCATCAGAGAGAGGATACACCTCTGATATCTTGTACCTCTAATAGTCCTTCTGGGTGCAAAGAGGGAATCACTTCTGTGGGAAATGATACTGTTTACATTTGGCTCCAGTCTTGGGGTAGAGGGAACCAGACTCCACAAGGCACAGAGATGTGTGGGATCCTTTCCCAGTGAAGTTATACATTATAATTTTGTGGAAGTTTTAACAACACTAAACACGGGCCAAGTGTCAAAGTTGTCTGTATCTTCACACAATGCTCTGATCCAAACCCTTCCATTGATTTTGAATAATTTTGGATAAGGCCTCACACTTCTAAAGCCTATATGATTTGGAAGAAAATGCACCAAATGATTTAAATTGACAGGCAGATGGTCAAGGTTTTAGGAAGAATAATATTATATTCTCTGAAGGTCTGTGTGCCACCTTCTCTTCTGTGACATATAGCTTTAATTTGTGTGTAATTTAAATCAAATGTGCCATATCTCACTGAAAGGAATGAAATCACCTTTTTTCTGTCAGTGCTTGTTTGCACTTTGACATCTCTCTACTCAGGAGACGGCTCTGAGGGTGCACTGGGAGTGGTAGGAAGGTGAGAGGAAATACGAATGAATCACATTTACTGAAATTGGGTGGTTTTAGGGGTTGTTCTGATGTTTATAACATGTCTTCTTGATTCATAAACATGCACCGTGAGTATTGCAGGAACAGTCATTTCTGCAAGTGTTTCAATAGTGCTTTCTCAAAACAAGACAGGAGATACAGCAGTATTTGAACCATTCTCACTTTACTTTCCTAGGATCTCTGTAATTAGTAAGAAGAGAATCATCTTAATGTAGAAATCCACTGTGAACAAGCCCAGGCTGAAGCCTGTTTGGAGACGTGTGACACAGGCTTCACCAGATGAGTGCAGAATTTGTCTGGCATCCCTTACCAGGAACAGGATCCCTGTCCGCTTGTCCATCCCCAGCATCCTGACCCTAATGTTCGGATTCTTGTTTTCACAAAGTCTCAGTGATGCCTTTTGTTTTACAAATTTCCAGGAGGCACTAGTTAGATATAACAAAAACGTCTTAAAGGCAAAAAAACAATCCAGGTGATTAGAAAACGTCTTCAGGGTAATGCCTCTTGCTAGCTTGCCTGGAGTTTTATAACATCCTAGACTCTCTCAGGTGAGTCTTTGAGTCTGGAAATCATTGACTTCCTCTAAAATCTGGATTGCTTTGGTTCCATTATATAAGATCTAATGTGATCCTGTATAAGGATAACGCTAGTATAATTGTTAGTGTGATTAATTATTTGAACGCATTTGTAATCACCTTTGGAATCCCTGATTTATTTTTTTTTTCACACTTTATGAATTTGAAACCAATAGGAAGTTGATAAGGATGGCAAATGGTAGCTTTACAATTGGAATCAAGATTATATACAAGCAGGGATTTTAAATGTGTAACTATAGAGGAGTTAGCTTTCCTGATACATCTTTTGGTCTTTAGATTTGGTTATTTATCATCTCTTAATATGCTTACACTGAGTATAGGAGTGCAACTTTAGAACATAAATCACTGCAAGGATCTCATCTGGTTAGTGAAGTGCTTCCCTGGTAGGGAAATAGCCAAAAAAGCTTTTAGAGTAAAGCAAAGAAACACCTTCAATCATTGTTGAATCTTTCAAGCATTCCGTTTTATCTGAAAAATTAAATATGTTAAAAGACATCTAATACTCTTTACTTATTGACCATGCAACTAATTTAAAAAATGTGCAGCTTCTGAAAAAGGGGTGGAGGAAAGAGGAAAGAGCTGGGAAAGAAAAAAAAGAAGGAAAGGTGTGATTTCTCATTATTAGGACACTTTGCATATGCATTAGCACCTTCATTTTGAACGAGTCTTTAATGTGCTTTCTGAACAAACATCTTATTAAAAGCAAGATGTACTATTGTACTCAATTTATTAACAACCTGTAGGTTCTCTAGTTTACAATACAGAAGTATGATATGTTAAGAAAAGCTTTCTGCAGGCTGCTGTTGCGCATATTTTGCAAGAGTTCATTGAATTTGTAACACCGATGCAGCTAACTAGCTTTTTGATTTTACCTTTCACCTTCAAATTCAGTTGCTAATGTAAATCTGTGACAAGTAATTCTTACCATTGCTTTACTCTGTTTAGTGAATCAGTGAAATCAATTAGAAACGGACTTCAAGGACGCTGTTTAGTCTGTCTGTAAGCTCCCTTACCAAATATTTTTAGTTCAAAACTAACAGTATCTTTCTCCTTGATTCATTCTTGCCAGTATAACTAGGTTCTAACTAGTTTACTCTGTTTCCATCAAGTCCCAGGCAAACTCATTTCCCCATTGCCCATCATGTTACCCTGACCCTATATAACATTCAGTTTAGGAAATGCACCGATGTTTTGTGTTTGGTGCATTTTGGAGTATTAACCTGCTTAACCCTGCTGGTTTTGAATTACTAATCAGAGAGAAGGCCTCTTTTTCTTAATTAAAAGAAAAAAACCTGATATAACTGAATATGCACAAAAATGCAATTAATGGAGTAAGTAACATTCAAATTAGGTTTTCATAATGAAGGCAGACTTCTAAAAGATTGAGAAAATCAGAAAATATTACAGTTTTGATTCTTACTTCAGAGAAGGGGTGCCGTTCATAATACTAAACTTCAGAGATTATTTTTTAAGGCAAATTAGACCCAAAACATGTTTAAAATGTTTCCTGTCAAAAGGGGCTAATACTGGGAATATATAGATATGGATTTAGGACTATGCATATTATTTCATATTAAAAATAAAGCCTTTCTGAAATTCTAGGTGAGTGAGTTGGGTTTTTGGAGGTAGAGATATTTGTGGTTTTTTCACTCCATTTCTTTCTGTTTTTTTTCAGACAGCAAACCCACAGGAGTCATGCAGGCCTTTCTAACTTATGTTGTCACAGGATTCCTATAAGATACTAGGTGAAAATTCAGCTGGTCTTTGTCAGAACTCATCAGCTCTAGAAAGAATAAAAGGAGCTAACATGGAAGTTGGAAGATTTACATATTTAAAAGTTTGTAGGCCTCAGAGATGTCATGAAATACCACGAGAAAAAAAAAAAAGAGAGAGACAAAGCCTACCGGCTTAAGAAAATAGAAATATATGGCATTTTCCAAACATTATGTACTTAAAGTATGCTACCAAGAACTGATGTGCCTAGGACAGTGGCCTGTACAGTAGTTGAAAACAGAAAATATTTGATGTCTGTACTGTTTTGCGGTTGAAATACAATAGAAGTGTTAATAGGAGTTTCATTCTGCGCAGGCTTTGAAATGCTCTGGGAGTACTAGACAATCCTATTATTAAGAGCTGCATTTTGCTCAAGGGATTTGAGAATTCCTATCCTTCCATCCCCTGAGTATACTGTAATTCTCATTAGAATTAAAACAAAAGGTGAGGTTGTGGCTCTTTTATGTCCTGACAATGATGTGTGATTCAGGTACTCACAGGTATTTCCGTAGGCTTGCCACAAAGCAAGAGATGTGCATAACATGGAGCAGAGAGACTAGACCCTTAAAAATTAGCAGTATGCTAACATTCTTCTACATCATGCAAAGAAACATTTAAAAATTCTACCCAATACCTGATTTGACCAGAAATGTGGGCTATTAAGCATTGGTTTACTTTTCTCTCGTTCTTTTTTTGCTATCAGCTATGAGCAGATCAGAACTGTGTAAGTAAATACAAACAACTCCAGGTCTCATTGGAGGGACATTAGGATTTAGCAAGTTTTGAGAGCTTCTAGGCCAGCTCTAAGACTGCCTGCAATTTGTGTGTTTATTGAAAACAGTATCATTCTCTTTTCATTTTCCCATTTGGTAGTCCCAATTTATACTGCGCTGAAGCACTGTATATTGTAACTGTCTTGAAAATATGAAGAATAAATATAAATATGACTATGCTAATCCAGAACAGACCTTTGCTTCTAAACAAGGATGAATAATCCCTGATGAATAATTAATTCAGGTAGGATTCTCTTCTTAGTCCTTTGGGCATTACCACTTCGCGAGGGGAACTTCAGTTTTGCATTTCTTAAGAGTTACACATGGGGACAGTAAAACTAAGGAGCTTGGCTCTACTGATATATTTCTGTGCTTGCACAAAATTCTGGTGTTTTCTCCTGATAAAACTTTTTATGCTTTGTGTGTGATTTTTTTCTACCTAAAAAGTGAAAGACTTCCAGAAAAGTTTTCTACCAGAATGAATGATCACCATATAGGCAAGTTTATTTTCATCTAATTTGCTATGGGTACAGTAGTTTAAATGACTTCTACACTTAGGGTATTCTAAAATACTCATGGAGGAAATATGTAGTCCTACATAGAGCACTTCCCCACCTTTCAGATAGAACATTTTATTTTTATTTTACTAGTATATGCAGGTATTTTGTGCTAGGGTTGTATTACTGTGGCAAAGGGTGACATTTTTTTTTTCCTTTCAGTGAGTGATACCAGAAGAGAAAAACATAGGCTGGATTAAGGCTGAAGTATTTTCAAAAATCTTATCAATACATTTGTTAATCCCAGGTGATGGTTTTTGCCATTTATTCTGATGACAGCTGACTTGGAAAGAGATTCTTCTCCTTATTATAGGGGAGCACAGGACACAGGTGATTTAATTGCAAACACTTCCAGTCTCTCTCGGTCTCTTTCTTTTCTTCCCCCCCCAATGCAATCCTGCCTCAGAGCTTTCCTTCAGCTGGAGGCCATTCATAAAGTTTGGTATTGGGGAAAACATGGTACGCCCTGGCACAGCATATGGATGACACTACAAAGCAATGCTCTTAAGTACAGTCTTCTTTGAATATGACATTTATGAAACATATCTGTAAATATTTGCTGATGTTAACATCGCTGCATAAGGCTTTCAGCTAATTAAAGTCATGATTTGAGATTCTGCATTCAAGGTGGGGAGTTGCTGTTTAAACGTATGAATGTTAACAAGGAAAACTGGCAGATAATGCAGGTGATGAGGATCACAGATCGTTTTTGAGTGGAGCCGGTGACTTACCTAAAGCCATAGCTCATTCTGCACTTTCTATCATCTACACAGTGTAGGGTAGGGAGCAAAAGGCAGAGGGCCAGCGATGCCAGCCTGACTACCACGAAAGGCTTTTGTAGGTGAAGTGACCCCGCGGTAGCAGAAGCAATCTCAAATCTGTATGCTTTCCTGTGCTTAACCCATTCCTGTTAGTGTGTATTTCATGCACAGAGGGATGGAGTCTTAATTCTGGCTCCCTGAGGCATTTCTCTAAGAAATAAGTTCAAGACTGGAACTGGACCACATTTCTAAAGCTTACATCTATAAATCTATACTGTTGAATAACACAAAACTGTGGACCTGACTGTTGGGCCAAGTGGCATAGATTATCAGTGTTCAAACTAGTCTTGGTCTTGTGACTTCTCTTGGTGATGTCTAGGAGGCTCTAAGTCATAATATGTGTGTGCATGCTTTTCTGCTCAAAGTTTTTGAAATAATGTGAAGAAAGTGGTGATCTTAGAAAATAATGTTTTCAGGGCATGAAACTAGGGAGTTCACATGCTTCAGGTGCTGCATTAGTTACATCAGGGCATGTAAGAGTATTTGAGGGTCTAAAACCTGTTAACATTGGAGGCATGTAGAAAGTGGGACAGGGTATAACCTCATACAGGTTTGCCAGCACAGTCAGTTGAGAATGGTTCCTGGTGCATGCTATGCCACAAAGTGCGCCTGGACATTGCTTAGGTGTCTTGGGGCAACTGTAAGAAGCACAACACAGATGAGGAGCAGTCTGTGTTCAGGACTGATCTGTGTTTTATTTTGAAACACAGACATCACACTCTTTGTGGAGAATAAAGCATGCTCTATCCTAAAAAGCACTGTGGTTACAGATCAGTAAACAGCCTATGTTAAGAATAAACACCAAGAGGAAATGCTGCCCCAGAGAAAACAAATTTTCTTTAGAGCAATAAATATATAGCAGTTATGGATAAATTTAGCTTGAAAATTGGAAAAAGGAATGTTGAAGGAAAACCTATCGGTTTTAATGAGTTTCTCAGACATTCTACCAACAGCAGTAGGGCAAATATCCCACTATTTTTATGAAAAAAATTGTGACATTATGAATTATGCTATAGTTATGAATTATGAATACTTCTTTTATGAAAAAGAACTATGACATGGACAGCAAGACTGGATTTGCTTTGCAGATTCATACCAGGAGGTTTTGCTGACACAAGAATAGTTCACTGAAGAGGTTACGTGTACTAGTAAGAACAGACCAGTGCAAATCCATACATCTAATTGAACTTGGGGTATGTTTGTCAAGAATGGGATGCACTTAAATCAATTCATTCACCTCCTCATCTACATATTGATAAGGAAATATTAAAAGAAATACAACTGAATATGTCAAAACCTTTTATCTGTGCACGAGAGCTCTGCAGTACTGTATTTGAAAGAGTTTTAAATGATTTAATGAAACAGATCAAATTGTTTTCTTTATTGCTTCAAGAGAACAAGAGTTAAAGCTTACATATTTCTGAGATATTCAATATGCTTTTCCCTATTTCTCAGTGTTCATAAACAAGGTTGACATGATATTTTAAGAATGAGACAGGTTGTAAGCTTAAACTAGCCCTACTTAAATAGGTGGGAGGTATGTATATGCATATATCAATTGTGTACATTTTCCTCTGTGTGTATACTTGTACATGTATTTATATATGTATCTATATGTATATATGCACAAAAATACCATCTAATAGGTATATATCTAATAGGTCTATAAACAGGTGCACACTGTTAGGTAAGTCTCTGGTTTGCAAGTATGCAGGGGACTAAAGCTCATGGGTTCAGATACTTTGAGAACACAAGCAGTTAAACTGGTATGTGTCTGTGCTTTTCAAATTTTACCTCTGTCATGTTTTAAAGACCAGGAATATTTGAGCAGAAATGAACATACAAGCAGAGAAAACATAACAGGTAGTTTCAGCAAGTTCAGTATGAACATCACCTTTGTGGAGCACAGTAGGAAAGCAGTCCTGGCCCTTGGGCTCAGTTTGCTCAGTTGGCTAATGCTTACCCTGCGCTGGTCTCATCCAAACAAAACACCTGTTTGTGTATGTCTGTTATTTTCAGTTCATTGCATCCAAATAGCATACAGACTGTGCTGCTTTCTTCAGAATAGTGCGTTTCTGCATAATGCTGATAAAGTGTCTTAAATCAGCGCATAAGCGTTTAGAGGTATTTGCAGTACAAGACCTGCTGAAATAGTTTTGAAGGACTTTCCCACGCAAAGAGTAGCTAAATTAGGGTGGTTTCTGCTCATAAAGTTTCTGGAGCTGTGAAAGTTATCAGCTCATTGCATTCAGAAAACGTCCTAAAGTGAAAACAAAGCAAAACAATCTTTGGCAAGGTAGATAGCAAAGTTTGTACCCTGAACTGTGTGAAAAGGAGATGGGGCAGGGGAGGGAGGGGACAGAGGCCCAGGACATTTTGGCTGCTGCGGAAGAGGTCATTGATGGGAAAGGTTTGGGAATGACTGCTCTGCTGCAGTTGTCTCCTGCCTTTCCCTCCAGTTTTCACCTTAATGTCTTTTCTGGATGTGAACATGGCATCATCCTTGAAAAGATGCTTCATGTTTTTTTGCAGCATTCCTTCTTTCCTCCTCAGTTTCCCACCTTCCATTATGTCTTCTTCTTAAACACTTATAATTCTTTCCTCTTTGACTTTCTGAAATCTCAGTTCACACTTCTGTAATACTAATACTAATAATACTAATAATACTAATAATACTAATAATACTAACACTACTAATACTACTAATACTAATACTAATACTAATGTGTGATGATGCTGTTGTGAGCTGAGCTGAAATAGTCCTCAAGCATCACAGGATAAATTTTGAGAAAAAATTATGCATTTCTTCAAAGGTACATCAATTTAATATATTCTTTCCAATTTACTTTATACTCTCGTCTTCATTACGGTCTTCCAGTGTTAAGCTCTTTTTTCAGTAACTTTTTTGGTTAGGTATGCAGGAGCTTTTCTGACTGCCTGTCTTTTTCATCAAATACCTGTCTTAATTTCACTTTTCACCGCAGATGGCTGTTTCTCTTGTTTAAAATTTCTCACATTGGCTCTTTCCTAACATCTTCTGTTATTTGTCCCTCTGTCCAACCTGAATTTTAGAAAAGAGATTAATTTCAAAGAAGTGCTGAACAGTACAAGAATTTTAAAGAGAATTATAAAACGTGTAAGGGCCCAAGCCTAAATGTGTTATCATAGATTCTGATGGGAGTACTAAAATGCTGTGAGTTTCAATAATTCTCTGCCTAGAATAAGAGTTATATATATTAAATTTAAAATGTTTTTGAAATAGTGTGCAATTTCTGAACTAGCAAGGTGTGCAAATTCAGAAGTAGCTGATTCCTCCGAGTTGTTAAAACCCAGAACTGTTCTGACTGCTGCCCTTGGGCAGGATTAGGGAGAGTCAGAAGAAACAGGCAAAACTGGAACATTACATCAGAAGTGGTCACCGAGGATCCAGGCTTGCTGCTCATGCTGCTGGGAGCCTGTGTGCAGGCTTGGGATGAAATGGTTTTAAGGAAGTGAGTGTTCTGAGGAGAGATTGCTGTTCTCTCCGTCCCACCGACAGCCAGCAGCTGCCAGTCTGGCTCTCCAAGGTTTTGGTAGAGTCAAAGCAAGCTTTGGCTGCATTTTACTGCCCTTGCAATCTAACGCACTTTATAGCTGGCAGCTTTACCTCTGCTTAGTCTGGCTCTGAGGGTGTGGGGGCATTTTTGGTAGAAATGACTACTTTTAAATAAATGGGAACAATCTCTGATATTATTACAATTCAATTTTTAAAATGTTTTATCCAGCTGTGATTGGAAACAGACGATATGGGTGGCCTTTCTTTTATAAGTATGGAAATCAGGCTGGGGAAAAATGCTGACACAGATATTCCAAAGCCTCTCTCCAATTAAAAAAAGTACAAAACAGGGAAACAAACAAACAAGTGAACAAACAACCTACAGCTTCTGTTCTTCAAGAAGATTCGGCTGGGGTCAGGTTAAAGCTGCTGTGGACTTAACTGTGTGATCTGAGTTAACAAAATAACATTGTCAGTTTTGTAAGTAAAACACAATGGTAGAGAGCAAAGGAAGTATCAAGGTGGTGGTACTGGTTTACTTCAGCTCGTTAAGGCAGAAAATGGTTATTTTAAGTATTTTAAACATTTTTATTCTAGTTCATCTGCAAAATTACCCTGTTACCTAATGCTAATCTTCTGTTATGTCAGAGGATATATGAGTGATGGCTGAACTTTGGGTGAAATTATAGTAAGCAAAGATATTTTATTTACTGTATTATTTACCTAAAATTTGGGTTAGGCTCAGAAAATAATTTCGGAAAGTGGCCGCAGCAGGGTTAGAAAAAGCTGGGCAGAAGGCGGGGCGCAGACATGCGGTCAGTAGCTGGGCCAGCAGCAGCGGGGGGCCGGCTGCCCCCAGAGCAGGCCGGCTGGAGCTGGAGGTGGCCAGCACCGCCGTGCCCTCACCAGCGCGGCAGTCCCGTGGGGCTCACCACGGCGGGCAGAGCTGGGTGCTGGTAACAGGGTCCA
The DNA here is from genome assembly GCF_949628215.1 of Phalacrocorax aristotelis. Taxonomy (NCBI): domain Eukaryota; kingdom Metazoa; phylum Chordata; class Aves; order Suliformes; family Phalacrocoracidae; genus Phalacrocorax; species Phalacrocorax aristotelis. Next base: position 207,851,420 of record NC_134276.1, on the reverse strand, counting down.
TTAACGGTCCAGGGTCCATCCAGGGGCTGCCATCAGCAGGACAAGGGGATGGGCCAGGGGAAGAGATGAGCTGGAGTCGCGCTGCAGCGTACATCCGCGGCGCCCGTCGCAGGGCAGAGGCCCGGCCAGTGTGTGGGGCCAGAGGTGGGGCCGGGGACAGGCTTTCCCAGCCTGCCTCCGGGGCGGGGGCAGAGGGAGCCGGGCTGAGCTGAAAGGGGGCTGCGGGGCTTGGCGGGGAGGCGAGGTCCCGGGGCGCTGCTCAGAGCGAGGCAGGCTCGCCAGGGCCTGACAGGCTCCTTGTCCGCAGGTGGCTCTTAGCGAGTGTCGCCTCCGAACTGCTCCTGCAGGTGCAGGATGTGTATAGGATGTAATCAGTTCTTATCCCTATTGTAATGAAAGAGAAAAGACTAGGTTGTTTTGATTTTTTTGTTTGTTTTGTTTTGTTTTTTTACATACGGGAACTTCTCCAAAGGGAAAGAAAAATAAAAGACCACAGCCAGGTTTAAAAAGATGCAGTCCTTGTTCCTAGTTCTATGGACAATTTTACATTAATTGCCAAACAAAAATATGAAATAAGCCATAATGTATTTTAGTGATACCAATTTCTAATCTTGCTTGGTTTTCTTTATATAAACTTGTGTTGTCACTATTACTACTTTGACTATTTCTCAATTTTTACTGTTAGAAATTAATTTACCTAGGTTACATGAAAACACAAGACAATTAAGAATATGGTTTTGGTTTTGTTTGGGTTTTTTTCCCCTCCTACTTGTATCTTGGACTGTTCTGTTTTGTTTAGTACTAAACAACTGGAGCATCTTCCAGAAAAGCACTGAAAGAAGCAGCTAGCATCTAGTATCCTTTATTTCTGTTTGTTCCCTGTTTTCAAACAACATTGTTTTGGTAGTTTTTAGCTGTGGTTCATAGTATTCAGGAAAAAAGCAAAACCAATAAAGACTCCTCTACTATCTCTAGAAAATGACAGGACTGGATAGTGAAAAGAAGTCGTATCCTTTCACTATTACAAAAAGGTTATGAATTAAAATGCACAGTTCACTGTCAAGGGATGTATGAGATTCCCCGAAATAACACAGCTTGTGTTTGTGACAGTGCAAATGCTCATGCAGGTGCTGTCATACCTGAATCAGCTTATTCAGAAGTTTGGGCGTCTTTGTATTTCTTCGCAGTTTGTGGTATAAGCAGCACATATGTGGCGAGTGAAAACCCCTGTTGTGATCTGTGGAAGAAAACACAAATAACTTTTGATTTAGTGCATTTGTTAAGATAGGGAATGAGAAACATAATAGCAAGATGTTGACGCAGCTCTTAAATCTTACTGCTCTTCTGCATGAATTCCGGCATACTAGTGTAATATATCCAATAATTAAGAGGAAAAGTAATTACATTTTAATTATTTTTGATATGGTCCTTTTGCTTGGAGTGATTAACTGCAAAAGTCTTCATCATTTTATGTTAAATAGTGAAACGAATGACATTTTCCAGCTGCTGGCTTGTCTCATGCTACTGAACTGCTTCCAAAATAAGGTGTAGTCATGAAGCTTTGCTTTATTGCAGTGACTGAGTGCAAGATATGCACAAAACGGATGTCAAAGCTGAATAATTAAATTATTATTCCTTCTGTTCTTTCTTAATTAGGTGAGCATGGGATATTTCTTAAAGCCTGGTAATTGCTGTCCGCAGTTGCTTTCCTTCTAAGACATCAGAGATCTAGCAAAATCATTTAAAGTAAAATCTTAACAAAGTGAGTAAGATTTATCTTTGTAAGAGGCCCATTAAAATAATTAACAGTCAATATGCCAGACACATTTGTTACCTGTGTGAGCCAAAGCTGTCTGAAAAGAAGACATGGCCTGACATGTTTTGAAATTTATTACCTTTTGGAAAGGTACTTCTCACATTTAGGAGGAAATTGAGAGATTTGGTTGTTTTTTCTAATTTTCTTGCAACTTGTATAAGATAAGTTAAAACAATTGCTTGTTTGTATGTTATAACTGTGGTTTTTTGTGGACACACTTTAATTGAATATACCAACTGAAGAATTGATACAGACAGGGAAAGAAAACAAATGCTTTTAAGAAAATATATTTGAGATCATGAATTTCACAGGTCTGTGTCAGCTATATAAGATGTGATCCAAAGTTTGAATCAGACTTTCATAATTTATATATGAAAATTCATTTTTCCTGTGTTACGAAGTATTGTAATACTAAGGAAAAAATAGTGTGTGTTTAATTTTCCTGCAGAAATACAAGTTATAATGTCTTCATATTTTAGTTTTTAGATATGGAAAAAAGAGGAAAGAAAGAGATTTATAAAACCCTCTGCTGCTGCACTTTAAGGAAGATGATGCAAAATGTAGGCATTTTGCTATCCAGTGAGATTCTTAAATGACATTAATGTTGTCTGGGTACTTTTGCTTAGAATTTAGTAATAGCGACTTTGTGTAATAATTTCCTTTCTCTGTGAAGAGAGAAATAGAGAAGAAAATTAAATAGAGGGGGGAATTTCTGTTTCTGTCTAACTGTTTCAACCACTGGATATATTCTCAAAGCATACGTATCTATTTAATATAGATAAAATTAGTCTTACACATTTTCATCTTTCATTTCAAAGCATTTATTAAAAAGTAAGATGAAGACATATGTTTTGTTATAATTGATATTCCATGGAAAACAATATTTATCAGAATTAAAACTCTAAATTTTCTGTGAAAATCTGAAGAGGAAGATGAAAGAAACATGGTTTTGATAATGTTGATTTGGTTTTGTTTGGTGTACTTTCAGTAGGGAAAATATTTTTACCTTTTTTAAACTTATATATTATATACAGACTGCTAATTGTTATATTCAGTAACTAGATAAAATAGCCTGAATGGATCGAACCACCAATTCAGATGAATTCATTTGTTTGGAGCCAAACATACTGAAAAAATGTGATAGCTTTTTTTATTTCTTTTTTTTTTTCTTATTTTCTTGCTGAAACGGACATATTCATAAGCAAGTTTTGTCTTTGTGTTTAAATTCTTTGCCTTCATAGTTATTAAGATCACATGACGGTTCCTGGACTTCTGAAAATCAGTCCAGCTATCAGTCCACTCATTATATTGTCAGGTTTAAGAATAATTACAAGAACGCCTAGTTCAAAATTACCACAACATTTTGCAAATACCTACAGCTCATATTTCTCCCTAGTATTATTTGTTGTCTTAATGTCCTTAACTGTTGTGAAGTTCCCAAGGAAACAGGAGCTTAAATGATAAGTTTAAAACACTGTGTGCAGCCTTTGAATAAAAGCTCAAAGAAGATATTCTGGTCTAAAAAAAATACGTTATTTTAAGCTGTTCTGTTGTGTCAGTGGATTACCACGAGCTGCAGTGCAAGCTTCATGACATTGGTTGTGAATAAATTTGTTAGACTTATGTTGGATATATTTAGATTTTTTTTGCAGTACAAGCGTGGAAGTGGAAGGGAGAATAACCTTTTTTATAGAATAATAGTGTCCCTTTTATTGCCAGATGCAAAAAAACCCCCCACACCCCTCTTTAAGAATATGCTCTGCATTTTATATAGTTGATCATAATTACTTAAATAGAAAAGTTGTAATTCAGTAATTCAGTTACTTACGACCATCAGTTGTTTGATACATTACAAACCAGAGGGATTAGGATAGTATAAATTTACTTGTGTAATACTGGCAGTCATGGTTTGAGGAGTTTACTTTTGTGTAGTCCATTCTTTATGCAGTAAGCAAATCAAGGTTTCTCCACTGAAAGTCCTCATCTCCTGTCATGATGTCAGCATTTTTTATTATTTGTGGCTCTGCTCAGCACTAATTAGTTTTATCAGCTTCTGACTGACTCCAAGTGCAGGCTAAATGAATACAGATCTGCATGCAAAAAGTGATAGAAATACCATTTTAAAAAGAGACTCAAGCCTTTATCCTCGGTTCTAGGTTCTGGAGTCTGAGATGATGAAGGTTCGGAGAGATATCCTAGGGACTGCTGACCTCCGTGCATAGCTGGGTTGGGATAAGCCTTGGAGTATACCTGATGTGTTCAGTCACCATTATGGATCACCGAGAAGCTAGACTCTCTGGAGTTGTTACTCCACTGTAGTGTCACCTGCCTAAAGTTTGATTCCTTTTAGATATTTTGTAACCACTGATTGCCACATTCCTAAACATGAACTTATTTGTTGGCTCTAATGAATAGAGCGCAGTACCCATGTAACAAATGTAAACTCATTTTCTTTGGGACAAATTGCGTTGTAGGTTTGCCACTTTCTTGGTAAAAAATAATTTCATCAAAGGTTTTTGCAGATCTGTTGGAGTTGGAGAACTGGCATATTTTCTACATTCAGTTATGGTAGTGTGAGATGCAGCTTAGTTCATTAGCACCTGCATAAGCATGAGTTCAGAATGCCAGTTTCCTGTGAATCTGATTTAAACTCATGTCCAAATTGTTTAACTAGACTCTTGTACTGTACTGGTCCCAGTATTTACAATCTAGATAATATGCAAACCTTTTAGACATTTTTTCTTTATTATTATTTATTTTATTTTTATGTTCTTTCATCAACTAAAGAAAGTAATGCTGAATAAATGAAAATAAACATACTTCACTGCTTTAATTAAACAGATCGGATAGTGTGATACAGAGGTTAATTAGCTGCTAACAAATTAATTTCATTTTCCCACCTGGAAACCTGCTTTGTAATCGATTGCATTTTGCCTAATAAAAAGAAGCCATTAGCAGTTGCTTATACTTTGAGGAAGTTACTGTGATGAGATGATCAGCAGTTTCCTGAACCTTCTGGAAGAAAGTATTTACCAAACTTAAAAAGGATTTAAAAGGTTTTTGTCTCTCAGGGTTGACTCTGGCTACCTTGCTTTTGACTCAGAGGACTTGAAGAGGAATACAGAATATGATTATTAGCATCTCTTTATATATGTAGCCAGTTCTTTTAAACTCAGTAGCTCCAGAAGAGTTTCCTTTTCATTTCTTTCCTGTTCATTTGTGACACATGCAAGACATATCCTAGATCTTTTTGCCATTCTTTGGGGAGATGGTAAGACTATTGAGGGAGGTTTGACTGGTAGGAGGAGAATAACTTTTTGAATCATTACCTTTCATTATCCACCTACCTCTGGGTAGGCCAGAGGCACATTGTAAACCTTTCTTGTACTTGAAGGGGAGTGGATATTGATTTTTGGTGTTTGTAACCATTGGGACTATGCTAATATTATTTGTGAGTTTCTATTCGTAACATGAAGCATATGTCCATACTGGGGTTGCTCCAGAGTCTGTTTGTTTGACTTCAATGTGGTTCGGCTCAGACTGAAATTAAATGGTTTGAAAAAGTCTTTGGTACATGGTGTGGACTGAATTGAGTTGTGTGCAAAGTTGATGGTATTAGCTATGCTGCCTCTGTGTCATATTCCTCTTCCAAAAAACCCCATCCACAATGTTTAAAATTGTAAAACAGTAACTTTAAAATTCAGCACTGTTTTCAACTGGCTGCAGGACTAGACAATCAAGGAATCAACTCAAAATAATGGGGATGATCTAAGAGCAAGAGCTTCTTTTCCTGTCCCACTAGTTGCTACTGGTACGGTTTGCATATCAGTGGGGACCCTCCCACTGGTTCTTTGAATCATTAGGCTAAAGAGATTTGGAGTTGAAGCTTTGTTAAGGCTTATAGTCTTATTTTCATCATATACAGCTGTTTTACTGAATATTCCCTTTCAAAGGTGGAAATAACTGCCTATCCCAAGAGTTTTTGTCCATAGTCTTACCTTAGATGTGGAGCTCCTGGCTGGCAGTTTAGCTACTGGCTATACACGGGATGGAAGTAAGCAAATATATGCATAGTGTTTCTAAAATCGTTTGGTGCTTTTTACTTGAAAAAAAAAAAAAACCAAACACAAAACACAAATAGATTGCAGACTGCCAGAAAAACAGCAGTCTTTCTCAATACAAAGCCTGTGTCTCTGTTTCTTCTCTCCCATTAAAGTCTACGGGGCAAAATCAATTTCAGAAATGACAGACTTCTCCATCTGCTCAATACAGGCAACTTTCCTCACTTTGATCTGATGAGAATAAATAAATAAATATAAAATCTAATAGATTTATAGCTTAAGTCCTGCTGCTGATGGATGTCCTGTTTCTTCTTCCCAAGTTATAGCAGACTTGTGGTTCTTGCCTTACTAAACTCATGTCTTCTCTGTAAAAAGTAAACAAAACAATTCTTTATGGAAATGATTCATTTATTGTCTAAGGTGTTTGGGTTTAATTAGAGTACTGTTCTGTTCTGTGGCTTGTTATGGTTGGTATATGTTATGTCAGGGTTTCAGGTCAATATGAAAATAACCAGTAACAGAAGGTAAAAGGTTGCATAGCCACCCGGGGACAGATAGCTTGATAGTCTCAGGTACAGAGAACCTTATATTAACGTGTCCAGTATTTATTAGAAAGAGAAATATACTCTCTAACAATTCTGTTCTTAATAACAAATTCTTCCATTTGAATTAATCTTAGTAGGCTCGAAGGTGCCGCCAGCTCGAGAGTTATCTTAACATTTTGTAGGTACATGCAAGTTCCCATTCACTGACTGTTGTACCAATAGGAAGGTGATTGATCAATGTACCAGGAAAAAAGTCTTCCATTGCAGGAGTGTTGCAGCAGAATTCTGAAAGGCTAAAACTGTAAAATTAGGTGCTTTTCGCATCCGTCCCTATATACAGTCACTATGATGTGGTGAATTGTAGCTGTAGTGTAGTACATGGTTAACATTTGCTTATTCTCTCGCGTAGTGTTGCTTGTGTAGATGAAAATACTATCCCTGAAGAGAAATTTTCAGTTTGATTAACTAAAATGGCAGTCATTCTTTGATATAATGAACTATAACAGAGAGTAATATCAATGTGGTTTTGCGTCATTAATCTTCAGTTACTAATTCTTCATTCCTGCATGAAGTATTTGGCTTTTTATATATGGCAATAAAAAAAATACATAATCAGTTGCCACATTTCATTTGTTTAGGCCACCAGTTGCACTAAAATCATTAAAAAAAGAAAATCCCTAAACTTAAAAGCAATTCAGAAAGAAAAAGACTATCCTAACCAGCAGACAAATCACGAAAATTCCATTGTTATATTACCAATTATCTGCATGTCCAACAGAGATTGCCTTCTGATTGCGGGCCACTGAGCTATAGGATGCCTTTATGCAGAAATTTTTCATGGAGTATGTTGTATTACTTCAGAAGAACAGACAGCTCTGTAGATTGTAATTCAGGTGTTTGTTCGTCTGACATGTATTTTTCGTTGCCTTCTAGGGTCTATTACATCTAAACTGACACATTTGACCACTTTTGTCTTTTGTTTGTACAGTCAAATTGCAGTAAGTACTTAAAATGCATTCTTAGGTTTTTTTCAGTCAGTTAAGTATCATCCTGACAGCTAAAGTAGTCCAATGGCAGTTTCTTTTAACATTTCTTATGGTGAAAATTATCTGAAAACTGGGGAGGTTGGTTTGACATGGAAAAAAATTGTCCTATGCTTTACAGTTTCCATGATCAGTTCTAGGGATTTGAAGACAGGGATACTCTTTCTAGTATACTTTATGCTTCTTTTTGAGGCTGTGCATACAACCTTAATAGTCTTCACTACTTCTCTTTTTTCTAACTAAATGTATAAATGTAGCATAATATGGATACTGGGGGGAGAAAAAAAAAAAAAGCCCTACTTGTTGTACCCTGTAAAATACAGCAAGGTTTTCTCCTGAGCTTTGAATGTGATATAAAAAACTACTTACTCAGCTTTACTAATTATAAATTGCACAAGATAAATTAAATCAAGCACAGTTAAAATCAGCATGTAATTGGATATTGTCACGGTGAGGAGAGGAACACGAGACAACGTGCCGCTCTGAAGGTCATGTCATTAAGTGGACCGAGCGATGGATGGGCTGTGGCAGTGCTGTCCTTGCACACACACTCCCCGTGCACAAAGTTAGCTTCGACCTGCCCCAGTCATGGTGCCAGTGAGTCAGCAGAGCCCAGCCTGGGGTATGTGGGACGCTTGATCTGGCCAGTCTCAGTTCTGGGGTCTGGGCAGTGGTCCAGCACTGATGCGGGCTGGTTCCACCTCGAAGGTTGGTTTTCCTCGTACGTCAAACGTTTTCCTACAGTCTCTGACACTGGGGGTTTTATAGTCACAGGAAGCCAGTCAAATCAGCCCATGACATTATGTTTTCCCAGCATCTCAGGTGTTGTCATTCGCTGACACACAGCCTGTGCCGGGGCTCATTGCACTCACTCCTTGTTTGCCCCGCCATGTGTGCCAGAGATCACCACACTCAGCCTTGTGCCCTTACCCTGGCCTGTTGGACTTGGCTCTTGATCAAAGCAAGATCATGATGCTCCGGTGAGCTGTGTGTTCAGAAGCTGTAATAACATAATATATGATCTCCTATTTGTAACGTGTATTTACTGTTACAAGTATTTTCATATTGTGCCTGCCTTAAGCCATCAAAAATACACTGATTTGGTAAAATAACTTACCTCTCAACTGGCGTGCAGTGTATGTTGGACATGCTTTTAAACACGTCTTGCATTTTTAAAATACATGTTATCTTAATGTATTTCTTCACAAAAATTCCAGGTTTGATTTTTCAGTTTTATTTTCACTCTGTAAGTTTCTGAGTTTTAGCTGGACCATTCACATTAAATGTATTTCACAAAATATATCATCAGTCAAAGTGAGGAAGCAAATGTTGGTTTTGCTACATGGTATGCTCTAATGCAGAATTCAGAGTAATGGTCATAATTTTTCTAAATAGGAAAGCCTGTTACTATACTATTCACATGGTGAGGAGAAAGGAAGGAGAGGGCAAGAGGAGGTGAGAGCAGTGCAAGTGTCCATTCCATTCCATTGCTAATTGTGACTTAAATGATCTAACATATTTGCCTGCCACTGAATATTGCATATTGAAAAGAATGATGTATTTAATGGTAGGAAGTACCTCAAGTGACAGGAGTGAAAGGCTTCAGTTTATGGGTCCTGACTCTGTGAAGGTGCAAAGTAGGTTCCAAACTTCTGAGACATATGAAGCCTGAGGTCCTTCAAAGGTCCTTATAGAAGTAGGATATTAAGGTACCGAGAGAATATTAATGTTGGAAGCTCAAGTACTTCCAGAGTTTTAAATTCTTCTAAGATTAGACTTCAGTGAACTCTTTCATTATCTCAGTGTCGTGGTTTAGCGGCAGCTCAGCCCCACGCAGTCGCTCGCTCACTCCCCCACCAGTAGATGGGGGAGAGAATCAGAAGGGTAACGCTCTTGGGTTGGGATAAGAACAGTTTAATAATTAAAAGAAACAACAACAGAAACGCAATGTAAAGGAGAACAATGAGAGGCGCAAAACCCCGGGGAGGGGGGTGGGGAACGAACCGCCGTAGCCGCCCGCCGACCCGCTGCCGCGGCTGCTCCCCCTTCATGTACTGGTCACGGTGTCACATGGTCCGGAATGAACCTGCCATTGGCCACCCCCAATGGGTGGCCCAAAGCCGCCCCCACCCCAAAGCCGCCCCCACCACGGCCCCGCCCCTTCCAGCCCCCCCCCCCCGCCACGCGGCAGAGCACAGGAAGCTGGAAAGGTAGCCGACCCCCACAGTGAGGAGAATTAACCCCTTCTCAGCCAAAACCAGCACACTCAGTTTTTAACTCAGATGCCTAAATTCTGTCCAATGTCAGCACTGTAATCTTTGGATCTAGCCTCAGATCAAGATCCCTCTGAATTTATGTCAAGGGCTTGAAAGCGCATTTTTCATATAGTGTATTCTTATTTGATAAATTATCTGTTTATATGAGGGTTGTATGTTTTAATCCCCCTGTTTAGCATGCAGATGATTAATAAATTACTCATTTTCTGTATCACTCTGATGCATCTGTGAATGGACAAGTGACCATGTCCTGAAAACTGTCTAAAAATCTGAGGGTTTCTATGTTGATATTTTCAGCGAAGGAATAACCCATAAATGAATGCTGAATAAGTTGATCTTTCTCACGTTTTAAAAGGAAGTGTATTTTATGACAAATAGTATGCAGCACCTTCAATCCTCCTTTATGTTATTTCCTGTAATCCTCATCATCATCTTTTCATTCCAATTAGTAGTCTCAGTAGAATCTTGAGAAAAGCCCGTTACACAAATCCGATGAAAAAGGCTTATCATAAATTATAGTGAAATTTAATATTCTGATTAAGTAGTTCTTTAATCAAATGATGTTTTGGGGAGAAACGTCTAACCCAAGTGACTAATTTGCCTATATTATGAATAATATGGGGAAATATTTCTAGACTGGGATGTTATGGAACTGTTTGATATTTGTCATTTGTTAATTAAAAATAGTTAGATTTTTAAAAGATCTTGTTTCTAAGTCCTGTTGCAAGATCATGTTTTAAATACACTTTCTAATCCATTTCTTACAGCCCATGATCAGACACAGGAATTACAACTAATTTACTCTATTGCCTGATTCCGTGTTCACTTTAAAAACAGGAGGTAAATCAGTACTTCTACTCATGGATTCTGAAGGGAAAAAAAATATTAGCTGGTAATGCCCTTATTTTATCTGTGCCGTTTCACTTATGTAAATATACAAAACTATAACAAATGAGGTGGTAGTGGTTGGCATTCTTTCTTTTTTTCCCTGTTCACAGGCTTTTATTCCCTAAAGTTATTCTCTTTAGAAAAAGATATAATTTTTGATTTATGGTAGGCCATATTTAGGTTTCTTTTCTAAAGATTCTAATTGTGCCTTAAACTGCTTGTCAGACTGCGTAAGGGATTAAACTAAAAGTACCTGGTTTATTTGTCATAGGATTTATTAGGTTAGGTTTAAAACCTAATTACCCTAAAGATATTAGAGTGAACTTTTTTAAATGCACATCTTTATCCAAGAGGATACAAGAAAATGTTTGTTGGTTTTTTTTAAATTAAAGCAGATTGATTTTACCAACACTTAATGAAACTTTTTTTTAGCATTTATAGGCATTTACACTAATTTCATGTGGTATATTTATGAAAGATGAAATAAACCAGTTTTATTAGTATTTTTATTGCTGCGTGCCGAGCAACAGGACTTCTAGTTCTTTCACTAGTGTTCTATGTCTTTTCAAATTGTGTGGGATTAATATGATTTTGAAATGTTCTCCAAATTTGTGTCTGTAATTCTAAGAACTTATTTTTAAAGTGAACAATCAAAATCAAGCACATATTTGTATTATTTTTGGGTTTTTTTCTTGGTTTTTGATTTCTTACTCTACCTCATTACCTGCAGAACAAAAGAATCCTTGTTAGGTATCACTGCTAGCAGCTTGACTCTAATATAAAGGAGCTTTTATACGTAGCCTCTTTAGCACCTTTTGTATAAAGTAGTTAGAAGTCATGGGAAGTATGCAGTTTTAAACCAAAATTTAAATAATCATATTTGGCCTTAATATCAGGTTTTAAATCATGGTCCAATAATGATGCAGTAGTATATATTTGCAATATAATCTACTACACTAATTTTAGCTTTGCCTCCAGTGGTTCATTGAAGAAAACATTTGAGGTATGGAGACTTTTAACAAAAGCTCTTCTGTTTTCTTTCCTGAGGGAGTTCATGATCTTCTAACATCTCTGTACCAAATAAAGTCATGGAAAAGAGTGATATTTTTTGCTTTCACATTTTATCTACAGTTGTTTTGGAATGGTAACTTTTTGGAAAAAAGGTAATTTCTATAGCTGTTTAAATTAACATATTAATTTCTTACTATATGAAAAGCTGCAGAAAAATGGTTTCTCCCCTTTCCTTAATTTTTTTTTTTTTAATTTATTTTCAGGTAGTTCATTATAGCATCCCTCAAAGTTCTAGAATTCATTTCAGGCCTTCAGTCTTCCCTGTATGCCTAACACCATTTTGGGCTACATCACAGGATCTAGTTTAAGTAGAGTCTCTAGGAAGCCTCACGTAGAGGGCATACGGAATCTTAATCACACCTTCAGGAAAGCAAAACTTCCAAATAGAGAAAATTGGTTGTTTTTTGAAAATCTTAAGATTTCCAGTACTTTTTTTTCTTGAATGAATGAAATGCAAACATCTTTTGTGGAAAAGCAGATACTTCAAAAATCACACATACAATGTTTCTACTGAAAAAGAGGTTTGACCAGTTGATGGGGTCCATATTTCATGGACAATTCTTGGAATTCTAGCATAGGATTTACAGAGCAGGTTTTCCTGCAGAAGCCATTATGTGGCAGTGATGACAAGGAACTTTCATCTTTGCCACTTGGTAGAGTAAAGGAGGATGTATAGCTTTTCCCACCAAAACCAAAATAGATCTATTACCACGATTTACTATATATGATTATCTATAGAGTTAGATGTGTCTTGTTGCAATGTAATCCTTCTGTGGTGTTTTTGAAAGAATTTGATGAAAGAAAGTGTTACTTCCTGTGATGACAAGCCAACTTCAGCTCCATTCACATAATCCTGCGTTAAGATTAGGCATTTATCTAGTTGAATCAATGGACCGTGTGTGTAAACTTGCTCCATAGAGAATCAAAATGAGAGTGTAAGTTAGTGTTGGTATGAATCCAAATTTCATCTGCAGTTGTTCTGAAAGATTATATTTTCCCATGCTTTTCTGCTGTTTGATGAAGCTCTGTGTTTCTTCAAATCTCTAGACACAGAGATCATAGAGACCAGAAACTTTGGATTCTGTGTGGTGAAATTCAGGAACTCAGTAATGCTACCCAATATGTAGTGTTCTTATTGGAACTGATTTATGCCCAAAGCTGGGAAACAAAGTACTATTGAAATGAAAAGCAATATAAAGACAATAGAACAATCTAATTTCAGCAGATAACAATATTAATGAAAGTGTGGAAGAAAAAGGTTGTTAGGATAGAAGAAAATAGTAAGAGTCACAAAGAAAACATTTATGACCTGGTCCTTAATGTAATTTTTATATGCCTTGCATATCCTTATCAGATACTGAAACTGTTTGCTTTGAAAGGGGGATTAATGATGGTGAAAAGTACCCTTCACACTTCTAAGTACATAAATTTTGTAAACGTGTATACTGACACTAGGCTAAAGTTTCTAATTTATGCATATGATCTCCTAAAGTAATTTTTCCATAAATTTAACTTCAGGATTGTCTTACTAAATCCCTTCATTCATGAACAGAAGTAACAGTGAGTATTTACCCCTCTCTCATAGCATTACTGGATAAAGAACAAAAAAAAAAAAAAAAGGTTATTTACATTGTATCCTAGGCTTACTAAATAAGTGTGCAGTATTACCTGGTGGCAGAAGTGTGTAACAGTGGGAAGATTCAAATTCTTTGTGTCAAGAAGTTAATAAATAACTAAACTACTCGCTTGAGAACCAGCAACAAAGCAATTTGTTCTTGTCAGCTAGAAGTGGTTAAATTATGAAAAATTGTCCTCTAACAATCTAGCTGATCCATGAATCTAATTTGTGAGCTGTACAGCATTCACTGTGTTGTAGCACTGTGTATCTCATATTTGAGATATGACCCATGTCAGTGTTAGTTTATGCATTGTATAGGTAATATGTCCAGGCAGGGTAATGAACTGCAAGATATGAATCGCCTAACAAAATAGCTAATTCATTTGGGGTGGGGGGTTATTTTAATTACCTTGTAAATGTATCATGTTTCTGAAACCTAATTCTTTAATAGGTGATTTAAAAAATACCGTTCAATCCAGTAGAAGTAGATAGCAATGCTATGGCAGCTTTGATCGGTTTAAACAAATAAATAAAAATATAAAAGACAGTGGAAAATATAATTGTGATGATAAAGAATAATTTTGTTTAAGTAGATAAACAGAATTGTATGTGTAGACAGTGTTAGAAATCCTATGCATTAAATGATTCTATGACAAGTTTTACTGGTAAAGTAAACTTGAGCAATGGGAAGGAGGTGGGGAAATAACTGGTATCTACATGAAAGTCAATACAAAAGAAGGCCTAGTAGAACTGTGGTTTATGAAAATGGCCCTTTTTACAATGAAACCACTAAACAAAAGGCATATATACATAATATCCAGATAAGTATGTCTGTATTGCTTTTCCTGGTCTCATTTTTCCCAAACAAAAACTTCCAGAAAAAGAGATTGCAGGGGAACTGCTCTAACATAGCGTAGCGTAGCGTAGCATAGCATAGCATAGCATAACATAACGTAACATGAGGAGGTGAGGTGAAAGAAATATTCTTTTTGCCTCTCTTCTGAAGTGAAAAAACATATTTTTTTCATTACACAGATCATCTAGTGTCGAAAGCCTTTGTGCTAACATTTCCTTCTAGTACCACTCCAAGTTGGATACTCTGCAGTTTTAAATGTTGCCTGCTAAAGAATCACATATTTTTGAACAGGTCAGATTATTTACAGAGCAGTTATTTTGTACACAACCATTTACAAAGTAAAAAGGATCCAGAGAAAATTGAATATTTTGCCTCTTCCAGCTTACCTGAAGGCTTTCACAAGCATTACATAGTCATTTACAATAATCAAGTGAATAAGCAACTAGCTTTGGTCTTTAATGATGAAAGGAATTTCCTCCTGTGTCTGTCACACACTAAGGTCTGGCTCAGTTATGCAGATTCTGATACAAAACAAACTGACCTGCGGATAGATCAGTGTCTTGATGGAATAGCGGGAAAGTGCATTTTGAGGGAAAAGGAAAGAAGATGAGTTTGTGTTAATGGCATTTGCTTCAAAATGGCATTTAGCTCATCTCAAATATATATCATGTTTGGATCTCAAAAAGGTCACAAAAGAGAATGAATGATATAATTATTTATGAAGTGAGGAAAACGATGGTTTATAAAGATTAGCTACATTACCTTATAGCACATGTCGTGGTAGTTTTTTAGTGCAAGTAATAATTGTTGTTGGGTTACCCCGCTGAAAAATGGTTACAGAGATAGTTCTTTCCTGTTGGTATTTATAGATTAAAAAATATTTTTTGTGATCAACTTTTTATTTAGATCCATAAATCCAAAGGTAGTGCCATAAACAGAATTGAAAATATAAATTAGGGCCATTTTTGGAGGTTAATTGCAATTGTTTATTTTAAAAAAGCTGCTGGACATGAAGAAATGTAACTTTTCCTTTTCTTTATTCAAAACCTATAATGGTTCTTAAAAATGCTATGTACATAGATGTGTCTATTTCATACAGAAATGAACATAACAATTTCTTACTTTAATTCAAAAAACTATAGGGCACATTACAACAATTCTATTTAGTAGAAAATGACTACAGTAAACCTAAACCTTTAAGGCTTTTAAGTGGTTCAGAAATATTTCAAGAGGAAACAAAACTATATTCCATTGAAAATACCCCAATTTTCAAGCTGCTGTAGATGTTACACTGAATGAAGCCTCTGACTGATTTTGTAATGGAAACTAGTAATCTTCTCCTTCATTGCTTTGCTTGAATTACATGGTACAGCGTTTCCACAGAGCTGCCAGGATCTGCTCTGCGCTACAACAGCCAGACTCACCTGTGATGTATTTTCCCAGATTTTATTTTCACTGTGGGAGGTGAATAAAACAATAAACGTGTGTGCAACAAATACTTAACCCACTTAGCAATACCCATGCGTGGTTGCATCTATTACCTGCTAGATGTCATGCTGCATAACTCACCTAATTGCATAGTGAGAGAGTCCTATGTCTGTAAGGGAAGCAGCTTACAGAAGACTTTCATGAGCTCTGGATTTTGTCCCATGTTGTCTGTACTTTTTCTAACTGCCTTTTTGAGTGACTTATGTAGCTTACTAGGGAAGAAGCATTAAAGGCATGGAATTAAATATGAGCATGGGAAATATTACATGCAAGAGAGAGCAAGGAAAGGTCTGATTCTGACACATTTCAAAGAGAATACATAAAGGAATGCAGGTTTATTTTAAAATATATTTTACTACAAATTGTTGCTAATAAACTTCATTTGCTACTTTCAAACTAACAGAATTACTTTTCTTTCTCTTACAGAATAATGATATAATCTATTACAATGCAAAAGATGATCAGAATGATGTAAGTAATGTTTCTTTATGTTTCATTGCCTGTAATCTCAGAAGATTAAGGGTTTGGAAATATTAATGAAACTCTAAAACTAGTATTTAAATATTTTGCAGAAGCAAGAAACCAAGGAACTTAGGAATGGCTTCAAAAGTTTCCTCAAGAGCTAGAAAATATTTTATGTTCTAATTCTCAAAGTCTGTCTTCTTTCATACTGAGTTACTGATCAGGCAGGGAATGTGCTGGGAAGAAAAAAGATCCTGACAGCAATATCATTCACATTTTGAAATGTGATAAAATCATAATTATAGGACTGGAGAATCAAAATGATAAATGTAAATAATTTACTTCACTCTGCAGGAATAATTTTCTGGCACTATTTTCCAAGACCGTATTATCTTTTTTTCTCCTGTATTCTTTGTATGAAACTTTTTACATGAGGGGAAAGCAGATGGAAAATGTTACTGAACAACTCTTTTCATGCATTTTGTGATCACTCATGTGACTCTAATAAGTTTTGGGGAAATTGAAAATACAGTCCCAAGATTTAGGCAAAATATATATTTCAGTTCCTGGCTATACTACAACTCTTATGTTTCCCATCTGGCTTTAACTGTTAAAAATCTTAATGTCTTCTGGGGAGAAGACAAGTTATCCTCACCTTCACTTGAGGTAATACAACTGCGTGTCTTCATTATGGATTTAATTTATAAAACCATAGAAAAAATGTTGTAAATGTATTAATCAAAATTGCCAGCATGCTTCATTTGCACTTTTAAATCAAGTATTCTTTAGAGATTGATGGCATCACTACTGTAATTGATGCTTCTGCTGTAAGGCAATTAATGTACATAGATCATGTCAAGCAGAACTATTTGATATGCTTATATAGAGCTGCGAGTACTGGAATTCAGATACAACAAAGTCTACTGTGCTGAGTTTTAAAATTTGCATGCTTTAAATAAAATTCATTAAAATGAATGTAAATTTGAAAGATATTGGTCTCTTCTGCTTAAATTCATTGGGATTGCAGGTGCTAGTCACTTCTGGAAACAGAATGACAAAGCTTAAATATTGGATTTTTAATCTACATGTACCATATCATGATGGTAGATTATAGCGAGAAGTAAAAGACCCTGCTGTATATCTGCTATGATTAAATAGTATTGGGAAAGGTATTAAGACTACCTCTACAACACAAATCCAAGTCTGTTAGGCAAGGCAGGAAAGGAAATACTGTTCCAGAGTTTACTTTCATTTTCTTTGACTTTCTTCAGGAATTTTTTTTCTCCCACAAACCTCTCTCCCCCAAACAAAAAAAAATTATTCCACCAGGTGTCCTATTTGCATTTCTGTTTCAGTTTTATTTCTTTTAATGTCTTTTTGATCTCTTGGAAATAAGTTTATAATAATAACCTTTATTGTGGATTTAAGAATAGTTCCTCGTGAGTCAGGGCCAATCTGCCAAGAAACAGTTAACACTCTAACATAGTGTCAGCAACAGAGAGCGTG
Source organism: Phalacrocorax aristotelis (assembly GCF_949628215.1). Classification (NCBI taxonomy): domain Eukaryota; kingdom Metazoa; phylum Chordata; class Aves; order Suliformes; family Phalacrocoracidae; genus Phalacrocorax; species Phalacrocorax aristotelis. The sequence continues at coordinate 207,833,790 of NC_134276.1, read as the reverse complement.
ATACCAAAACCCAACACCAGCTTAAGTTATTATTTTGAAATGTTTTGAATCACAATGAAAAATTTTAAGTCCTAGGGATTTCAGCTTAGTGGGCTGAAATGTTTTGCAGATCTGTGCTATTTGGGCTGTGTAAAATATAAAAATATAGCATTGAGACTGGTTCTATTTGAGTTGCCAGTATTTTTATAGGGCTATATGTGTTGAAATAAGTATTTATCTTTCCTTCATACCCGTCCTCAAATCAAAAGGTTAAAGAGGGAGAAGGAAAAAAATTTTTTTGTTTTGTTTTGCTTTTCATCTCTTTGTTTAATTCTAAGTTTAGACAGCAATGTGAAGGGAAAAGATGCCAAGAAAGTACAGTATTTACAAGCTCTGGTTGGTTGAGAGTGTGTGTTTCCTGTCAGTCATTTCAGCTATTTTGGCGTGCTGATCAGAACAAATGTTTTGACTTGAGGAGATACCATTAAAAAGTTCACCATGAGTTCTAATTGCATCATGAAGAGAGAGGCCAGTCTCAGATATCTCAGCCACTGATCCTGCATGTGTTTAGCTTATCTGCTAAGGGCTGGATTGTTCATCCTAGAGAAACATACTCGAATTCTGCTTCTTCGCATCCAAAGAGCAACAAAGGTGGTGAAGGGTTTGGAGAAAAAGTCTTTTGAGGAGCGGCTGAGGGAACTGGGGCTTTTCGGTCTGGAGAAGAGGAGGCTGAGGGGAGACCTTATCGCTCTCTGCAACTACCTGAAAGGAGGTTGTAGCGAGGCGGGGGTCAGACTCCTCTCCCCAGTGACAAGCGATAGGATGAGAAAGAATGGCCTCAAGCTGCACCAGGGGAGGTTTATACTGGATGTTAGGAAAAATTTCTTCCCCAAATGGGTTGTCAAGCACCGGAACAGGCTGCCCAGGGAAGTGGTGGAGTCACCATCCCTGGAGGTAGTCAAAGGATGTGTAGGTGTGCTGCTTAGGGTCATGGTTTAGAGGTGGACTTGGCAGTGCTAATGGTTGGACTTGATGCTCTTAAAGGTCCTTTCCAACCTAAATAATTCTATGATTGTTGCTATTTAGAAACGGTGACTATTTCATAGTGATGCTAAACATTATCCTCCTTCAGCTGCAATATCAGTATTAATTCTTAATAAACAAAATAAGTCTTATTTATATTGTAGAAAAAAGCCCAATTATTTCAGAGTTGTAATTTATACATGCAGAATTGGATCCTTCTAAAAGGCCCAGTATTTCAGGTACAACTACCGTGCACCTTCTAAAAAAGTCTCTTCCATGTGTCTTCAGTTTTTCACTGTTAAAATTTTTGTGCAAATATTTCTTATACAGAGAGATTTTAATAAAATAATCTCTGAAGTACTGGCTAGTAAAACTGCTTTTACCATCCATTCTTTGCTGTCTCTGACAAGTTCATATTTTTTTCACTTCCATGCTGTGAGCCTTTATTTAATCACAGGACATGATATTATATTTCTCTTTCAGTACAAGTAGGAGTAATTAGTAGCAGAAATTTATTTATTAAAATTGGATATCTAAGCTAGTCACTGTGGGTACCTCTAGAGATCTGTTCAGTTTATTCTGAGATAGGTGTCTAAGGTCAGCTGAATCGCATCTAGATGTGTGTTTCTCGCTGTTGACCAGGTTACTATAATGGACCCTTTTAGATCTTAACTTGTAGATGTTTAAGAATGGGAAGACATGAATCTCTCGTCCTGCCTGCCAGTTCTTATTTGTCTCCACTTATCCTTTTAAAATTATAACTTTATCAGAAAATCAACACTTCAACTTAAGTTCTTGGTATTTTTTCTGTTGTATGTTAATATGCTGTGGTATAGTTTGCTTTCCTTCTTCCTGTTTATGTACCACATTCAGGATCATTCTCTCTCATTTTTCATCTGCTGTCTCGATGGGCCTTTTTGAATCTAATGACTTGTTTGCTTGGACTTGGAAAAAAAAAATCACATGAAGGCCAATCATTCCTTGGCCTTTGGATTTCTCAGTCTCACAGATAAAACAATCAGTTTGTAACCCCTTAATCCATCAATCAGTAATATATCTTTTGTACTCTTTATCCTGCAACAGCAATTAGATTCTACTGGCTTATTTCCCCCACAGCGCTTATGTAATGTGTGAGCTGTTCACGATAATTAATGAGTTTTATCCTCACAACAAGGTAGGAGGTATTATATTCCCATTTTTCATAACTTATAGAAAGATGATGGTCAAATCTGTAATTTAATACAGATCCCTCAGGTTTTCATTCACTGTCCTATTCCCTAGAACCCTTTCAGTTTGATATATTGCAGTCTGTGTCATGCCCTTTAATTTGCAGGTGTCAACTGCTTGTGTCGTATTTGGACAAACGCTGCAGTGCTTTTATTGGACAGCTGAGTGGTAACACATTAAGATGCCCTTTCCCATAAGTTTTAATATTGTTTTGTCTGTTTTCTTTTCTTGTCCTTTGTACCCCACCCTATTTATAGTCATCTTTGCTTCACTGTTCAGTTCTTTCCTCTATTTTGTACTGGTCTCTATTTTATTTCTAGTCATTCCATATCTTCTTTATAGATTCTTTCTAAATCTAATTTTTCTGTTTCCATGTGTTCAGGTAATCCACCCCTCCACTATGCACTGAATTGCTCGATTGCTTCATTTTCATTCTTCCTTGATTCCTTCCTCTCTGCATCTTGCTCCTTTTCTACCTTTTTTAGAGTAGTTTCTTTTCTTGGTTTTATAAACTGCTTCCTGCACAGGCTACAACAGCCTAACGAAAAGAAGATTGAAATTTTTCAGTGATTTAACTGAAAGGATTAAGTATTACAAATAAAGAAACAAATGTTTCTTTAACATGAAACCAGCCACACCTCACTGGAGTTTGCAGCTCCACTGTAGGTCTTATTCATATCAGGCTTTAATTAGGAGCAGCCAGTTGCATCCCTGGCAAGAGTTGTGTCCCTAGTTAGCATAAGTGATTTATTAGAGATTTCCTTCATAGATTCCCACGTTGGATTGCGGTCATGACTAACAGAGCAGTGCTTCTTGTGCAGTAATTGATCATGCATTACGTGATAGTAGCACTTTTTATTTTATTTTACTGAATTAACGTGAAGGCTTTAAAATTATGGGTCCCTTTGGGGAGTAAATACCCGCACAAAATGTGAATTCACTCTATGACTAGGGCAACAGCTTTTTTATTACTTCATAAAACTTTTAGGGAGAAATCTTTTAAAACTCATAAGCTGTCTTTGCCGCATGGTTTAGATAGTGTTCCTATTTCAGTGATAACCTTGTTATTTTGGAATAATATGTGAAACATTTGCTCTCTTTGAGTTTAAAGCTACAGCATAAATGCAGCTATCAAGGTTTTTTTAAATAACAATGATGAAAAAACCCATATATCTACATCAAGTTGCAAATTGTTGTAAAAATAAGAAAGGGTGATTAGGTATGAATGTAAACATAACTTCAAAAATTTCCTGGTGGGCCTTAACGTACCACAATTCTGGGCATATAATGTGGAATGCATCAGCTGGAGAACATAGGAATTGATTGTAATAATCTTTTGCCTGCTCTTTTGTAAGTGTTTTTTAAAACACCCTGATCTTCATTGGAAATGTGGGTAAGCTGTAACCTGTTCTCTTTCCACGCAACAAATCCATCTCCCATTTTAAAACAGAGCTGAGAGGTGAGAACAGTTTCAAACAGGACACATCCCCCCACTTGCTTCAGAAAGTACATATCCTATGCTTTTTAGAAAACAAAATAATTTCCACCCCTCAAACGTTTTTTTGTTTGTTTCTTAAATATGAATATAAGGTCAAAGTAAATATTGGGCAGAAGTAAGCAGAGAACAGAATGGCTATCTAAGAGGCACACTCCTTGTACGTCTGCTTTTTCCCTGGAAGAGACACTGAGATTTAGAGGCATGTTGGCAGTGGCACTGGAAGTTTATTCCATCTCTGCTTATACCTTTACACAAGTCTTTTTTATTCTACTAATTTATGGTATCAAGTATTACAAAATTGTCTTTGATTTGCAGCTATTATAAGCTTAGTAAAAAGAAGTCTGTTAATGAATTAGCCCAGGTTTACTTGAAACCAAGTCTGAACCTATACTAGATTTAATCAAAGAAATGCTGATTTTTTTTTTCTCCTGCTGGAACTCAGGCGTTTTCTGGCTTTTCTCCGTATACCATACATTGAAAAAGGGCAGAACGGTTTGCCTTATTGAACAAACAAATATAGTATTTTATGTATTTTGTAGCTGGGCAGCAGAAAAGAAGGGTTTTCTTTGTAAGCCAGTGTCCCAGGAGCTGCGTGTTGGTTCAGGTAGAGCCCCTGAGGGGGAGATGGCATCTGATTATGGTCAGCTGGGTGGAGGGTCTGGAGCTGGGACATCCCCCCTGGAGTTCCAGCGATCTCCAGCGCTCTCTCCAGGGATCAGGTCTCAAAGGTAACAGGTGTAAAGAGACTTTTCTAGAGACTGGAAAGGTTATGCCAGGTTTCTGCAAGTCCACCAGCTGCCAGTTGCTGGACTGAAAAGTGAGACTAAATATAAAGACCTGCCCTGACAGTATAAAGCTGGGGTGGAGACTGCTTTACCTGTTACATGTCATCCAGCAGATACAAATTTCCTCTGGTTTTTGAAGTTTTTTTTCAACCTTATTCTGATAATACATATCTTCAGAAATCTCCCTTGTATCTGCATATGTAAGAGATGTTCCATCTCAGTGCTTTGAGTGGCTCTGGATGCCAGCATGCAAATAACAAAATCAGTGTGCTACCATCTGGTTATTGCTATAGGTGGATTTTAAAGCACTCTTTTTTTTCCTGAGCTGATGCTACTCATTTTTTCCATATTTCATAGACAGTGAAGAATAGGCATTTCCAGTGGGAAATTTGTCTCTGACAATTTAGGATGAGCTTAAGTGCTAGGCTGTAGAAGACCTAGTTTCCTCTTACAATGGGGCAGCCTAGAGATAGTAGCCAGCTAACTTCCTTATCTAAAGTTGTGTGGTGCTCTTATTCCCGCTGCTTTCATTGTATGACAACTAATGTGGCTTGACATTACAACATCACAGGTAACTGTGAAATAGCTACAGTCACAATTATGACATGTCGTGTTTCTTTTTATCTTCTCTTTGTCCTTTACTTCTTTGATGCTCAAATAAATGTTAAAATGAGCCATAAAGAATTTATCCCAGCTATTCTCATTTATCATAAGTGGGCAAAATATATTTCATACAGATTGGAAAGTGTAGTTAGATAACTTGACAAGAACTGTGATTCATACACCTCTGCACTCAAGAAGGTGCCAACAAGTACCCCTTGTATGTATAGCAGGTGTCTCTAGAGTTCAATTATTTGTTGTTGTTCATGTGTGTAAGTTGATTCTCTTTTTAGATTAATTTTCTTCTCCTTCTGAACCTACTAGGGTTTTTCAGCAGGACAAGATATTGCAGGTATCTGATTAAATAATATTTACATATATTTGCATACCTCGTTCTCCTATTTTCTGTTTAAAGTCGCATCTCTTGATGGTGTGTGGTAGAATTAGGCATGTGAATGTTTCACTGGAAAACACTACTTAGCACTTGTTTTAGATGACTTTTTGTACATTCTTGGAGAATCATGACAGTGAAATGGGCTAATGGCTAAGTTTGTAAATAGACTGAAATATTAGTTGACTGATGTTTGATGGAGATTTTTTGAATTTGAACTCTTTGACGACTTAGGCTGCATCTGTGCCAAAATTTTTCTGGTTCTTGGTGATACCACATGGATTTTGTTAGGGTTTTTTGTGATATTTTTTTGTCGTTGTTTTTTTTCTGCATCACTGTAACTGGTGTTAGCTATAGAGACAAATACCCTGTTCTGGACTTTTTTTTTGTATAGACAAGGCAGACATTTTGCCAGGGTGATTTATTCTTAGACTGACCTAAGCTGTAAGAGTGAAAGAACATTTGTGCTAGTATAAATTATAGCTTCCATTATGAAAGGCTGTCAGAGTAGGACTGTTCACACACCTATTTAGCGAACATTTTTAATGCCTTAGAGATGTTTCATTAGAATAGGAATTTCTAATCTGTAATAAATGTCATATTTTTCAATTGTAATTTCATTTCTATTAAACTATATCTTGATTATTCACTTACATTTTTTGGTACTGGCTTGTAGTACTTGGAATTAATAATTAAGTCTGTAATACACTTACAATTTTATGAAATGAAGAGGGGAAAAATTTAATAGATTCCCATAGATGTCATAACTTATTTCCATTTTCAGAAAACACTTCCTGGTTGCGTTTTTTTATTCCTGAGAGTATTCCAAGCCTCTGTCCTGTGCTTCTCAAATATACAACATATTCATAGATATTACTCTTTTAAGTTATATTCCAGATATCCTAGAAGATACTTTATTTCATACCTACATTGAAAAATTTCCATTTGAATTAATATATTTGAAAATGGACTGCCCTGAAAGGGTGGATCCATATTTTGTCCTTTTTTATGTAACAAAATAATTTTGCTTTGGAGTGTTGTATCTCTCTCACTGCAGTGTATAATAAAAATCATGGTTAAAATATACACTTCTTGCTGTAGTGAAGATGTGAAAAATTCTGTTATAAGATATCACAAAGCATCTTATCTTTAGTATATGAGGAGGAGGAGTAAGCAGGGAGACCATATTTTTTTTTTTTTTTGGTCTTGCACATGGTGTTCATCCTTTTTATACAATAGGACTTATTGTTCTTATATCTAGTAATTTCGTTTTACCTTGACTTCCAGGTCTTTTAGGAAAAAGCATACTCCACTGGTTTTTTGCTGCATACTTTCCTCTTTCATGTCTGGACTCCAGTGTTATCACTTCTAACAGTGCAATTTGGATGCTGTTCTTTGGAAAATGAGCACCGGAACTGATAGTGAGGGCATGATTGACATTGGCTGCTGTAGTACCAGGACTTTTTGCATTGTTCACTGAGAAATGTGTGCCTTTTACCAAGTATCACTGGGAAACATGTAAATTCTTTCAATTTCAAGGCATTATAGGTAAGCTCGAGTCCAACCTAGAAGGAGAAAAGTCATTCCTTTGAGCTTCCTATTGAAATTATAATCATTTATTTCCATGGGGAGCAGGGATTCTTGCCTTTTTTTTTTTTTTTTTTTTTTTTTTTAGTATTCTGGTTAAAAAACTAGGTGTCAGGTTTATATTCCTTTATTCAAATTTCTGCAGGTTGTCTCTTCTCCCAAATGAATATACGTTCAAAGCTGCACTAAAAAATACATGATAATGAAATATATGGCTGCCCCAAAGCTATCTCCAACCTGCGAAACAGAGTTATGAAATAATAATGGCAAGAGTGATAACTGCAGTTGTCAGCGTCCTAAAAAAGATGAGGATGTTCTTAATGTGGAGAATCCTACCTTGAAGGCAAATTTGCACAAAAGAGCAGTGCTTGAAGTGTTCCCATGGAGGCTAAGTTTATGCCACACCAAAGATCAGAATTCATCCCTAAAGCTAGTAATTCATCAGTTTAATGGAAAACTTCTTCCTTCAGGATATTTCCTACTAATATCAAATGCATGAGTGATAACAATTGCAGTGAATGCAGTATAATTGTTTATTGGTAAGTAAAAGCAACTCCAAAAGCTGAACTTGTTATAGAGTGTTTATAGCATTTGAAGTAGTGATTTTCAGCGAGTACTTTGTTGCTTGATTATAGATAGCAATGTTGTACGAGGGTTTTGACATGTCACTTTGAAATGTGCTGGTCACACTGAGATTTTTGACTGATACAAACCAAAACGAATTATTGAATCTGATGTTTTCATATGATCAACTGAAGGTAGAAGTAGCCTTTGAAAATTGCAAATCAGATCAAGAAAAATGGAATGGAGCATTTATAATATTTTAATAAGATTTACTATTAAGACTCAAGATAGCTATATCGCCAAAATCTGTTTTCAAGTTTAAAAAGTTAAAAAGAAGAACAATGTACTGGTAGGGGTGTCTGCTGTGATTCTGCTGACGTACTGCTTACTCATATCTCAGATTAAAGAAATGACCAAATGAATGCTTGGTCATAAGTATGGCTGAGGTGAGGTAAATATTATAACTCCATAATTGGCTCTAATATTCAGTTTGCATATGGGGCAAAGGAGATACTCTGGAATCCCCATTCTGGGAAATGTATACAGTTATTATTAGTTGATTGGGAGATTAATACGTAGTTTTGCTTTCCTTAGATGACCTGAAATGTTCCTTTACTCAGAGACATAATACCATATTGGCTTTCTTGGAGATACTTTTAGAGTAGTTTATGATTCTGAATATATCCCCAGACAGGAAATACTCTATGCATTGCATTGTTTCGGGATTTTCAGGGAGTTCCCTGTGGTTTAAGTGATTTGAAACACAGTTCCTCGCCTATTCCTGCCCTTCCCCTGCCTCTGCGGATGAGAGTATTTCTGAACCAGCCAATATCATCTGCAAAAGGCTGGATTGCTTTCCCTGGCCTTTCCACATACCCATTCTCAACATGCTCTGTCCCTGCTGTTTTTTGGAGAATAGATGAAAAAAAATAGACTGAAGAAGAGAACAATATCTAATATAAAGCATTTCATTTGTAGATGTTTGGAAGTGGATGTTCGGTCTATTCTATGACATACAAGGCTTTCTTACTGTATCCAGTGTTATCCTTTCCTGCAGTTCTTTTCATTAACATCTCTAGTTTCCAGTACTTGCCATAAATATGGCAAAGCAGCAGAGCTTCAGAACTGAAGCTTCTCATTTTATGCAAGGTCATTAACTGTGTAGTTCTACACCTGAGTCATGCCTTGAGCAGGGCTAAGTAGGAAGCAATCTGGGGTTTATCTTCAGAAACATTTCTTGCCCACATGGCTGTGAAAGGCCATCTGGGCTTCTGCTTTTGTGTTGTGACTTGAAGTCTTTCAGAGTTCTTAGTGCTGGTGTGAGAAAAGGTGGATTAAAGTTACTCTTGCAGCTCTTCTTCATGGTGTGTATTGCAAATAACTTTTAATCCAGTGGGGAATCACATTGTGCAGACCTTAAAAACTTTTAAATGTGGCTTCAGCTGACCTTTTACAAAGTTGGGGTTTTTTTGTCTTTGTGTCTTTGTTTTTGTTTTTGTTTTTTTACTGACTCTTTTTTAGTTCTTTCCATGTCTAAAGTTGACCTGTTTCTTCTTTCCTTTTTATTTTTTTTCCTTTTTTCTTTTCTTGTTTGCTTTGGTTTTTTTTTCCCCTGGTTTGTTTTGTTGTGTTTGTTGGTTTTCCTTCTGATGTTCTTCTCTTCTTGGGCAGAATATCCTTCTAAAATTTCCCTCAGTCTCTGTGAATGCTATTCTTCTAACTTAGTGCATTGTTAGGATTTCACTATACTAGCATTTTAAAAAAAACATATAAATAGCTTTACATAGTGTTATGGCAGTTTACTCTAAATTATTATATAGTATTAAGTTTACAGGGAAAGTCTACAGTGCATATGTAACCCAGAGGTCAGTGCATGGTTTTGTGTTAACTACTGCTTTTATCTACTTAGATACAGCTGGCGTTTAATTAGTGAAAAGCTGCATTATATTTATGCGAACATGAATTAGTGAGTGATGTTTGTATAGTGTTTTGAGCCCCATTACCATTAACTCAGAGAATCACAGAAAATATTAGATTAGGAGGGCTTCTGGAGGTCATGTATTCCAACCTCCTCCTCAAAGCAGGTCTTTACTGTTAATAATGTTGTTATTGACACAGAAGACATTACAAATTATGAAGGAAGAGCAATAACCAATTAGTATGCTGCAAGATGTACGAAATCTGGACGTAACCAGTATGACTGAAGATAGGAATGTGCTGTGAAACGGGATCAGTTGATGGCTTAGCAAAGCAAGGCAAAGACAACTGCATCAAATGAAAAAATCAAATTAATTAAATGTTCACATTCAGTGGGTATTATAACTGATTCCCAATGAACCGTTAAGATAATTTAACAGTTCTTATTCTCCAGGGATACGATCTTTAATCAGATGTGGGGGTGGTAAAAGGTAGGCAGTGTAATTTATTCCAATAACATTAGAACAATCTCTAGTTTGAAATTTAATTGGATGATGTATGAAAAATCTAAATTATCCAGAGTACGTTTTGGTCTTGAAATTGTAGATGACCAAGTGTTCTATGGGATTTTTGTAAATAACAGATATTTTAATTTTATTTCATTACATATGCGTGAGTACTCTAGTGGGATGTGACTACAGTAATTTGAAGGAGGTTATGAATTTTAAAGGATTTTTTTTTTAATAATTCACTGGGTTTTTCTGAACTGCTCATAACATTTTAATCAGTTATAGTAAGGTGTGCTTTTATTCTAATATGACTATATATTCCTAGTGTTGGCTGATGACATTATCTTATCCAGTCAAGCCACTATCAAAGTCAGTGCTGGGGTAGGTACGTCTGTTTGATACATGATACCTTAAGGGCCAGCAGGAAAATCTGTCTTAGTGAACACCCTGGTCCAAAACTCCTGAGTTTTCATAGGCCATCACCCCATGTAGAAGAGAGCCAAGTTGGGAGGTTCAGATGGGGATACACATCATGACTCCTGGACTCCTGATGAGGATGTATGAGCCAGGAGAGCTATGGAGATGTTGCCTGTGCCTTCAAGGATGGAAGGAATAGAATTAGCAAAGCTAAATTTCAGTTGGGGTTTGTATTGCCAAGGGGCGTAAAGAAACAAGAAGTGTTTCTTTAAGAATGTTGATATCAAAAGGAAAGCTAAATAAACTTCTCAATGGGGAGGGGACCTTGTGGCTAAGGACATAATGAGGATAAGGTACTTGGTGCCTTCTTTGCCTCAGTCTGCCAAGTCTCTTAGCCTGGCAGCAGAGCTATGGGACAGGAGCTATTTCCACAACAGCAGAAGATAGATGTAGGGACCACTGGAGCAAGTCAGACATACACAAGTCCATGGGATCAGATGTGATGGATCCAAGAGTGCTGGTGTCGTCATAAGGCAGCATCATCCTCAAAGCACTGTGGGGACTGGGAGAGTCTTAGGGGGTGGGGAGGAAGTGTCACACTTATCTTTAGGAAGATAAATATGTCTTACGTGCCTTATGTGCTTAGATATTTAAAATACATATTTCATTTTGCCTGACGTTGCAGTTAAAGAGAAAATAGGAAAGGACACAAATGAATTTTTGCATACTGATGTTACTACAGCATACTTTATTCAGCTTTGCTGTGAAGATCAGCTGTAACCTGTAGTCATGAGAAAAGAACAAAACTTTCAGTTCTTTTCTGATTATTAAATAAGAAATCAGGCTTTCAACATATACTAAGTCCAACTCACTAAAATATTGTGACAGTTTTAGGAAAGACAAGCTGTTTGCATAGGTCTTCAAAAGAAATTTCATTCATTGCTAATATGCTTAGGTGACTTCAGATTTTCAGCCCCTCATCCTACCACTGATCTAACCTCCTTAGCCTTACCTTCTTGAGACACTTACAGAGTAGAATCTCTTCTTTGCCTTTTCAAATCAGAGGCACATGTATTGTGGCTTCCTTGCTTTGCGCCCATGGTTGCAAGTAGGTGGTCTTCCTGAGCTCAGTGGAGATTAGTTGCAGAGCAGGCTGATTCAGGCAACTTATACTTTCAGTTTTCAAGTAAATATCAAGGAGGTGGAGGAGTGGTCTTGGCTTACAAGATGGAATAGCAAGTTCCAGTTAGTAAGTCCAGTAGGAATCTCAATTCTTATCTTCAGTTTAAAAGATTAAATCTGAACATGTGTCTACTCCACTTCCTGTGGAAAAACTATTAGTAAATTGATGTATTGGCATATTCTGTCCCATGTGGACCACTAGTCTACAATGGAATTCCTTCTTTAGTATTTGAGCAGCCATGTGCTGAATACTTTTTCTAGCTGGGTAATTGTTCATCATGTCATTGAAAACAGGCTGTCTCTGCCAGTTTCCTACCTGCAAAATTGATAATTTTATTTAATTATTTATAAGGCATAGCTACAAAATGCAAGGATAAGTCCTGTGGATATGATTCAAAGTAGAAAATGTATCAGTCCTTTTAGCATTTCTCTTCACAACATGGATGATAAAATGCTGGTATAATCATTAGAAATGAAAAATAATTGGTGTTATAAATTCCATTCGTTCATTTATTATAATATTTTTTTAGTTTATTGCCAAATGATAACTTGTATCTTGATAATGTTCCTTTTGGTCAGAAATTAAGAAAATAGTTGTATTATTTACAAGAAACTATAATTCCCTCAGTCGTGGTATTTAAGACACACTCATAGATGTAATGCCAGCTCTCTCAAACAGAAGTTCATTTCCAGAAGCTTGGATTTCTGTTTTGAAACTCTCTCCACCTGAAGAAATTAGGAAAACTCAATCCTGTTCGTCTGTTTCTCTAAAATGTAATTCACTGAAATGCTTCAAAAGCATCAGATTTTCATAGATTCATAGAATGTTTGGGGTTAGAAGAGATCTTTAAAGGCCATCTAGTCCAGCCCCCTGCAGTGAGCAGGGACATCTTCAACTAGATCAGGTTGCTCAGAGCCCCGTCCAGCCTCACCTTGAATGTTTCCAGGGATGGGGCATCTACCACCCCTCCGGGCAAACTGTGCCAGTGTTTCACCACCCTCATCATAAAAAATTTCCTCCTTATATCTAGTCCAAACCTACCCTATATTAGTTTAAAACCATTACCCTTTGTCCTATCCAACAGGCCCTGCTAAAAAAGTCTGTCCCCTCACTTCAAAGTCCTTACATCTGATAAATCAATTACATCAAGGATTCATTTATTTGCAAAACCAAGCTCATGATGCAGTGACTGCAGTAGGTTGGATACAGAGAAAAACAAAACACTATTATGTTTTGGATATATAATAATTTTGTGGGTATCTAAAAGCTCTAATCAGAAGCTGTGAACCATGGAGTTCAGATGAATGAATAAAGCAAGTTTTGAACTATCCATAAAAAAAGATATAGTTGTGTACACAGTAGACAGGGACAAGCCTGTAAGTAGATGTATGGTAATGAATATCAGGAAAAGATAGTCTGCATTCAGAAAAATGGCTTAAGAGGCAAATAAATGCTTTCTAACTAATTTGACTCTATATTTGATACATACTAAAGTTATTCAGTTGGCAGAATGCTGAAAATAAAATGACTGCTATAGAAGAAATCTGGATTTTTAAAAATAGAACTACTCAATCCAGTGTTCCATTTATTTTCTTACTGACATCCAGCAAACGACTGATACATTAGAAGCATACGGAAACACTAAAAGCTCTGAAATCAACTCATATATATTTTAAATAAATGGCCCTTGAGCATTACACACTGACAGTTGCAAATAGAAAACTGTTTCCCTACATCTGAAGCTATCCAGGCCCTATATATATTTATATATATATATATATAATCTTATGTTTATATATATGAATATGTATATAAATTCTTATGTTTAACACCACTCTGTTGTCTAACAGATAAAGTAAGAACATTTAAGCTCTGAGCCAATTGCTTTCTTATTTTATTTATAACTCTTTTGGTCAAGTTTTGTCCCTGAGAGTAGACAGAAGGATGTCACTTTTCTTAAAATCTTAGTGTAGCTGAATGACGTCCACAGCCCCACACTGACACACAAACAAAAATGAAGTAAACTCTTTGCAGTTCTGTCACAACCACCTAAATGCACTCAGCAGTTGTCCCACAGCTGGAAAATCACATCTATTGAAAAGGAAATTTAAAAAGTTATGAGAAGGCAATGCACTCATGACATTATCTAAAATGCTGTGAAAGTGCTATGGCTATTAGAAGTGCATTCTAGCTGCCTCTTCAAAATTAACTTTCCTCGCTCTTGTCCTTAGAAGAGCTGTTCCCATCCTTTTCTTGTGCAGCCGTATTGCTGAGCCAGGTACTTCAAGTGACATCTCATTTTACTCTCCCCATCAGGCCCAGCTGTAGCTTTTTAATGGGGCCACAAGCAGTGTTGGAGGGTCTGTGTATGTGGTTCTACTGGATTGCTTTCCCCAGGGAGGGAAAAAACCCAACAAACCAGGAAAACTGATTTTGTGTAAAGAACTGAGTGTAGGAAAAAATCTATGCTTATTTTGTATATGGTAGCATTGGTTGTGCAGAGTAGGTCTGGGAGTGGACTAGAAGAAGCATAGGCAGCATGACTCAATTGTTTAAAATTTTACATTTAGAAATTCCAACAGATACTCAGAAATCAAAACAGGGCAGAAACCCAGGTATAAAAATATAACACTTAGAAATCTGCAAGGAAAGATAGAAAGGAATTACAGGGCAAGAATTTTGATGTCCCTAAAACCATAACAATTCTAACTCCATCTCCACATTCATTCTCTAAAATGGCATTGATAGGGACAGCGAGGGTTTATGCAAAACACAGTCCCTAGATACTAGGGCAATGGAAAATACTAGCAACCAATTCCTTTCTATTTTACATAAGTATGAAAGCAGGCAGGTGCCACTGTTTTTTTGCTGCATATCAGTTCAGGAATTAAAAAAAAAAAAAGTACCTTTTATTCTTTTGTCCTCCTATTAAATCTGTTCTGATGATTTGAACAACTTCCACCTTGTTCCTGAGAAGAGTCTGCCTTCAGAAAACAACTGAAGATTGCTTCCATTTGGTTGTGGTTTGTTGTGTGTTTCATTGATTGCATTTTTTAAATGAAAACCAGTCTTCTGATCGTCAGTTTTCAACAGTTGCAAGATGCAAAAAAAAAAAAAGTTTCATATTTGTCTAAAAAATATTTCTCATTTCTAGAGTAGCTGCAGCTACTCCAGCCCTGGTGACACCAGTGCTTTTTAACTAAGTGAAAATTTACTTGTAGAGATAGAAAATCCACTCATCTTCCTATGGCTATGATGATGAAAAGTAACTGAATGCTGTGGGAAAGAATTGGGATATGTTTGGTTGCAATGAAGTAGGCGGGTAAACTATGTCAGAGTCTCTTGAAATAACCTTGTTTCGTTTTGGTTTAATGGTTGGTTGTTTTTCTATACACATCATTCAGTGATGCCTCTTGGCATAAACTTTCCAGTTACCTCATGTACATACATTAATTTATAATCACAAAGCCCTTAAGAGAGAAGTTGTATTGTTTCTGTTATTATTTGGCTTATGAAAATGAGAAAGTAACCTCCAGTTTACTTTAGATCATAGAAAAAGTGATTTTGCCAAGATCGCAAAGTACACCTACAGGAGAACCCAGTTTACCTGAATTTTATCTGCTGTATCAATTTCCTTTTATTCTGATGGTGAACAGTAGACATATGAAAAAATACTGTATTTCTTAAAAAAAAAAAGCCTTAAAATGGCACAAATGTGAACTGAAAAGAGAAATGGATTTTATCTGTCTCACAAGGAAGAGATAAATTGGTCTGGAGATTCACTGCAGAGAAATGAGTGAGTTATTTTGCTGACTGTCAGTGGTAGGTAACAATGTAATTCAATAAGTGAAGGCCAGGTTTGAATAGATAGAAAATTAATCTTCAGCCACTATCTCCTGTGGGATTTTCTCGTGCCAGTATTGATTGCGTTTCAGCTCCTGACTTGAGAGAGAAATTGCTTGGAGTTGGACTTTAATTATATTCACATGCTGAATTATTTTCCTTCAAAATATGTGTTTTCTACTCCCCTGAAAATAAAATTTAACTGAGTATTGAAACTGTACCAACCAATGCCACAATCTGTCAGGCTTTTGATAGAAATACCAGACCAAAATGACTAAAAACATTGAGCTTTTCCTTTTTAGTCTTTCCTTATCTTTTTCTTTTTTCTAATTTAGATGTAGGTTACTTGTAATTCATACATTTTGCAAATGAAAACTAGATAGTTTTTACTTTATAAAGGAGAACCTACTATAAAAATTGGATGTGTAAGGTCTGGCACAGCATTAGTCTTGCTGGTCAGGAGGTAGTGGCAATGAGTAATTGTGATATTAATTTGCCCCTAGTGCTTCTGATACTTGCCTGTTGCATGCAGAACTAGCACAGACACCTTTAGGTTTAATAGCAAAATTAATCCTGTGTGAAGGAAACTACAGAACTTTTAAAGGATTTTGTCATCTGGTGTCTCTGGGTTTTGGGGGCATAGAGGTGCATTGTTTCAATATCAGAGTTATACATCACAAAATACTCCCACGAAAAGTCAACAACTGGGATGCAAAACCTTCTAGGTTATTTAATGTAGTTCTGATAGATCCACTGCTTTCCATCAAGGCCACAGAGGTAGGTATAAAACACAGCTCAGCTGAAGCAGGTGAATCAATCAAATTGAGAAAAACATAGTTAAATTTTTAGATTCAGTTTTTGGTTTTGGTATCATGGAATATTGATAAGAAGAATAACAGATCCAGTCTTTATCACAGTCATTTCTGAGGGGGGCCTGGGTGTGTGCTGTTAGAAATGGCAGAAATAGACTTTGTGTTTGAAAGTTTAAGGCATTCAGGTGGATTGTTTAAACGCTTTCAGTTTCAGCAAAGCTTAAATTTTGGCAGTAGACTTGAAGCTTCTTCCATAGCACATGAGTGATGGGAGAGGCTGAAAGCTAGTATCTATTACTTGGAATGAAATTGAAATACCAAGCACAAGAAACATGATAATTCTATGTTTAGATGCTTCAGGAATTTCAGTCAAAAATCTAAATATACTGTAGTATGAAAACTTCCATGCAGGACCTGCTAGGACAGACCTTCTGGCTTACCCCCTTTCTCTTTTACCAACCCCTCCCTCCCAAATATTTCTGTGGAAAATTAGTTGGAAGAAATGACACACACTCATTCTGGTGTTTTATTGTAATAATGTGGCTCGATGGTCCCCAGTTCTTTTCTGAAGTGTTCTGTGAAAGCATTGAGAGTTTGTAGTCATCGGTACTGATTTAAGAAATAAGACTGTTAGGTTTTTTTAAAATCAAAAGTTTTTCAGGTAGGAGAGAAATTTTCTCCCCCGAACGATTGATTGTTGAGATTGCATTTGCAGAATCAGACAAACTCATTACTTTGAGCAGCATGAAGTGAAAAGATAACTTGTGAAAAGAACTCCAGAATTTGCTTCACGTATAGCATTTCAGTTCGGGTGGGTGGTGGTGGGTGGTGGGGTGGAAATCCTGTGGGACAATGTAGAAGCAAATAACCTACAAAAACCTATGTAAAAATTGAGCCAAATTACACTGACTGAAGCTATCGTAACGCTGTATCACTTTAAATCGTAGAACACATAATCTGTTACTGATCCTGCCTCCAGTTTGCACACTTCAAAGTAAGTTATAATGGTTTGTGGTGGGTTGACCTTGGCTGGCCACCAGGTGCCCACCAAGCCGCTCTATCACTCCCCCTCCCCAGAAGGACAGGGGGGAGAAAATGAGATGGCAAAGAACTTGTGGGTCAAGATAAAGGTAGTTTTATTAAATTTCATTAAGAAAAGCAAAGGCCATGCACAGAAGCCAAGGAAAACAAAAAGATGCATTCTCTACTTCCCATCAGCAGGTGATGTGCAGCCACCTCCTAGGAAGTACGGCCTCAGTACACATAGCGGTTGCTGCAGATGACAAATGCCTTAATGACAAATGCCTCAATATCAAATGCCTTGCTACCCTCCTCCCTTTTCTTAGCTTTTATTGCTGAGCATAACATCATACAGCATGGAATATCTCTTTGGTCAGCTCGGGTCAGCTCTCCTGGCTGTGTCCCCTCTGCAGCTCTTGCCCACCCCCAGCCTACTGGCCTTTGGAGGAGGGGTTTGGAGAGACAGCCTTGATGCTGTGCCAGCATCACAAGTGGTGTGTTATCAACACCCTTCTAGCTATCAATAAAAAGCAGTGCACTAGAAGGAGTGCTATTGAGAAAATTAACTCCATCCTAGCCAGACCCAGTACTTTCTGGTAGATTAGGAGAGCGGCATACTGGATCAAAACATTCCAGGCTGCATTGTACAAGTACTTCCAGCTTTTTCAATGCACATTCCAAAACTAAAACATTACTGTCTTAGAAGCATCTAAATGCAAAATATGGTATTCAGAAGCCCTCTGACAACATCCATAGCAGCAGGTCGTTGTGTCCACTAGAACTGTTAATGAAAATAATACCACATGTGTGAAAGTAAAAGGCATCATTTTGTCTTTGGTGTTCCAAGGTGAATAATGTTTTTAGGTGATTTACAAATTTTATCAATTTAGATTATTTAATGCCATGATATACCTGGACTTTACCAGATAATATATTTGATTAAAGAAAAAAGATCATCCCTTACTTTAAGTATTAGGAGTTATGCTTTCCTTTCTGCCTCATCCACCAGAGTGGGGTTAAGCTTTAAGTAACAAGCTTAACTTCTTAGCATAAGATATAGCAGCTATGCTGCATAAAAGTAGTGAAAATTAGTAGCCACCTTCTTTTCTTCCAGAAGTTTAATAGACTTGTATTGTGAGATTCATCTCACCTCATTCCAGACAGCTGTGTTGCAGACTTCTCCATCTAGGTGAATTGCTCTAGGGCTACCTTTATAGTCCATGGAAAGAAGGAGGCACTTCTAAGGCATAATTCATGTAGTGGGAAAATAGGTGTCTAATTGAAATGTGATGAATTGCACTCCAGAAATGCCCATTTCTCTTCATTGGCTATGAAGGCAGCCTGGGGTGATGAGCTAAGCACCGCTATGTTGTTGAAATCAGTGGATGTCACTGGTTAGATGAGTTTTGCCCTTTGATTCCAAAGGAAACCACCTCCTTGAAACCCATCTGAGACTGCTGCTTGCTTGAGGCAACATATGAACCTATGCTTAGTATAACACTTGTCCGTAACCCTGTGATGAAGCAGATGAAGAAACATGCAATTTAACTACATTACTTTGTGGATAAGTTAAAATTTAACTGTCTATACTTTGATAGGGGATGATACACATGGTGGTAGTATATAAAGAATAGCGTCGGCACACACATGCCTCGCTGACCAGACAGATGCTTCTTTGTCAGCACTGTTTTTCAAGCATAACACATTTTCAGAAACTGATGACTTATAGTATTAAAAGTATCCTTATAATTACCTAAAATTGCCGACCTGAGTAATCAATTGGTATTACAGTTGATTTATTATTGATTTAAGAGGCAGTCTGCTCATGCCATGGGGCGTCCTGTTCCAGCCGCAGCTGAGCCAGGTGAAGACATTGCACCCTCCCCTTTAGTCTCCACTACCTCCTAGTTTCCACACTTCATGCAGTTTTTGTAGCTGAGTTAGAAAAAGCCTCTGCCTTTCAAAATTTTTAAAAACTATTCCAAATGACTGAGTGAATTGGAAGGAATCAAGAAGCTGGGGTGCAGACAGGTGAGAGAGGATGGGGACCCAAGACGGGCAGGCGGTGGCGAGCACCTGAGTGTTTGGAAACCTTTCCACCCAAGCAGCTGTAGCCAGGAGTGTACATGAGAGTTCATGGAGACTTGTTGTTAAAATAAGCTAATTAAGAAAACCTGTGTCAATCAGAAGTTCTAAGAAAGCTTAATTTCCTTCCTTTGCATGGATGTTCACCACATTTCTCAAAAATCTATTAATAAAATGTATATTAGTGGTATCATTTTAAGATTTGTGATTTACTATATAATCTACAGAAGTTAAAAATGAGATATACAGTATTTATATTTACAATGAGTACAAATTATTACATATAATGACAGGTAAAGTATTTGCTTTGCATTATGGGTATAAAAATTCCATGCACTTATGAAATTCAGGTGTATAAGGTGTTAGGTTCTCACTTCTCTTTTGCAGCTCTTTGTTTCACTGAGTTGCATTGGGTACTTCATAATTCAAAATAGACTATAGACAAATATTTCTGGACCTGGAGGAAATAAGTGTGTTCATACGCAGACTATTAGCTAAGAAAGTCAGGCCATGAGTCTGCTACGTAAAAAGAGGCAAATGTGAGTGGAAATGTTTTTAGCATACTTTGTAATATTTTGCCCTTTACATGTCTTTCTCTAAAAAGCCTGAAAAGAATGACACTGAATCTGGCAGCCAGAGAATCAGACCAGTATTTGAAGAAGATCCTGTTTTCCGACGGCAAACATCTTACCAACATGCAGCGGTCCACATTCCAACAGATATTTATGAAGGCTGTAAGTAGAATGTGAACAAAGTGATTTTATTTTAATATTAAGCTTATTATACATGACCCATTCTTAAAAACAATTTCATCTCCATGTTTAGTACAGATTTGCTGATATTGTCTTTTTTTCTTCTTGCAATTGTACTTAAGATATGTGTTCTGTTAGGTGTACGATTCACCTTATGAATTAGTAGGAGCCATAGTTAAAGACATCCATTAGGATTGGATCTGAGTTTCAGAAATGGAACTGCAGGTGAAACAAAAATCCTACATATTCTAATTTTCTTATCCATTCTTTCTTTACACTATGTTCTAATTTAATACAAACAATTCTTGACAGCTCTTTACATGGTTTTGGCCTCAGGCAGAGATGAATACTGAAAACATTTTTGAGGTTCCCCAAAGCATGTACAGTTCAGGCAAATAACATTCTGTGCAAGACAGTAGTACCTATTTTGCATGCAGTGCAGTTCCAGAATTGCAGTAACAGACTTTAGCAGAGAATTTGAATAAATTCTTTCTAAACTATGTGGAAAATAATATATATGCATATACTGCTGAGGATTCTTTAATTGTATTTCAAAATTAAGTATTTAAGTTCTCTTTCAAGATGAAAATGACTTCAATTTTCTGCACTCATCATCAAGAAAAAATAATTGTCCAATAAAAAGATATTTCAGCATTCAAAATGGCTGCTTATTTTTAAAAAGAAGGAAGAAAAATTAAATAAGATCCATATTTTTAAGTGTTTTGTTTGTTTTTTTAAAAATTTAATTTTATTTTTTATTTAGAGTCTTAATTTCAAGTATGCAGTCTTTCTCGCTTCAAAATCTCATCAAGTGGAAAGAGACCCTAATGTGACCTGAGCTCTTTAAAATTCATGGCCACGGTTGCATGTGGCTTATATAAATGACACAGGGATGAAAACGGAAATGTCAGTATGATGGGGGAAAGAATCATAGTAGCTCGTATTCTTATGTGGTGTGCTTGACTGACAGACCTAGAGGATTATTCTGAGATTTTGGCTTTAATAAGTGGTAAAGTGCACCTTAATTGCAGGATTACAGGGAAGAAGCAGCCCATTTCCTTTGCTTTTGTTTGAAAAGTATTGACACTTCACTGTTAAAATGTTATAAAAACTTGCCTTCAATCATTAGGATATTTGTGAACACTATATGAACTTCCATATAAGATTGTCATCATAACAGTGTGTGAAATGTTTTGTTGTTCTTTTGAAATGAACATTTTAGAGGTATTCCTAAGGACACTTACATCCCTTAAAAATACATGCTAAGTAATGTTAATGTACTGTCCAGTAACCTAAAAATGAAGGCGGGCTATGACTTAATTAGGAAAGGCACAACTTTGGTATCTAACAAAATTATAATAGCAGAGTTGTACATTTTTTGAGAGAGGTAACTGCATGTGCAACCTATATGGTTCATGAAAAGTTCATCATTCTTTGGGTCTGGCTATCATATTAATAAATTAATTACCAGATATGTGGATGCCTAGAAAATTAGAGGGAGGACTGTAATTCTGTGTCAGTAAAATCCTTTTGTTGGGTAGCTGGGTAACTTCTGGTTACAGATGGTGTTTCCAGAGATAACAGCTTGAGAATACCTGAAAATCACAGATTTCATATCAATAAACACAAAATCCTCACCAGGTTTATTTTACAGTAACAAAGTTCATGTGTTATCTGAAACAGTGCATGAGACACAGTTTACAACTTTTTATTGCTTGGAAGCCAATTTTGTTGGACTGAATTACACCTTGGAAAGTGCATTTCATTTTTTCCCCCTTATTGTATATGTTTTGTAGGATGCCAAGAGAAACAAATAATTGCTTTTTGGATCTCACAGAACAGGATTCAATGACTAGATATTTGACTTGCCTGCTCTTCCCTGAGATTGGTTTTCAATTCTATTGCCTCTTAAAGTAGCAGGTTGTTGTCTCTAGGGGAAAGGGACAATTACAGTTAGAGCTACACGTGTCCCTAAATCTGAATTTTCACTTGGATCTGTTGATCATGCTTTGTCATGTTAATTATTTTTTTTGCTCTATGAGGCTAAGAATTTGAGAATCAGTGACTCTTAAGCAATATGTTGTCCATGGCAATCTTTCTTCCCTATTCAGATTACATCTTTACTGCAGTTATTAGTTATGATTTTAAAAATATGAATCAAATATTGAATTTCTGTCATGAAATTTTGAATGTAGTGATCCATCCTCCATTTAGCCCTTTGAAACTAGGAAACTGGTTCAGCTAGTAGCTCTCTAATGGTGTGTCACGTCTTTAAACCTGACAAAATAGTATGTGCTATAAAGTAGTCTTTGGCTTCCTACATATACAGTGATTTGCTTCTTTTGAAATATAGAGATGAGCTACTTGTGAAGTAGTCCCTTTTATTTCACCACAGAAATACATGAGAAATCATCACAAAGTATCCATTCACTACCTCCAGGTTATTACTTTGTAGTTTATTTGATTACAGAAAGAAATATTATGAAAGTTGTTTTTGCTTTCTCTCCTGTGTATCTGGTGCCAAAACCTTAGCAGAGACAGGGAGGAGTTAATTTATTTGCCTGTTTCTGAGAACTACAGTCCCACTGCAGAAGGCAATCCCAGTAAAATAGACCCCAATCAGGCTTTTAATTCAGTATTTTTCAAGAGTCCCATTTAGGTTTTGAAATAAAATCAATCTGCTGCTGAAAACAGAACAGACCCTCAGGTCATCTGTCTACCACATGCACTGGGAATTAGTGCTGCATCTCCTATTAGTAATACCAGAAATCTTATTTCTAAATCCCCATTAAAACTGTATCCTGCCTATCCCTAAGCAGAGTATAGGAACTGCAGGCCTGAAGTAAGTGGAAATCCCCAGCACAAGGCAAGTGAGGTTAATCTGCCTAGTGGATACCACCACACATTGCCCTTACTGTCTGAGATGCATAATGCGCCATCTGCTACAATGGTTGCTCTAGATGTAAGTCTGTACTGGTGTTACAGTTTTAGGAAAGGTGTTAGGCAAAGCACACAAACAAGGATTGCTTTTTTGTGTGTGTGTGATTACTCCTGCTTTAATTCCTCTAAATCAGAAATTGAAATATTGCTTCCACATGTCACTGCTTGATTAGCGTTGAGGAGTCGATTAAAGTGTCAGGTTGACAGCAACGTGTCTTGCACACGACGACATCACTTTGAATATGTTTGGACAGCTACCGGCAAGAAAACAAAAGGCTCAGAACCCATTAAACCAGTCATAATTAGAGTTGCAATTAATTGATGGCTCTTACAGCTTAATAATCATAAAATATATACACTCTTCATTCATGCCCTCCTTTTATTGGTATGGCAGTCAAAATTTTGCTGCTTCTTAAAATATTCTAAGAGGTATATTATTTTTTGATAGCAAGTTTGTTAGAAGACATAAATTTTACTTTTGTTCCAATGCATCATATATGTAAATATTCAGTTATTGATAAAGTATTTTGATATAATAGTGCGTAGTACCAGAGGGCAATGAAAACCTTTTAGGAATAGCTTGAAAAAAATCTGTTTTGATGCTACAGTCATTATTATTTTCATTGGATTATTATCTTTTTTACTAGAATTTTTGTACTATTGAACAATTTCTGCATACCGTGGGTATCTCAAACTTCGAGCTTGAAAGGAAAAAACGTTCTTTGGGAAAAAACTTAGAAATGCTGGGGAATAAAACCATGGGAGCAGGAATATTCCCCCTCAAAAAAACCCACAAAACAAAACAACTCCAAAAAACTAGGAATAAGTGCATTGTCATTTATTCATGGAAGGTCTTATGTGTGGATAATAAATAAGATTTATTCAGGAATCAAGATATTGATAAAGTGTTGTATAAATATTTGGGCATGCTATATCAGCATTCCTTAAACAGCTAAAGGAGCAATAAAACTTTTTTGTGCTTTTCTGTATTTAGTTTAAGTAGCAATAACAGACAGCCAAGACAGTTTTATTAATTAAATGGATTGGTTCAAAACGTTTTAAGATTAATGGTGTTGATATATTTTGGTTGTAGCTCAGAAACTGAAGCTCTTCAGAACTATTTTTCCCCATGGTTTCTTCAAAGGGATAAATGAATGGTGTTGTTTTACCACAGTTGGGATTGAGAAGTGGTTGTTTCGAGTCTCTGATTACGCGCGCGTGTGTGTTCACACCTTTAAATTTGGAAACAGAAGTTGGATTATATCATTAAGTATGTCTTGTACAGATGGCATGTGAGATTACTGTGTATTCTAATTTTTTTATAGATATATTTTCGATTATTTTAATCAGTGAGTTATTTGTGAAGACATGCAATGAGTGGAGTGGACCTTCAAATGAATTTTCAGTGTCAGCCTGTTTTAAATACCAAACAGTATAGCTTGGGGTAAGCATAAAGCAAATGTTAGTTGCAGCTCGGTCCCTAAGTACTGCCTGGTTTGTTCAGTATGAAACCCAGAAGGAAAATCCTGATGCAGAACCTTAACCAAAGAACTCTAGGGTCAGTATTGCTTTTTATGTCCTGACAATTATGGTTTTCCTTTTCCCCAAGTAGCTTACTAAAGCTCCCTGAATGAAAGTCTTCTAAAATAACCAGCAGAAAGAAATAGCTTTTCTAAACTGATGAAAAAGCTTGTTTCTGTCAGAATTCAGAAGGCAAAAAAACATAAAGAGTATCCTCTGTTTTGAGGAGGTACATGCATTTTGTTACTTGGATTACATTAGCTTTATTGGATGGTCTTAGCATATTTACATGGCATCAAGATTATAATGACTTCTGTCTTAAATTATCAAAATTTAAGATAATAAGTTAGGATAAAGAAAGATTGTCTGATAACCAAGCTTAATTTGTTCCATCTTGAAAGACCAAGTTTTGTTAAAAGAAATCAATTCTGTATAGCAGTTTTAGATAGCAAAAGCCAATTAAAAATGCCAAGCGTAGAGTATTTTTCCATCGCTCTAGTTTATTTTGGAAGATTTCTGAGTTCTTACAGATGGACACACCATTACAAGTTAAAGCCAAGAAATTGTGCTGCTACATTGTCTTTTCTGCTGAAATTAAAATTTGATGGCAGTACATTTGTTAGAACAACTCTGGGTAGATAAGGGCTAGAACGTGATATCTCCGTAGCATATGTGTCTGCTCACTTTTCTGCCAAAGCTGAGGCCTGAAGGGTGTGAGAATTGTGGGACCAGAGAACAGAAAAGGCAGGACGGTGTCTCTAATTCAGTGGTTTATGTGAGAGACTTTGGTTCTCATTCCCGTCCTGTTAACTGTTGCAATGCTAATATATTGGGTGATTACTGAGGAGACAAAACCAGAAATCATGCGTAGAGTAAGAACTGAAACCCACTCTGGTCCCCACTGGAGAATGTCCTGACTGTTCTAGATGCCCTCTGACAATGATACTGCAGGCATTACTTCTTTTTTATTCCTTTAAATCTGGCTTATTTGAAAAATGTAGAATTAAGGGTTATTTGCTTGAATTGTGAATTTTTCTATGAGTTACTTCACGCTGTTGTGCCTTGGCACAGACCTGAAGAGAATGAGAGTATGACGAGTCATAGGTTGTGCTGGATCTTCAGTGCTGGATCTACAGAGCAGGATGTGTATTTTGGCAGTCTCAGCTGTGTGGCCTACTCTCTGCTTACTATGCCTGGTTTTTCTATGATGCAGACACCATGGGTAGAATTGGTTAGGTACATGTTATTTTGAAGGTACCAGCTGTAGTAAGGAATTATCACTGTAGATTTTACACAATCTGCCTAAAAATGATGCATCACAAAAATGTTATAATACCATGATTTAGGTCTGAATATTTATGAATACGTTTTGGTCTGGAAATTTTATCCAAGACTAACTGTTTATTAAATGTAACTTAAGGTTCTTATGAAAAAATAGTGGCAAATCTAAAATAAAACTTACTTTTGTTAGAATTCTAGGTACTCTTCCAGATCTGGGTTGTCTTACCTTAAAAACTTCAAATAAACGTTTCAAATACTTCTGTAAAATAAAAAAAAATCAGAAGTAAATTTAGAACCTTAATGCCGTAGACTTTCATTGAGATGTAATTTTCTAAACACTAAATTCTACTGGAATTGGGTCTTTTGAAATGTTCTGCCACCGAACTTCAGTAAGTTTATTTGAAATTAATATAGAGTTAGCCATTTAAAAACAACTTATGACTGTTATGAAGAGAACTTCTTTCAAAGGGATCATAAAGCCAACCCTGTAACTTCTTGGCATCCCTGTAACAAGTGGCTTTTGCAGGGTAAAAGGTTTCACTGTGAAAAACAAAAGATCCTATCATGAATCGCTAGTGAATTGTAAGTGCTTGTGATTGTTAAAGGGATACCAAGAAGTTACAGGGTTGGCTTTATGATCCTTTTGAAAGAAGTTATCTTCATAACTCATGGTGGTGCTTTTCTTTTACCAGTTGTTATTTTTACTTTTAAATTGTTTTATTTTACTATGGATCTAATTTTGGTGGGAAAAATATTTTCATTTCCATCTTCAACTTTCTTTTATGGAGTAAGCATATTAACACTGCATATAGGACTCTGTGCCTACATGCAAACATTCTAGTTTTCTCTGATTCAGTTTCAGTCATGCTTCCAGGGAACCCCAACTTCATGGTTTTCATCTGTACTTCAGTGGAAAAATGCTGTGAATAGTTCTGCCTCTTGATCTTCTAAGTTCATATTTCTCAGCTGCAGAAATTTACCTTCTGACTGATATCTTTAATTTTTTTTTCACCCTACTTTCCCTTTATCAAAGAAAGCAAAGATATTTAAAGAGATATTTAACCAAAAAAAAGCCAGACACTGTCTTGCTAAAACATAACAAGAGTCAGGGTGCTTTATGGACACAGAATTCCCTGTGAAAACCAAATTCCACAAAACCAAATCACATTTTAGTGTGTTAACCCTTATTGCTATTTAAATGCAATAAAATATATGAAGGAAGAAAAGTTTTATCCCATTTAAATCAGAAATGTTTAATTTCTTTCTTTTTTTTTTGTTGCTTTGTTTGTGCTTCTTTTTTAAAAAAAGAAAAATTAAAATTTTTGAATTTGAGTTTTCAGTAGAAAAACATGGGCCTTAGCCATGGCCCCAACAGGTTGCTGTGGGTTTTTTTTTCAGTGATCACTTTGAGAACTACCAAGCTTTCTGTTCCTGTTTCTTTAACCAGAACTTCATCTACATGGGTCTCTGAGATGTTACAGTCTTCCTAAATACTCAAAGGGTATGACCTATTATTTGGTTAATGTTTTTAATATCATGATGAGCTGTGAAAAGCCATATCAGAAACCAAACCCATGATAACTTGTTAAATTGGTTACTATGGTTCTGGCTTCAACAAAGTAGAAATCCCTACAATTAAGAGACTTCTAAGGGCTTTTCCTTCTGAAGTTATTTGCTTCTGGAAACTCGGGGATTTAGGCAGAAAAGTGCCACAACATCTTTGTGTTCCTTTTTTTTTTTTTTAACTGTGTAACATTAATTTGTATAGTTTGTAATAAAATGTGTGTTAAATAATTTTCTGGTAAATTGAATGCTGATTGTCATTATCATTTGGTGTGCTGCCTTTCACTGCACATTTATTAACCATCAAATTAAGTCAGAATTATCTTGGACATTATAGCAGGTCCTGAGATTCCAGTGTCTGTTAGGCTGCTTGACTGACTAATAAATGTTTAAGCTGTGTATGCTGCCAAAATCTATTTTGAGGCCAGATGATTACTGCTGCTCCTCAGATCCCTTTTCATTCCTTCTTCAATATTTTCTCTCCTATGCACAGCTTAGAATGACAATTAGTATTGAATCCTCTTGTACTGAGAGGGGAAAGCTGGCTCTGCAGCAAGGCTGGCCATGTTCTTCTGATAAAAATAGCTAATGGTGGCATTTGCATTTTGCAATACAGACTGCAAAGCAGAACATTGAATATTAGTAGATCTTTATTATTGGACATATTAAAGAGGCAATTTTAATGAAAATCTAGAGACACTGATTGATTCTGGCACATGGAATTCTCCCTATGCGGAAACTGGTGCCAGCTTCTTTATAAGTCTGGCTTAGCTTTGCAAAATAGCTTGATATGGGGTGTATATGTTGTCCAAGCTTTGTATTGGTCCTCAAGGAAAGGAAAATGTCATCTCAGTCCTTTTTTCAGCCATGTCACCTAAAAGCCTCTGTCAGTGTGAGGGACGGCAATTTTTTTCTCAAACCTGCTGTACAGTAAGGGAGGACCATCAGGAGGTTACTCAGGCTTTCTGTAAGTGTAAATTCACTGCACATATAAGTTTGTTAGGTTTCACAGGAATTTTTTGTATAATTACTTCCTCAAAACTGTTTCCAGACAACTAACTATAAGGGAGTGTGGGAAGAAATGAAAAGCTCAGAATGAAAATAAATGCTTAGATGTATTTCAGTATGTCAAAGAAGTAGATATGATAAATTAAGCTGACTTCTAGGAAAAATGTGCTACATTGCTTGAAGGAATTAATATCTAACAAGAAAATACCAATTTGTGCGAAACAGTTAATGGGAAAACAATAGAAAGTGTTCTGTCTAAAGAACCTTAAACCTACTTTAAATGGAAATGTGAGAGGTTTGGGAATATTCGTTGGTTACCCCAAGAGTCTGTCAATTCTTTTTCCCCCTCTCCTCAGATAAGTTTTCCTTCTTATCTCATACTCCGTTGTTAACTTCAATTTTAGTATCTTGAAACGTGGGATAAGGAAAAAGGATGGAGAGGAGAAGGGAGGGAGAAGTATGACCTATCCCCTTTTTTTAGTCTTTCTCTGTTCTCACATAAGCTGCCAACTGTGTTCTGATCTGTGGCCCTCTGTGGCCCTGTGCAGAGCTGTAGAAGAGCTAACATGACCGTACAGGCAACTTCTACCTCAACCCCTGTGTCTCTGTGGCATCCACTGGTGTTGTCTGGGCTGAAAGTTCATGTGCATAGCACAGAGTTGTGCAAATCCTTAAAGATGAGGATGAGATGTTTTAAACTTAGTATTCTGTTGTAAGCTGCATAAAATAACTAACATACATTGCTAAGAACAAGTGCCTTGATGCATACATAGATAGCTTCTACAAACACACAAACAACATATTGGAGTAAGAAGAATTTGTGTTTATTCTTTAAGTGACACACACAAATTATGAGGAAGAAAATAAAAAAGTATCTTCAGACTGTAAAATTTTTTCACTCTGGAAATGTGAAATATCTGTCTGCTCATTAAGAGTTTTGTCTTAGTGGTTTGTCTTGGTTTTAATATCTTCATGGTTTAATATACTTATTATCAACACAGTGCTGAAAGATTCCCTCCTGGTAAGAAATCTGGTTTTCAGCTTTGCAGTATAAGAAGTCGTTTGAAATTTGTAAAAAACATTATTAAATAATTTGTCCTCACATTTCAGAAGTCTTGTACTTCCAGCCTGTGACACCACAGCTGCAAATTTTGCTTTGTTGATGGCAGCCTAGCCACGAGTTATGATTTTTTATCCTCTACTAGTTAAAAATTATATCCCTGGGTTATTGGACTTTACAAGACTTACATGATGAATACTTATAATCCTATACTCTAAAAATATTTCATTCATTTGATTCTTTCGGCACAAAATGAAATAAAGGTGTTAAATTATATATGTGCGGGAGATAAAAATTAAGATTCAAAGTATTTTATTCTAAAATGTCTAACCATGGTGGAAGATACATTAAAAAGAAAGATAATAAATGTGGGTAATGTTTTAAATATCTCTATTGGTAAATTTAGCTGGGTTATTTACCAAGAAACTGCTTGTACAATCAGCAGTGGATGAATGGATCAGAATATATCCGTTATCATATTGTCCAGCACTGGATCCCATCTGTCTATGGAGCTGGATGGGATCCACCCAAGGGTACTGAGGGAGCTGGCAGAAGTGCTCTCCAAGTATCATTTATCAGCAGTCCTGGCTAACCAGGGAGGTCCCAGTTGACTGGAGGTTAGCAAATGAGATGCCCATCTGCAAAAAGGGCCAGAAGGAGGATCTGGGGAACTACAGGCCAGTCAGTCTGACCTCAGTGCCAGGGAAGGTTATAGAGCAGATCATCCTGAGTGCCATCACATTGCATGTACAGGACAAACAGGTGATGAGGCCCAGTCAGCATGGGTTTATGAAAGGCAGGTCCTGCTGGACTAACCTGATCTCCTTCAATGACACATGACCTGCTTAGTGGATGAGGGAAAGCCTGTGGATGTCATCTACCTAGACTTTAGTAAAGCCTTTGGCACTGTTTCCCACAGCTTTCTTCAGAAGCAGCTGGCTGCTCATGCCTTGGACACGTGTACTGTTTGCTGCATAAAAAGCTGGTTGGATGGCCGGACCCAAAGAGCTGTGGTGAACAGAGTTAATTTTGGTTGGTGGCTGGTCACAAGTGGGCTTCCCCAGGGCTCAGTGCTGGGGCCAGTCTTTTTTAATATCTTTATCAGTGATCTGGATGAGGGGGTCGAGTGCGCCCTCAGTAAGTTTGCAGGTGACACCAAGTTGGGCAGGAGTGTTGATCTGCTGGAGGGCAGGAAGGCTCTGCAGAGGGCACTGGACAGGCTGGATCGACGGGCTGAGGCCAGTTGTATGAGGTTTAACAAGGCCAAGTGCCAGGTCCTGCACTTGGGTCACAACAACCCCATGCAATGCTACAGGCTTGGGGAGGAGTGGCTGGAAAGCTGCCCATTGGAAAAGGACCTGGGGGTGCTGGCTGACAGCCAGCTGAACGTGAGCCAGCAGTGTGCCCGGGTGGCCAAGGCAGCCAACAGCATCCTGGCTTGTATCAGCAATAGCGTGGCCAGCGGGAGCAGGGCAGTGATGGTGCCCCTGTACTCGGCACTGGTGAGGCCACACCTCGAGTACTGTGTTCGGTTTTGGGCCCCTCACTACAAGAAGGACATGGAGGTGCTGGAGTGTGTCCAGAGAAGGGCAACGAAGCTGGTGAAGGGTCTGGAGCACAAGTATTTTGAGGAGCAGCTGAGGGAACTAGGGTTGTTTAGTGTAGAGGAGTCTGAGGGGAGACCTTATGGCTCTCTACAACTACCTGAAAGGAGGTTGTAGCAAGGTGGGCAATGGTCTCGTCTTCCAAAAGAATTCTGAGTTAGCTGAATGAAATTGAATAAGCTATGTATGTGTTAAAGTGCATTTGTGCTTGAAGTATCAGTTTCATAGCAGGACTCCTAAGCTCAGACAGGACATTTCATTGAGACCATTACCTGCCCTTTCTATTGGAGTCAGCCCCTGCCTGGCAGACCTCCTTCAAGTAAATGCACAATTTTTCAACCCATGCAAAAACCTAAGAATCTATTTTAAAATGAGACCAGGGCTTTTCCATTAATCAACATAATAAAGTTAGTTACCTCTAGTAAACAAGGTCATGCATCTCATTGCAAGTCAACTGTCAGCTTACAAGTTGTTTATAGAAATGATTTTGTTTTGTACAGTTAGACACACCACTTTAAAACAATTATCTGTATAACTGTG
The DNA here is from genome assembly GCF_949628215.1 of Phalacrocorax aristotelis. NCBI lineage: Eukaryota > Metazoa > Chordata > Aves > Suliformes > Phalacrocoracidae > Phalacrocorax > Phalacrocorax aristotelis. The sequence goes on along the minus strand of NC_134276.1, from coordinate 207,802,081 downwards.
CTGCTCATTCTGTAGGAGTATTTCATGGTAAGTTATTTACATTTTTTAACCTTTTGGCCTGTTCCTGTGAAAGGCTATATGTCCTTGGTATCCATTTATTTCCAGTACCATTTGAAAGCACTCAGGCCTATTCAGGTCAGCACCTTACTTTATGATGTGGAAAAAGAATAAATATTTGCTGACCACAGGAACAAAAGTGAGAAATGGGGAAGAAAAATCTAGACCTCGGCCTTCTCAGATGGCAGCTGAAAATCAAAAGTGCACTTAGGTAGCTCAGCATGATGGGTATAGCAAGTGACAGACCATTCAGAGCTGAAGGAAAGAAGAGAATGAAATCTTAAATTAGAAAATCTCCCAAAACAGGCTGACAGAATGGCTCAAAACAAATTAAAAAGAAGTCACATAGAGGTTGACAAAGAGGAAGAAGGAAAGATTGGGAATGCAAAAAGGCAAGTACAACTTTAGACCCTTGCAATGGAAATGTTGGTACTTTACCACATGAATGTGTTTCCAGAGACATGTGAATGTGCTGGTCCAAAGAGATTTTAGTGTCAGTTGGTATCTTCTGTTTTGCACATACCCAGCAGGATGAAACCAGATTTTTGTAGCAACATTATGCCAGTAACAGATGTTTACAAATTATTTATATTCCTCTGGTTCTTTATGGAAGAACAGTACTGATATTCCATCTTAGAAATGACCAAGGAAGATTATATTGACCTCATTCACACTTAAAACCCTGTCTTGGGACAGAAGAAAATAAATTATATAAGGGAGGAAGTAGCATAGGGGCTACTGAGCTGGGGAGTGCAGAAGATGTTGTTTTAGTATTTCCTAGTAATTTTTTCTTCTGGGGATGAGAGGAGGCTAGGTTGATTGGGCCGTTATTTTCCTTTATTTGAAATGCAGCTCTCAGGATTTGACATTTTACTATGTATCTGATTAAAGTTTCTGCATAGTCAGCCTGGATTTACCAAATATGTATTTTGTACATTGCTTCAGTGTCATTTTGTTGAATCCAGATAGGAGCACTCAGTTCCTAGGACAACATACTGAATATCAAATACTGTCAGTTTTGTTGCTAATTTGCCACGGCTCCAGGTAGAACATGTCTACATTTGGCTCTGAGTTTTACTCTTTGAGTTCAGAGGACATAGGTTTTCACCTTCTGACACATGTAATGTAGAAATTACTTAGTGGTGAATCAGACCCAGAAGATACAGTGCAGTGTTCCCTGTGACTTTGTTATTTCTGATACTGTAAAACTGAAATACAGTCTCTGAAAGGATTCTGTTGTATCATTATTTCTCAGAAAAAAGAGCTAATTACTTGTTCAACTGTAAATAGTATAATTTTCCGGCGTCAGCAGTCTTTATACTAATGATGTTTGACAGAATTTCTTTGTGCCTAAGCTTTTTACATTTAATAATTATGCAGAGAAATACTGTCTGTGGTACTGCCTGTGACACTCTTTCACATCATATGTGATGACTGAGTTGTGAGATAACATTATCTACACATGAGAAGGTTATGATATCTATCACTGATAATTATAAAGTACCACTAAATTTCTATAGAAATTATTGGATATTTATTATATTATCTAATAATTACAGTTAGTCTCAGTATTTAAACAAGAATTTTCATTACAGTTTGGATGTATATATTACCTATATATTTCAGAATAATACGTTCACAGACACGAAGAAAGTAGATAAAAGAAGCAGCATAAAACTGTAGTCCTGCAAGGTCCTCACTTGCAAATCTTATTTTGACACTGTATCACACTAAATCTCTCAGATTTTTGCATATCTTGCAAGACTTTTAGTGTATCTTTACTGATTTTTCAGGTTTGTAATCAAACGAAATGTTTCCTCGCCTTCTTATGCAGTATTTGTGGCTTGATCTAAATTTGCATTTGACAGTATTTTGCTCAGCAGTAACTGCAGGTCATGTGAATAGTTTATATTAACATGTTCTCAACTTGGATATAGCACTAAATCTGATTTTGTAAGGAAACCTGAAGATATAGATACAGTGAGATTATCAATTAGTTCAAACTCCCCGCATCTGTTTGAAATCAGTGTACTGATTTTAGCTGGACTAGGATTTCTCCTGAAGCAACTAAATAATAATAAAAAAGATGCTGATATTCTTATGGTAACATATTATCTACTTTTCCTTTGAACATGTGATATACCGAGAACTTCAAGATAGTCATATTTGTAGTTAAAAATAGAATGGAAAAATAATTTAAAAATCTAAAATAGTGGTTAAAATAACACAGTGCATTAAATTGTTGGATGCTCTGTGATAGTAAAATAATAGCAAAATAAAATGATTTCCTGTTGACAACTTATAAATGAGAAGGAATTGTGTCCTGTAAATTCCATTAGCTCCAGCTTGAATGTAATAGCATGGACAGTGAATAAATGAGATTCCATTGAAGGATGCCTGCTCTATTTTTAGAAGAGATCAGCTGAGAGATACAGAGTGTCACTGTTAAATTATCTATTAACTTTGAATTGCATTTCCTGTAGTTCTCACCGGTATGAGAAATTTACATTACCTAACCAGGAAAATCTTTCTGCTTTGAAAATCTTAACACAATGTGAAACCCATGTTTTGACATACGGGCTAGATGGTTGCAACATTTATTGTTAGGTCAACAAATGTAGATGATTGTTGATTTGATTTTAATTGTCTTCTTCTGAAATGATAAATATTATTTTGTTCACACAAAGCAGGAAACGCTTGATGATGAAATAGTGTTAGCTCACATACATGAGCAAATGTATTTTTCAGTGGACAAAGATATGGTAAACATCACTATTTTTATAATGTGAATTTTAATAAATTGGAGCTCTTGTTTTTGCTGGAATCTATCATCCTTTTTTTAGGTAACATTTAAAAAAATCTCCTAATTTTTAACTTAAAGATGAGGTATTTGGTAAAATTGTACATAAAAATGCCTGTTTGTGGTTATTTATCATTTCATCAACCGTAATGCATTTTTTTCCTCTTACCCACTCTCCATACGTACCTCAGAATTGGTGCCAATTGCCATGTGTGAAGAATCTGCCAAGCCAGACTGCAGCGCTCAATCGTCTTATGCATCCTATTTTAAGAAGGGGGGGGAAAAGGAAAATGTAACTTAAAAAATAATTATAGTTAGGATCTTATATTCTGTTATATGGTAATTATTGCATAAACTTACATGTAGGATATAAGTAGAGACAAGCCTGCATTTTGTTGGTCCATTCTCTGAGAGTAATTGGATTTTGGATGGCATCTAGCCTTTTTCTGTCTGGTAGGAAGATTACAGCATGCAGAGTTTACTTTCACAAAGTGTTTTGATTCCATATAGAATAGTTATTTAAAATTAATATTTTTGTGTCAAAAGTGGGCTAAGTTTCATTTCAAGCATATTTTTCTGCAAAAGTTGTTATTGCTGGCATTTCTTGTATAAGACGACTAAGATTCAAGATTCAAGAATATAGAAAAGGAAAATGTTGCAAGCAGTTGTGTGGGTCACACAATTTGACTTCCCTTTATCCCAAACATCACCCTTATCTCTTTAAAATATTAAAGAAGCATTTGTGTGAAGAACATTACAACAGTGAACTGGTAACGAGGTGAAAGCCCATGTAGATCAATAGGGAAATTCTTCATGTGTCCAAAAGTCACCAGGTACTGGACTTCCCTGGATAATCAGGGAAGAGTGTCCCAGGAATAATTCTCAAATGGGAGGTGGCAGTTATTTATTACTGCACAGGACACAACTGAATTGGTGATGTTGTGAATGGGTTGCTTTGTCCCATAGACAGGAATTTACTGGCAGGAAAGGCTGATAATTCCAGAGGGTTCCATCACCATTCAAAGAGACCTCACAGGCTGCAGTCACAAAGTTAAAAAAAGGGAAAATGCAAAATTCTGCATCTGGGGAGGAATAACCCCAGGCATCAGTACATGCTGGAGGCCAACTAGCAAGCTTGTCCAACTCCAAGCAGCTTTGCTGAGAAGGATCTGGGGGTCCTCAGCACCGGTGAGGCCATACCTTGAGTACTGTGTCCAGTTCTGGGCTCCCTAATTCAATAAAGATATGGACTTATTGGACAGAGTCCATAGCAGAGCCATGAAGATTATTAAGAGTCTGTCAGATACAGAAAGGCTAAGAGAGCTGGGGTAGTTCAGCCTGGAGATGAGAAGGCTCAAGGGGTTCTTGTCTGTATGTATAAATACCAGGTGGGAGAGACTGAAGAAGGTGGAGCCAGACTCTTCTCAATAGGGCTCAGTGACAGGACAAGAGGCAATGGACATAAAATAAAACACATTAAATTCTGTCTCAATGCCAGAAAAAAACTTTACTGTGAGTGTGGTCAGCAATGGCACAAGTTGCCCAGGGAGGCTGTGGAGCCTCCATCCTTGGAGGTATTCAAAACCCAACTCAATACGAACCTGGACAAGCTGCCGTAGCTGACGCTCCTGGAGCAGGGGGTTGGACTGGGTGATCTCAGAGGTCCCTTCCAATCTCAGCAGTTCTGTGGTGTTGTGAATGTGGACATCACAGCGGCCCAAGGCCTGGATAGCCCACTGGCAATTGAGTACCATGCTCAAGCACGGAGAGGGAGAATGCTTAGTCACTTCAACTGTTAATAGCTACGTGTAGCTCAGGGGCCACAGGCTTAGCTACAAACCATAGCTTCACTGTTCCCTGGCCACTGTTACCTAAACAAATAAAGAAACGAAAGCTTTATATATAACCTTAACAGACCAAACAACAGTTTTCAGTATTCCTATACTGCAAAATAAATTCGATGACGGGTTGCATCAAGTTAGGCATACAAAATGGGGTGCCAATATAGTCTATTCTGTTTACCATATCTTGTAATTTCTCTGCGCTCTTTAGAGGATGGTACAAGTTATGAATGTTTGTATATAAATACTGTTCATGTCTTGGTAAAGTGTTTCTCAGAGACACCTTATGAGTGACAGTTTCTGCTGTGAGACACTGTTTAACAATCTTCTTTGAATCCATTTCATATTAGTAGTAGTTGATTATAAAAGGAGTTCCTTACAGGTATTTGACTTAGGCTAAAGTCAGGGAGTTCAGAAACCTCTGGCAGCTTAATTCAAGCTTGGTTGTCTTGAAAATTGCTTTCCTGTGGATCCTGGAGCTGAGCTATATGGGTCTTCTTCCCTGTAGCTCCATTATGGAAACCTGAAACCTCAAATTCCAGGGGTCTTGGGACTCATTCTGCCAACAGGATATCCATGGAAAATTATCCATTAAATTTTTCTTGAATTCTAACTCACCTGAAAAAAATGAGCAGTGTTTTCCATGTAATTACTTGCATTATACAACAATTAAAAGACTGATTCCAGTTCTGTACTCCATTATTTATTTGCTTTAGCTTGTTCTCTGTGTTCTGGTTTTGAAAAAGGGAAAAAAATGGAAAGATGAATGGTCAATCTTAGAAGTGGGAATGTTTTTCAGTGTTTATGGGAGTTATTTCTCTGAGTTTTTTTAAACTTAACCCTCCCTAATGGTCCTTGAGAAATGGGAGTCTCAATTGCATGTCTGCCTTCAACAAGCTTCATGATGTTGAGTCACTGCCCATCTCTTGTTTATCTTTAAAATAATAATGGTTGTCCCTTATCTTGTGAAAGCCTGACATGAAATGAAGAAGTTATCTGACAGTTAGGTACCATCTGTTCTTAGATTAAATATTGGTAATACAGGAATTAATTGCTTGGTTAAAAATGTTGGGAATGCAGAAGGTGTCCATATTGTCTCAAACAAAGTGGATATTGAATTATCTATGGATGGATAACTCAAGGTTGGCAGGTTGCAAGGCTGACTGTGGTAAAATGGTAGAAGTCTTGATCACCTGCACAGGTGGATTGTTTTGGGTTTTTTTTTGTTTGTTTGTTTTGTGGTGGATTTTTTTGTTTGTGGTTGTTTTGGGTTTTTTTTTAATTAAGGAGAAGCCTAGAAAACAGTGTTTAGTCTTTTAGGCAGTGTTTTCTGTACATGGTTGTCTCAGACTGTGCTGCTCTAATAGGAAGTCACAGTATAACTGTCTCTTGCCACTAGCTTAAGTGCAAGGTGAAATGGAAACATTTATTTTCCAGATCAGACATTGATTTAGTAACAGCTTTCTATTACTACAAATTACTGATACAGAAGTTAGCATTTCCCCCTCTTTGAAACAGCCTGGTGTGTTCAGAATGCGTTACATGGTCCAGCAGCTTCACATAGCTAAAAGATGTTTGGCTCCAACAACAGGGTTGTATTCCTGTTATATGGACCAAACTTAGAGGAAATATAAAGTCACAGTTATGATTGTTGAGAGGTGTACTTGTTTCCTTTATTTTTTCCTCCCTCTTTTTTTTTGTTCTTCTTTTCTCTTTCTTTTCTTTGATATCTAGGGAACATGCAACCTCTGGAAATGCTAAGAAAGCACATCCGTTTCCTTATGATTTTCTAGTACACCTCATTCCATCTACAGTTATTGTTGTTTGCTTTAACAAGAGTTTTGTCGTATGTTATAGCAAAAGTCCATTGCTTCATTTTAGATATGACAAAATTATTTTTTCTTCGGTTTGTAATATTTATTTTAAGGTGTTTTCTGCTGTTCTTTCCCAATGGAGTGATCCTATTCTGTAGAAGCTGAGAAAGGGAAAGAGCAGTGTCAAAGTGTCAAGCTTGAGGACTCTTCCTCAGAGACTGGTAACTTCCTGGAGTGTCTTGGATTGTTTGAAACAACCCTACTGAAGTGTAGGAAAATACACAGTACATAAATATATATAAATATATAGTAAATGGATCTGAAAAAGTAAGGAATATAAGAAAACTAATATAGCATATATTGCTTGCCTATAATATAATAACATATATTGCTCGCATATAGTCCAGCAAGTAACTTCTTTAGTTCATGTAGCTTTTCTTCTTGTGATCTTGAGAGGTTCTTTGCACATTTTGTTCAGTATCAGAATATTGGAATTTAACATCACCATCAGGCAAATAGGAGGCCAAAAAATATGGTATTGGGATTGTGATCATAGCAGAGGCAGAGAGAGGCTAAATTAGAGAAAATAAAAGCATGTTGTGAATCATATAAACCTTAACTTCTGCGTGCTGGTAGTCAGCCATTATCAGATTCAGGTCAAAGTTAGAGCAGATTTCTTACATAAATTAAGAAAACCGTTAATTTCTTTTAATTCCTAAAACAGTTTCTTGATGTAGAAGATAACATGTTTTAATTTACTTGTTAATTCATCTGATCTTGAAAAACTGGGGACACCATTTTTTACCTACTCAAAATATGTGTAGGTCCCTTTAGGCTAACTTAACACAGAGCTCTGAAAGGCTTACGGTTCAGTTACTCTTTATAACAACAGCAGAGATACTTTCTATGGTGCAAAATATCTCATGAGAAATTGTCTAATGAAAGATGTGGCCCTTTCCTAAACGTATATGTATATATCTTCTATAGAGAGGATATTTTCTAAATAAAAACTTTTGGGTATTTACCTTCTGTGCTGGATTTTGGAATGTTATTTCATGTCTACTCAGCTTAGAAATGTTTCACTTTTAGAATTTTCTATTTGAATCATTCCTTGGATACCATTTCTTGAACACATTTTTATAATGCATTTTGCTGAAATGCCATGAACTTCTGTGGAAATCCATAAATTAAGGATAAGAATAGAATTTAAACTCTATACAGTACACAAGTCAAACTTTTGGTGCTCTTTTACATAAATTTATTCATGTTTATAAAAAATGCAGTTGTATGCATTTTTATGTTATTTTATATTTTTATATTTATATTTGCTTATATAATACAATTTACAAAAGTTTATTTATTTATTATTTTATATTTTTGTGTAGCATTTAAATGAATAAGACAAATATAAGACCTTATTTTATCTGGCTGAGTTTTTTATTTTAAAACAAAGCATGCCTTTTCTCTTTTTAAAGGGGCATTTATGGCTAACACTATCAGAAACTTTGTGCACCCACAAAAATAAGTGGGGAAATTGCACACTTCAAAATAAAAAGCACATAATCAATCTCCCAGTCACTTAGCAATGCATCAGGAAGCATTCTTCAAATGCACTTCAGAGTATGGATTTGTCTCCACTTTGTAAATTAGTAATGGGATTTGAGTATCAGAAGTCTGTTTGTTTTCATCATGTGGCAGGTTCTGAAGAATCTCTCTCCTAGGGTGTTGTTTTTTTTTTGAAACCTGGCCTGACGAAAACTCTTTTGATCTCAGATAGTTATCTGAGATGTTAGTGTCTCGTAGAGCTTCCCAAGAAAGACAGAGGAAGAGCCAAAGTCTGGTTTTAGCTAATTTATAAAATCCATGAAGAGATAAGATGAAGACAGAACTTTATTTTCATTTCACAAGACATCACATTTCACTTCATAGAAGAAGTATTCAGTAATTCTATGCTGTCACTTCTGAGTACCTCCAAACATATCTAGGAAAATGCAGTTTTTATTTTTCATTTAGCTGCCAGAAAATATTGTTTAAATTACATAAAAATAAATAGGCAAAAATAGGAAGATTCTTCACAGAAAAAGAAAAGGATCAAGTACTGAATGATTTTTTCACAGTGTAAAGGTTCTTGAGAAGTATCAAAGCTTTTGCTTTGATGAATGAAGAAATGGACTAACATTTTAAAAGAGGAAAGAAAAAAAACTTGATTTGCAAGAACATGTTTGTAAAGTTAATGCTAAATGCATTAGTCAAATTCTCTCAGAAGCTCTGATTAACTGTTAATTTAACTATCCATATCCCTTTCATGTCATCCATAAAAGAAAGAGTACTTCTATAATAGTCTCTTTCTAGTCTTTCTTTTGAAATATCATAGACAACTCATTAAATATTGAAACAAAACTCGAACAGTCTTTCTAAGGATAACTTTTAGAGTTAGAAGTTCCCTCCAGCAATATCCGTATTTTAAAAAAAGTTACACCCTGATCCAGGGCAATTAAATCTGACATCACGCAGCAGTGATTTAGGAAGCCTATAACTTTACCTGTATCTTACACTAGTAGGGTAATACTCTGTGTATAACCTTGTATATCAGTTAAGCAATATTGTTCATCAGGAAGAGAAGATTCAGGTTTATGCCGATATTTCTTTCCCTAAATCCTTCAAATGAATACTAGTGGTGTTTGGGGTATGGGTGGGAGCACCACATTTAAACATCTCTATGTTTATGTATTTGTGAGAAAATTCAGTTTTCCAGTGGCATAGACTAAGGGTTTCCTGCCTGGTGATTACAGGGTACACATTAATTCAGTTTCAGTCTATTATTCGTTACTGGTCATTAGTATAATGTTTTGGAAAGAGACAATTTATATGAAGTGCTTCTTAGGAAGAAGGAGTTTCTCAAAAGCAAGGAAGAGATTGCTTTTAAATTACACCATTTCAGCAGATTAAAAAAAAGGTTATTTTTGATCATATCAGTTTGTATCATATTTCCATTGCCAGAAACTGAACGAGAATGTAAATGTCATTGAGAGGATGATCGGTCTCCGTGACTTCATTTTCAGGCCTCCGGAGATGAAGTTTAGGGTGGATATGCCAAAAGCCCAACAAAACCAAACAAAACCCAAAACCTGTTCATGATACAACTAATATAAGAGGGGAACTGTGCCACAACTGGTAAGAGCCCTACAAAACTTGGGAAGTATAAAGTGTTATATATTGTCACAACAAACCTTTCAAAAATCAAATTAAAAATAAAAAGGAAAAAAATCAAAATTCAAAATACCATCTTACAATTTGAGGGTCTATTAATCCCAGGAAAAAACAACAAGTCCCCTTTCCCAACCCCAAACTCCTTAATTGGGGTGCATTTAGTAGTAGAAGCATTATTTTTACATCTTCTGAAGTTTAGGGTACTGGAATGGGTTTCAGGATATTTGGGGTGATTACCTACTTGTTCAGTGTAGCTGCTTTGTTCAGTGAGCTGTTTCGTTCCTGAGTTTCCACTTTATCAGGCTGCATTGCTGAAGTGATCCTGTGCAGGATGAGATCCAGGTAGTCACAGCAGCCGATGCCGCATCTCAGCGAATGAAGTCAGGCTCTGGCTGTTTCCCACACTGCTTGCATTTCTGACCCTATAAATGCCTACAGCTGTTGTGATGTATAACTGACTTATTTTTCCTTGTCAGAGTTAAAACCATCATGATTTTTTCTTGTAAATAGTGTGCCACAACTGTGACAGCGTCATGTATTCATAACATTTTTGTGAAGAATAAGATGTGATTTAAACTGTAAATGATTCCTTTGAGTCATACCTAGACTCTGTGGTCACTAGGCAATAATAATTTCAGAAATACCTATGGTGGTTGTTTTTCTAACACATGAGGATTTACTGACTTTTGCATAGAGAAATGTTCTCTGCTGTTGGCTTTGAAAGGAAGCAGGAAGGATTTGCGTATTGGACTGTTGAAACTGTAGTGTCAACACAGCTGGTGAACTGCACAGTGTGACAGCAGTTGTTGCAGGAGAGCTTTAATAAACAGTCTAGTTAAACTATAATTAACATATAGAGTTGAATGAAGTACATTTAACTTAGAGTACAAATACTTCAAAGGAAAGAAAGTCCAGGATATAAGTTGGTGCTGTGTGATAAGCAACTTCCCTTACCCTGATATATTTATGACCAGCAGTCCCCTCCCGTCCTCCTATGCAGCTTGCTAGACTGAAAACGTGAAATTGCTTTAAACCCCCTCTCTCTTTGGTTGTTTCTTTTTATATAATCCCTGTAGATGTATTCACCAGCTCTACTTCTGGTGCAAGCATCTCTTCTGAACATCAATGGCCATGCTAGCTCGCATGTCTCATGCGCAATGGCACTAATACTGAATTATGTCTGAACCTTTCTGCTTCTGATTTTTTTCTAACTGTTGGAAGGTGCAGCTTCTAAGAGAATGTTCACAGTGAGTTATAATCCTGTTCTATTATCCATGTCCTTGAGGTTATCTGTTTCTTTCCACAGGTATTTCAGACCATGCTCTTCACTAAGAGGGCTTTTTGATTTTGTCATTGATATAAGCTACTAAAAATACTGAAATGGTGCTTAAAATTGATCTTTTACAAGCTTCAGTAGTAATGTATTCTTAGGCCCGTTTTACTTCACCAATGCAGCTTCCCAATGAGTCATTATCCAGTCTACATTTATGGTACCCATCTTCACACTCTTCATGTTAACTAATGGTTGTTTTATGTACATGACCTTAAACATTTTGCTGACATCCAGACAGACTATTTGAACTGCATTCTTCCTCCACATTGCCCAACTATCAAAGAAGTAAATATTTAGAGTTAATATATTACTCTGATAATCATATTTTGACTTATATGTTATTTTCCTTTCATCTTTATGTTTTTCCTCTTTCACTGTTCTAAAGGCATGGGTTATAGTTTTCTTGGTTACTTGGATCACTTCTTCCTCCTGTTTCTTCTTACATGTAACTCCTGTATTCATGTAGTATTATGGTACTGTTGTTACAAATCCTTCCTGTAAATTCAGAAACCTCTTCTTTCAGATTTTAGTGATAGAGATTATCCATTCGCTTGGTTTGTACACAGTAAGCTTTTGCTTCTATTAAGTGTTGTAATTTCTGTTTCTGAAACCTCATTTACAGTAGATAAGGATCTGTATCCATGTGTTTCTGAAAGGAAGAATAAAGAAATGATGTTGCTGTTGGAAACAAGCTTACTATGAGTAAGGAAAACTTCATCTGTAATGTATTTGCCAGCTTTTATTTTTGCTTTGACTTAATAGCCTTGGACACAATGGTCATAACCAAGTCTTTTCTTCCTTATGCCAAGCAACTGCATTGTTCTCCCTTTTGAGAGGGCTACATCCGTACTTGTAAAATAAGGGTACCAGCATGTAAACACATTAGAAAGAAGGCAGGCTCTGGTCAGAATATCAAATGTCTTTTGAAGGTAACTGTCTGAATGCATGCTCTCCACTATAAAAATAAGGTAACTTACCTTTTGCAGACAGCACTAAGCACAATTGCTTTGACCATAGGGAAACACATATATAGAATGTTCAGTTAGGTTTATATTGCAATGTACTTTATGATAGCTGTCTTTGCCAATGTAGTAACTAAGCATTGTCTTAAAGCATGAATTTATCCAGAGAGAGGCAATTTATCAGCATACATTTCTCGCAGTGTGGTTTTTAAAAGCATATAAAGCTACATGTGTACTTAACCTATCAAAAGCTTTGTTCTTTCTGCTTTCTATGCTTTCTATGCTTTCTGCTCGCTATGCTTTACAAGTAGGGCACCACATATTTGCAAACTTGGGTTATTTTTTTAATGACCTCCCTTCATTATTTTTTTTAAAGAACCAGAAACCTAACTGTATTTTAGACGGCACTGATGGAGGACGTGCTTGATAGTAAGCTTAGCAGAAGAAAACAATACATCATCCTGAGTTTTGAACTGTTTTCTGGAAGATATTAATCAAAAGACTGATGACCATTAATGGACAACTGTGGTTCTCTTTAGGAGGTAGAATACATTTCTCTTTCTCAGTAAGCAGAGAACTATTTAATGAGTTGGATTAGCAAGAGATCTTTAGCAAGAATGTTTAACATGTTGTGTGTTCTACTTGGATGAGATGCATTTTTCTACAATTTAAAAATGAGAAAACCTGCTTGAAATTTCCTGAGGGCAGCATAAATCACTGCCCACTTGAAATAATTGTTGCTGGGATGGTTCATAAAACACTTAACCACATTGCAGAACAGCCTCATCTGAAGCTACTGTTTAAATAGCTTTGCATGCCTACCACTTTATACTGATAAATTTCTTCCTGTTATTTCTATATCATAGTAAATCTAATATTTTTGTTGCTATTAGGTCAATAATTATTGATCACGTAGTCATTCAGCGTAATTGTTTAGTGCTACTATGAATTAATGTACAAATTGATAATGGAGAGCCGTTCCTTTTTATTTCAATAATTTTTCTAGGAAGGTAGAAGCAAGTGCACAATAATTTCTGAAAACTAAGGGATTTTAATATTTAAAATGTGATAGTTTATTATAGCTGTTTCTCAGCTAATAGCTTAAATTTCTTGTTTCAAAAAACACATGCTTAAAGCTTCCATAAAAGTGATTGATGTATGTAGAAATAATTTATGTGCTGTGCACAGTGCTGGAAGGGACAATATGTACAATCAAGTGAAGTTTCCTGCAGCTGTAGTTCTATGTCACCTGTGCAGATCTCACCAAGGGGAGTAGATGTCCAGTTCAAAAGTCCACATCCTACAAATCATCTACTCTTTTGGCACTGCAAGATATGGGTCACAAAGTATTTGCCCGTTGTTTTCTACCTGTAGTAAACAACAAAGAGTATCAATGCCAGCATTGAAGTGTGGGACAGGAAAAAATGCAGGAGAGATTGAGAGCATTTTATTCTGACACTAGCAGTACATTTGCTAAATTGAAAAAATGAAATGGAAAATTTTGCCAATTTATTTAAAAATCTCTAGTATTAGTAGCTACTGGAAGATTTCCAGGAAAGAGTTCAAAGCATATATACTTAACGCACTTCCAGTCTGCTGAAATTTGTGGCTGAGAGGCTTCCTGATCTGGGTTGATGTTGTTCATTTAGTATTCTTCAGTAGATTGGTTTTTTGTGTGTGTGTGCTGATAAGTTTTTGAAGACATGTTAATTCAGTCTCTTCAGCATAGTGTGGCAAAGGATTAGTATTGTGCAAAGAAGTACCTGTTGTCTTTTTTTCACCTCCCACTTCCTAGTTTCTCCTAATTCTTGTATTAAAAGAGACAGTAAATGCGTGTTTACCTTTTCCAGAACATCAGTCATTTTATAGATTTCTTCAACGTAACATACAGGGTTTTTATGGCTTCCCTGCAGGCTGAAAGAATCCTTATTCAATCAGTTGTTCATTATATGAAAAATATTTTATACCTTTTATCTTTTCTGTTACTTTAGTTTTCCCTTTTTTTTCTGTATGATTCAAAGAGAAGTAGAAAAGCAAAAGAGGCAAATGAAACATCATGCCAATTTTTTCCAGCATCTTCTAAGAGATAGTTCTCTTCACTGATCTTCCTCCCTCATCCACACCCTCATTCTTGGTATCTTGTTTAACATGTTGATTTATCTATGGTGTCGTACTTTAACTGTAGCCAGCAACCAAGCGCCACACAGCCACTTGCTCATATCCCCCGCCCCAGTGGGATGGGGGAGGGAATCAGAAGAGCAAAAGTAAGAAAACTCGTAGGTTGAGATAAGAACAGTTTAATAATAGTAGTAACAACAACAACAGCAACAACAATAATAATAGTAATAATGTGATGAAAAGGAAAACAATGAGAGAGAGAAAAGCGAAACCCAGGGAAAAAACAAGTAATGCAACTGCTCACTGCCCACCGACTGACATCCCGCCAGTCCCTGAGCCGTAATCACTGCCCCCCCCGGCCAACTGTCCCCAGTTGATATACTGACCATGACATCATAGGATATCCCTTTGGCCAGTTTGGATCAGCTGTCCTGGCTGTGCCCCTCCCCTCCCAGCTCCTTGTACACCTGGCAGAGCATGGGAAGCTGGAAAAGTCCTTGACTAGTGTAAGCACTGCTTAGCAACAACTAAAACATCAGTGTGTTATCAACATTATCTTCACACTAAATCCAAAACACAGCACTATACCAGCTACTATGAAGAAAATTTACTCTATCCCAGCCAAAGCCAGGACATATGGGTAGTTTCACCTTTATCTCCTTGTTTTCCTCTTGAAATGCAAACAGTAAATACTATTTACAGTTTTCAGTTAAGCTGGTTGTGTTTTCTATCTAGACTTTAAGTTTTTCAATTCAGCTGTTTCCTTTAATTTCCTTATTTTCTTTTTTTTTCTCTTTAGATATTAACATAAAATTAATTATTTTGTGATCATCCTCACAAAAATCATTCCTATAAGTAGCAGTTTTGCAGAGATGGAAAAGAAAAATGTCTTCCAGAGCATTCATCCTGAGCTCAAGTGCAGCAGTTAGGAGACACCTTCCTCTGCTTTCCAGCTATGCCATGTTTAGTAGATGATATGGTCGGTACCTAGTGACTGTGACCAAACAGTGTGTCGCATAAGCCCAAAATCAAATCTCTTTTTTCATAATGACCATTTTGCAAAAGATTCTATCTTCTGATTGAAAATATCTGAATCTTTTCATCAGTTGTGGATTTTTTGGGTAGGAAATTATGTATGTCTCATGAAAGTGTGATTTTCACCATTTTGTATTTGTTTTTTCACTCTCCATACACAAATGTGAGATTAAGTGCTTTCAACAGACCCGGTAATTTCCTTTTAAGGCTTTTTGTAACCATATCATGTGACAATATTTTCAACCAGGAGATTGCAAAACTAAAATGTCATGATAAAAATGTACATTTTCAGGTTTTTTTTCACCAGAGATGATACAATGCTACCACATTATAGCTTTACATTCTTCTCTTCCAGTCATAACTTTCATTAAGTTTGATCCTCAATGTATTCAATTCCATATCCTCTACTGAGAGCTCTACTTCTTCCAGGATTTGTCCAAAATACTGTAATTAGGACACACACATTAACATTTTCTTCCCTTGTAGCCAAAGGAAAATTCCTGTGGATATGGCACAACTGACATGCTGACTACACTGTTCTGTCTGGTACTCAGATGTTTCTTTTTAGCATTGCTGCATTTATCACATTTCCTTCTCTGTGTTTTCACATCAAGTGTAGAGGTTGTACAAGTGTCTCACATCTGTTCCCTTTTGGCTGAAAAATTGCGCCAACTTTGACCCTACTCTCCTCATTAATCCTTTGGAAACTCTTGAGAGCTTTAGTCACATACACATACTTTTTGTGCTTCCTGTGGTCAGACATCACCAAACTGTGATGACACTGGTTTCTGAGCCATTGTTAGTTTCCTCTGTGGAAGAATAAGATTCCTTTCTCATGATTACTTGAGCCTCCACTTCTCTGAGTATCTTTTGTCACCTCACACAGTTGCTTCTGATCCATGCGAAGGAGGTTCAAGTTGAATTATTTATTCCAGCATGAAAAACAACCAGTAACCTCTGTCTTGCTGTCATTGGGATCTTCTCTGACTTTGTATATTTTAGCTCCCAGGAGACAGACAGTCTGATTTCTAGAACTTTACTTATAATAAGCCTATTTTCCTTAGTACTGTTTTCTGAAGACTTTTAGTGGTGCTAGCGTGATGTTCTGGTCTTCTGTCTCCCATTCTTTCAACTAAACACATATCCTAACATCTCTCTCTCAAAATCTGAAAGAAATACAGTCTTAGGCGGTCTCTGAGGAATTACAGTATCATCCATTCCTTTTGAATTAGCTGCCCATATCTCTCCGGCTTCCATCATTTGCCACTGCTTGTTTTTCCTTTCTGTCTTTGAAGGCAGCAGATTTATACTGTTGCTTTTTCACTAGCTGGTCTTTCTCTGCCTTGTTTTTGCAGTTGCCTCCTTCCACTGATTACCTGTGCGTCACTCAGTTCTTTGATTTAGCTGCTCTGGTACAAGCAGTTTTACATCCAGTCTCGTTCTTCCTTCCTTCCATCACACCCTGATTCCTGCCTGACGTTAATTGATCTTCTCGCTGACATTTCCAGTCTTCAGGTTTTCTCATCCAGCTCTACCTTCTGCACACATATGTACATATAGGTTATGCATATGTAACTTCTATCAGAAACAAATTTCAGAAGAAAAGCATTTGGGTTTGAGTTTTCAGTGGTTGAAATGCTTACAATTTCTGTTACTCTCTTTTGTACACTCTCCACTGTGAACGTATGCAGTTGTTTCAAGAGGTGAGGCCTTGCTTTACTTTCTCTACAGTGATGTATACAGATTGTTTATGAAGAAAGGAAATTCCACTTACAGTAACTTGAAATGCAGTGATTTAGAAGCAACAGCCGTTTCACTTTACCAAAGAACAGAAATTACCTTTTATTCTTTAGTGCATATACTACAGTAATTAACAGCCACATTATAATAAATAACATACTTTGTTCACTGTGAGTAAGTGGAAAATTGGGCCAAATAGCCTTTTGGTGCTGGCTTCAGTATAGGAATTAATGTTTTCAGTCTCCACTATAGATGGATCAGATGAACCATAGAGTGCTTACTCTATAATATGTCAAATCACGGAAATGCACCTTCAAACAAGATAATAGTGCTCCATTTGGAATAAAAGCAAATGAATATTCTTGCAGTAGTCTATCACCTTAAAAAAAGAAAACCATCGTCTTCAGATCCCATTAGGCTAAATCTTGATCGTTTGAAAATGTTGTTGTCAAATCCCATTTATTTTATTTTTTTCAGTCTGTTTCTTTTTTCTAGTTTTGATAAATTTCTGATTTTTTTCTGAAACAATGGTCATTAAAGTGGTTTCACTGTTATGTTCCCTTAGAAAAGTCCTGCTCCTGATATTTCAGTGCAGGTGCAGGATTTAGAATCTGCATATCTGCACCGAATCCTTATGTTGCTGTGTAATGTCAGTGTAAGGTGCCTTGTGTAGCCTAAGAGCTGCAGAGAGGTGGACACTTCAAAGGATTGGGACCAATCCTTCCAGCACCTGGACAGCTATGTTAACTTTGCTGTGAAATGAGGAACACTTGCTTTAACATCTCGTTTCACAGCATATAAGTATGGAATAAAACTATTTGGAAATACATCTGTATATATGTCACCAACCATGATGACTGGATTGATAAAGAATCCTTTTAAAGTTGGCCACACAGCTGCTGTGGCTTCACCATGAAGAATGTCAGGGTAGCTCTGTGCCATTTTTCTGGTAAATATGTTTCTAATGTAGCCCAGTAAGCCATTATTGAAATTGTTTCACTGTGAATAATTACACTCTATGGTTCTTGAATATATTAGCTAGGGGAAATATTGATTACAATAATTGCTAAGATTAATTGTGGGACTGATGTTATTTGGATAGAAAACTTCTGGTTAAAGGAAGGCAGTTTTGACCATGAGCAAGAAATGGTTGCCTTGCAGGACAGACTCTGAAGTGTGTTCCGTTCCTGAAAATGAAGGGTTCCCTAATGCTCTGGTGTTGTGAGATTTCACATGATCTGAAAGAGTTGTCTGCTTGTTCCTTTAGTATTCCAATTTTACCAAAGGCTTTCCTTTCTTTTGATTCACTTCACCTAAATTTATGTTTATGATCTGCTATTCTGACTATTACTTAAGAAATCTGAATAATTAGTCATAGCCTGGAGAAGATGGCATCTGCTCCATCTATCTTACAGACACTGTGTATATTGCAGATTGAAAGTTTCGAGCTCTTTGCACTTCTGCTCAGGACAGATTTTTGTCAGTTTTAGCCTGAAGTGGAGCTGAGATAATGTGTGTGGGCAAATAGACTGTTTTAAGGGTCAGTTCTGTGAGCTAATTAATCAGTATTTTCAGTCCACAAGGGGAAGGTGTTTCACTGAGCTTAATGGAAGCGATACTGTGTGGAGACGAAATTATGGACAAGAACTATCAGTTCTTCAGTTATTTTTTGAGAAATAATTCCTGACCATGGTGGAAAGTTTTGCTTTTCTAAAGACTTTCACAGGCTTCATAAATAAGTAATAAAAGTCAATTGGCCTACTTGTACCAAAAGACATGTGTGCAGCTTTGTGTGTGTGTGACAAGGTTACACAACTATGAAGTTTTAGTTTATTTTTACTCTCATGAAAATCAGTGGGATAACTTGAAGAGTGGACAGTGTTCGGTGTAAGGATGGAAAGATATCATCCAAGAGTGCTGAGAATTTAAAACTGTAAAAGACACTGACCAAAGTCATCACTGCGTTTTAGATTGTCCTTCTAAGCAGTGAACGATAATGTTGAAATCATGTCTTTAAAACACTTTTAGCAACAGAAACGCTATAATCTGGAGAAAGGCAATGGAGTATCAAAATGATTACTTCAATACAAAAATGAACATGATACATTTGAAAATGATAAGGAAGTGGAAAGCTGTTACTTTGAAAAGATCAATACAAAAAAATTCAATAGAAGCTGACAAGAGAAGTGAAAGCTCTTTGCTTGAATAAGATGAATATAAAATAGGGAGGAATAGAACCTGACAAGTAAGTGAAAGATCTCCACTTGCATGCGATCAATATAAAAACAAATGCAATGCAAAGTGACAAAAAGGATAGAGGGTTCTTGCAAGAATAAGATTAATATGAAAATATGTACAATAGGAAAATACAGATCATTACATCAGAAAGATCAGGGCATGTGATAATATATATAAAGAATAATGTTACTCTAGTGAACTTGCTTCTTTCATTATTATGCTTTGAATTTTTTAAGTTACTTACTGAGATAGGCTGTTATTTGGTCACCCTGTGGCAAAAATATTTAGATTTTTTTTTCTTTTCCCTTTCTTTAATAGCTTTTGCAGATTATTGCAAATCAAAGGAAAGTGCTAGGGAATTGAAGGAAGTATTTTGATACAGACTTCTGAAGAATATTGTCTGCATCTTTGGAAAGGGTAGATCCAAATTCACACCCTCTACGTCATGTCTTTTCAGTGGATTGTATTTCATTTTTTGTATGATTACTGCGGAAAGTTCCAGCCTCTGGGTTCAAGAAGTTCTGGATTAAACTCAAAGTCTGGTCTCTGTCTGTGGGTGGTAGATTCAATTTTCCGTATGTAACAGTTTTTCTGCAATAATTTTCCCCCCTTATCCTTTTTTGCATGGAATGGTATATATATGGGTTTCTGATGAGCTTATTTTCTTCCTCTTTTTCCTCCTGAGTAATGGCAGATATGAAAGGCCTACAGAATCAGAAAGGGAGACAAATATCTTTGCTCTTCCTCCCAGTAATAAAGTCCAACAAAGGCTGAATTCCAAGTTGATGAGCACTAATAAACCAACACAACATACCATCAAATGTGTACACGTTCAGTGCCTGCTTTCCTTGTTTCTACCTAAATGTGTAGTACACAGTTGTAATTTACCAGCTTTGGCACAGCCTTCACAACAATGAGGTCTTCCGTAGCTACATGTAATGATGGCACTGCAGAATCGCAGTATGGATGACACAGGAAGGGACCTGTGGAGACCATCTAGTCCAACCCCCTTCTCAAAGCAGAGTCAACTGCAGCAGGTTGCTCAGAGGCATGTCCTTGGGTCCAAGGATGGAGGCACAGCTTTATGGTTAAAAATCTCTCCTAGACAGTTCTTTCAGTTATTTTGTTTATTAATAATTCAGTCCCTTGTCTTGTAAGAATGCACTGTTTGCTAGTGCTGAAGAGAGTCAGAAACACAGGAGAAAGCTTTCTAGGCCTTGTGTTTCAATAGAGTTGAAGAAAATGGAGATATTCCACATTATTAGAGTCATAAGACAGTACTGACTAAAAGGAAAGTTTATCTTGCTTTCCCCCTGCCCCTGATGTTTTTGAAAGAATGCTCTAGAAATTTCCTGTTAGCAGATACAGCATGACTCTGTGCATGTGTGTGTGGAGAGGGGTTGTTGCTTGGGGGTTTTGGAGCAATAGCTGTAACGACACAGCTTTTTTCAGGAGATATATATCAGTTTTGCTTTATGGCACTGATGATACATAATTTACCTACTACCAATGTTTCAAGCTCACTTCTCTGAAGGTTGGTTTGACTTCTTAACACTAGTACTGACTACTGAAAAATACTTCAAATATCATCAATATGTGCAGACAGAGATATGGGAATGGAAAAAAAAGGGGTAATGCAGCAAGCGCTGTCAAACTTTCAAAGAGGGGCTGATTGTCACTGAGCTAAATTCATCTTTTATCTCTTAAGATTGGAATTGTAATTGCACTGAGATTTCTTTGCTACTTGCTCAGTTAAGTTGTTTGATTTATGATCTTTCATGAATGATCCATTAACATTTTTCACAGATTCTGGTAGTTAAACTTTTCAAAGACAGAAATATTACTTGAGTGTTTAATTTCAGTGCTTGAGGTCATCTTGAAGTCACTGAACTGAACGATGCGGCAGATGGCCATTGTCATTATGTAGTGGTCTGAAGAAGAGCAAGCCAGAGTTCCTGCATTAGAACTTTGTTCTGTTTTTCTTTCTCTCTGCAGACCTAAAAAATAATAATTAAAGATATGACAGTGTAATATGTGCTGATGTAGTGGCTGACAGTGTTGGTATTCAATTTTGCTATTCACACTGGAGGGAAAAAACCTCTGAATCTACCATACTGATATGCACTAATATCAGTGAGACTGCTGTCATCAGAAAATTTGTATGCTTGTGTTGCTGGTGCATCTTCTGATTCAGTTTTTACTTGGAGATCCCACTAAAGAATGCATTATTTGCAATATTTATGGTAATTTAATGCTAATTAAATCCATGAATAGAGTCACTGGATGAAATGGTGAATTATGTCCTGACTTCAGACCCAGAGAATTCTCAAAAATGTAATGGTAAGCTCTGATTTTTATTTTTTTTTTTTTGCATTTTCACAGAGAAAACAAACAAATATTCCAGTAGACTTTTTTTCTTCTTTCTTTTTTTTTAAACTCACAGCATCTTGCTGGGTACAAACACTGACAGCTTTAGGCAGATGAAGCACGATTATGAGCAAAATATAAATTGCTGGCATGTCTAGTGGAAGCCTAGAGTAGGACTAAAGTAAGAGGCAACCTGAGGGAAAATTAAGTAACTGTTCGTCTCAGCTTCTTCCTACTCCATTGTGAGAACTGTATTTTTGGTCTTAACCACAAATTGACTGATTACTCACTGCTTTTACATATATATGTTATATGTATATATACACCTGTCTATAACTGTATATATACATCACTATGTATATAATCTATATAATTATTGTGAGGAAATGAGGCATTCTGGTTTTGTTCAAATGTATTTTTTGCCTGCTCTGTGAATCCTAGGTTGATACTGGAACACAGATCAGTTTTCTTTTGCTGATCAACATTTTTTTTCTGGGTATAGTTTTTAAAATTCAAGCATTTTTTAAAATTATTGAAATATATTTTACACACGTAAGATGTCTTGGCTGTTTTAAACCATGAATCCATGCATTCTAGAGCTAAACTGTAACTCTGTTCTTTCTAAAATCAATCTTTGTCTTGAGCAGTTCAAGACTCCCAGGCTCATTGGAGTACAGGACTACTTCTGAGAGTTCAGTCCTGCATAAAAAGCCAGTAATTTTTATGCAAACTATCAGTAATACATGTTTTGTCTATGTATAACAGCTGCATCTTTACTTTTCACCTAAGTTTTAGCTCAGGAATGTGATGCTGGTGTTAGTGATGTGGGTGCTACTTGTGTTAGTCCTTAACATCACTTGATGTAGGTGGAAATGACGTAAAAATATGTACATGAACAATAGTTTTGTGTTACAGAAGTGAGCTGGAACAGGAATAAAATGTAGAAAATACAGGAGAAAGAGACTATTCGGTCTTTCTGAACATAGATGAAGTATTAAAAATGAGTTTATGTTATTTATTTTAATATAAAGTCTTACTGTCTGTATATAAACTAATAAGTTGTTTGGGAATGGTGCTTTCTATTATGCAAGAGCTAAAGGCTCTATATAGTGATCCAACCAATGTATCATTCTGACAGCTGAACCTGCAAGCTGGGCTATATATCTCTAAATGGACAACTGCCGATTTTCCTTTTTTCCTAAGCAACAGATCCATATGGAATAGTGCAATCTGAATGCCACTTTGGGCTGTTTTTTTAATTGGTGGTGTTGTTCCTTTTTAAATCTGAACCTACCTTCTTTATAATCCAGAAGTCATTGAATATTTAAAATGTATTTAGCTACTATATATGTCTTTTTATATTTTTTTTATTTCTTACCTTTTTAATAAATTTTTTATGTGTTTGTTGATGATTGATGATGGAAAAGGCACAAAATAATTTGTCAGGGATCTTTCTTTGTGCATCTCTGCTAGTAGCTTTGTTGCAGTTTGTCACATGGGGTTAATGCTTTATTCCTTGTTTCCCTTCAGGATAATCAGTACTAATCAGTACCTATTTTTGAGCTAATTTCATGAAACACTTTCTGTCTGTCTCACAAGCATTACTCTTGACTTGTCTCATTCAGTGCTTCTGATTATTGATCACCCTCGAGGCGTGTTTGGTTTTCAGTTTTTTGGTATCTGACTGCATGCCTGCACAGAACACACTTTTTCAGCTAATTTGTCACGAATGTCTCCCCATTTCTGCGGCAGGTTGGTTCTTGCACAACTTATCCTTTAGTTCTTTCATTTGTAGTCAATAAAATTTCCTTCCACTTTCAAATTATTCCTTAATGTGATCAGACTTCTCTGTCACAGATAACAGGGAACAGGAGATCAGAGGCAGAGGGACATTAAGCAGTTGTTTTCATTTTGCAGAAACCAGGAGGACAGTAGGTAGCTATTGCAGAGCTCTGCAATAGCCTCTGTTCTTGTTCTGCTGCTGCTATGGTTCTTCCCCCAACCCCCTGCTCCTCTTTGTCTTAATATATCAGGACTTAATTCTCATTTTAAAATTTTCAAGACATGAAAGATTCCTGCTTATGTGATTAGATCATACTTAGCAAAATGAAATCATAATGCATTAATAACTAATTAATCATGACAAATTACATAGCTACAGCATTTCTCTTTTTCATTCCCTTGCCTTAGGGGTTATAGTCTTCCGAGCAGATGATGGATAGCTTGTCTGCTGTTTCGTTCTGTTGTACGCTGTCATGAAGCACGAACTGGATGCCTTTAACAGTATTTTATGCTTTGCTATGGCATAAGCTGTCAAGAAGAGGGGTGGGAGAGAGATGCGCAATGATTACTCACTGGGTCATACACCTGAAATCTCATTTTGCGAGAAAAAAATTGTCTTTGCTTAGTCCTGCAACGTGTCTTTAAATGTTGGCCCTGAAGTAAGCTTGTAGGAATCTGTCATCCATAACATTTTTACCTTGCCAGTTTTATGGTTCTACTTTGTAGATATATGACGGAATAAAATATTTTTTTTCTGGTTTCTGCAAAAATAGATATGTCTTACTTAAAACAAGAAGAATTCTGTAAAACTTAGTATTTTTTGTTTTTTGACTCTAAAAAAAAGTCCTTTTAAAATTCTGCCAGTGATCTGAAGCATGAAGATCTGAAATGAAGAATACTACATGTATTGACACGAAAAAGTGGTTTTTGTTTGGCAGCGCTGGAAGCATCAGTTGATGTTCCAATTATTGGACTGATGCTTCGGGAAAAAGTCATGAAGTCATTTGTTTAAATATAACTCTTCTGACATAAGTTTACAACTGCAAAATGCTAGCCAGATGTTGACTCTTAAACCATACACAAACTACATACTTATAAAGCTGCTTTTGTGCCAAAGTGCCAAATTAGGTCAAGAAATCACCGAAAAGGCCTTCAAAATAGTAAAGATTTAAAGTTTGTTACTGAGACCTGACAATTACATTAAGAATAAATAAATTGTTCCTGTTCTATAGCTAAGGAAGATGCTTAGTAAGATTATGATATGCCAAAGATTTTCTTGAAAGTCAGTATTAGATTCAAAGTTAAAAGCATGTACATCAAATTGGCTTAGCATCAACCCCTTCCACGTTGTTACATTAGTTTACATAACCCAGGGTCCCAGCTCTGGTTTATTTCCTACTGGTTATGTACAACTCTCATATATTGTTGTTGGATCCTTAAAGTGCCAAAATTTCTTTGGGTTTGGGTTGCATGTTGTAATGGTGAAACAAATATTTATAAAATCATGGTCAGTTTTTCAGCTGCTAAACACTGGAATACCATTATCAGTGGTGTTAGTGAAAATATGTCCACCTGCAACAGGTGGAAATCTGGCCATTAGTCTACAGAACATTTGTACCAAGAAAACAATTGCTTTTTAGATAAGAAACTGTATTATTACATACCTACTGTTTGTTGGTGTGTATATAAAAATATGTATTTTGTTTGGTTTTATCATGCTTTGGCCCATCTCATTAGCTGAAATTGAGTGTCCTTGCCTTTCAGTTATAGGAAGTAATATAACTATAGTTGAATCCAAACACATTTGCTGCTAAAGATGAGTAGGATGATGCAAACTGCAAGGAGACATTGTATTTGAGACAGAATGGCACACCTGAGTTTGGAGCTAAGTATCGCCTGTTGACTGTGAACTTTATCGCTGAAAGGCAAGTTGTTCTCACTCTCAGCTATCATCTGATTTATTTGACTCTTCATAGTTGTTTCATGAGAGCTGGATCTGGCTACATGAGTATTTTAGTTCAGAGCAGAAATGCCCGTTGGAAGAAAACACTGTTTGACCCAAGTTACTGCTCTTGACATTGCTGAGCCATCTCAGAGTGTGCCAGCTGGATTCCCTTCTGAGGCAGCTAAACCAGAAGGTGCACTCTCACAGTGCAGCTGGCCTGCATCAACTGTTAATGGGCATTCAAGCTACAGCACAGATTAGATGTAGGAGAAAATAAGATCTCCAAATCCCATATAAGATGAATGTCATATCCCCAGCACTAACTGTTTCAATACACAGACCTGCTTGCCTTGCACTGAACTGCTGGTTGATACAGGTGAAGCCACTGAACCAGTAGGCTGTTAGAAAAGCAAAGTAATGAGCTCCTTACTTAGAATAAGTCTTCTGTTGCTTCATACAGTCTGTTTTTTTTTTTAAATGATATGAAAAAAACACAACCCACTAGATCTTTCCTTTTCCTTTCTTGAAGCAGTTGCTGAAATGGGTTGTTAGCAGATTTGGACCCTTATTTCCCTGGAGTACAGCCTGAATTGATGCCAATTGTCAGAACACAATGGGATTTAGCTGGTGCTAAGCTCCTGGCATTCAGTTTTGCTTCCTTCATTTATTAGATATGAAAGTTAAATATGTATAGAAGTGCCTGTAAGACTGGGGTTGAAGTTTGTTCTATTTTACAAGGTGATATGACTCCTTATTATTTTAAGTCCAGATTAATATTTTTATATCCTCCTCCTTACCCTAGGAAACGTGATGCTCTGTATCCTCACTCCCTGACTTTAGCTGAAAGTAGCTGTTTAAAATACTGTATCTCTTCAGAGGTCTTTTTATAATGTATTCTTAAACGTTTTAATTCCAGATGCATTTTTTCACTCCATAGGAGTTGTTCTCTCTGTGTCTGTATTTCCTTAATACAGTGGTCTCTTCATATATTTGGAATAAAAGGAACTTAGAAACCTCAACAGCTTCTTTGATTTTAAAAGTTATGTTTATGTAGTAACTAATAATTTCAGGAAGGATTATGGCCCTTATGGGGAAGCTAAAGTAGCTAAAATTTAATGCAGTTTAAACCATTAGGATATAGTATATATAAGGTGATAAGAATTCTTCTTAAGCCATAGGGTAGATATATATAAGATTATAAGATTTCATTTTTCATCCCATTCCCATTGTTTTCTGCAACTTTATTGCCTCTGTGGTTTTATATAATGACAAAGTAAATTAAAAACCAGGAGACCTTCAGCAAGCACGTGATTATAAAAATGTGTTTCTGTTCGGACATTGTACTCAGAAAATGCTCAAAGAGCTGCTGTATCGGGTGAATCAAGCAGTGAATACAGAAAATTCAGATGAATCCTAAGAGAGTACTCATAGCATGGAAGTAGATTAAAAAACTGCAAAGAAGCTTAATTTTACTGCACTCCCAAAGATCCTTTTGAGTCTTTCATTATTTCAAAGGCATTTTGAATCTTACGAAGTGATTTGTAAGGTGGTTTGGTTTCGGTTTTTTTTTTTTCATTTGCTTAAAAAAAGTCTAAAGTAATAAGTCCTGGCTCCTAATTCTGTGATCTGCTTATTGCATTAGACTGACAAAAATACCTCACAGAGAGTGGCTGAACTCTGCAGGGTTGCAGCGTTCTGAAGATGAAGGATGAAATCACTTCCCTGTGCAGTAAAGGAGTTTTGTCAGTAACTTCAGGGAGGCCAGGGTTCACCCCAAGAGTGGAATTCAGCTTGGAATCTCACAAACACAGGACTGGAAGTCTGTGTTTTGTTCCTCATAGATTTAATGCTATAGATTAAATAAAAATAGTAATTTTTTCTTCTTGTAAAGACACAGGCAAAGCCTTTGTTTATAGCAAGAAACAGCAATGTCTTCAGAGGGAGAAGGAGAACCTGTTTGTATAGGCAACAAGCTTTGAACCTTCACCTTTCTGCTACCCTATAGCCCCTTCATCTTTAAGAGAGAAGGGTTGTATTCAAATTCCCTCTATACAATCTGGAAAACAACACCAAACCAAGTTTAATAAACAGCCAAGGTAGAACACCTATGGTGACACCAGGCTATAGAATGGCAACTTCTATTTTATTTTTGTGCTCTGCTTCCAAGAAGTCAGAATGCAGTTGCATGTGGGACAGATGCTTCATCTGTTGGAGAGAGGGTACTTGTTCCTTGGGTGGCTGAATTTCAGAAAATATCTGTTCTCTTCCTCTTTGACAGAACCTTTGGCCAAACTGAACAACAACAAAAAGAACAAAAAGAGAGGTTGTGAAATTTCATTGGTTTTAGTCTGCACGACTTGTCCATGAGATGGTTGGCATATTGACAAGGAGCAGGAGCTGTCACATCTGTACCAGCTCAGGTGATGAAACAGACTTTGTTTCATCATCATTTTTCTCACGTTTCCTGCTTGTGCACTGTATTCCCCTCACACTCGGTGTGTCTTGGGTTTCTGTTGTCGGAGATACATTTAGATAGATTAAACCAGCCTGCTATTCATTAATATTTAATTTATATGGGAATTAGATTAGAATCCATTAACCAAATCCACTGTATTATTTTAATATATATTAAAATGCCCTAAACCTCAGAAGAAAATGTTGTCTTTATGTTCTTCATATATAATCTACATAATATATAGACAATTATAATATGTAGTTATTAATAATATATATTTAAAATATAGATTTTATAATACATAGAGAACTCTCATATGTATATCTATTAATGCAGTAAAAATTATTCAGTCTTGCCGTTTATTTGCAAACACTTAGTAATCATTAATTAAAAATGAATAAGAAAAGCAGTTTTTGTTCCAATTCTTTTGCTGCACTAACTCTGTATAAAACTGCATCGTTTGTGGTTACTTAAATTTCAGCTTCTAAAAGGATCTTTCCTTTATTTGTAACAAAGGCTGATATACCAGAAAAGGGCAAGAAACAGCTTTTTGCTTGACAAATCCAATTCTTAATCTAGCTAGTCCATGTTATTCCTTTAATAAACTGATCAAGCTCCATCTTAAAAGGCCTGGGTTCCATGCTCATGTCTCCCGTCAGAAGGCCATTCTAAGACCTCCTGCTCTAAAAAAGCCCTCCTAATTACCTGATCTAATTTATTCCTAAGTAGTTTATACCCATTTGTTATTGTGCCAGTGCCTTCCTTATGCCTACCTACCTTTTTCAGGGTAGGGCTTGCTTTCTGACTCTGCCTCATTTTTCTGTGTTGTATTACTCAAACTCTGTCTCCTTTTGGAAGAGGTTTTCTGTTCTTCACCAGGTATCTTGGTGGCCAGTTTCAGCACTTTCCATGTGCAGTTCATCTCCTGGCATAATAGACAAAACAAACCCACAGCATCCCAGACAATGTGTCAAACGATCTTTATATTTTGCATTAATGTACCTCTATTTTTGCTGGACATGCTTGTGCTTTCCAATTTACCGTGGCTAGGGAGGAGATAGCAGGAGTTGCTGTTGATGGCAAATACACATGTTGTAAGAAAAACTGTAAGAACTTTTTAATAGGTGATCTACCTAAAACTAACATGTAATAGCATCCATTTCTGAATTAATTGAGCATTCAGACTACAAGTAATATAAATCATAAAGAGAATTGGCAAATTAGTTAAAAAATTGCAGAAAGCATGAGGTAGCAGAGAGAACATTTTTGCATGAGTTGGCCTGTTTCTGGCTCTTTTCCTTCTCACTTAACCCAGCTTCTGCTTAGCATTTACTGACCCTGTAAGGTGCTCTAGTGACTGGAAAGTTACTGAAGTGGTGGTACCCTGGTAGACTGAAGATAAAGTCTAATAAATTATTCCAGTACAGCATTTCCAGACAGTCTTTTGATTGGTTTTGTTTGTTTTTTGTTAACACCTAATTAATTTTTTTAGAGAGAGGAGTCTTCATTAAAGATCAAGCTTATCTCTATAGCTAGTTTAATTTGAATGTCACTATGATATCCTTTGAAATGCTAACAAAAAATTAGACCAAACTGAAGGAAGACCAGAGTTAGTATATGTAATATTGTAATCCTTACTTTCTAAGTGTATGTTTTGTTGATATTTAATCCCTAATATTTCCATACAAACACAACATACTCATTTAAAAATAATACTTCATCTTTTTTTTAGAGAAGGAAATATTTCCAATTAGAAGGCCTACTTTGAAATCATCTGTAAAAAATAATAATAAATAGTAAAAAATCAGGAGGTACTATAATTACTTCAATAAGTTCATTCCTTTTTAAATTTTACTTAGGTTCTTGCACTGTGCTTAGCTCTACAAAATCTGAAAGTCCTCCAGAGCCACTCTAATCAAGATTATCTTTCGTATATTTTGTCTTCTTGGCAGCTTCCCAGAAAAAAAAAACAACCAACAACAAAAAAAACCCCTAGGGTACTTTATGGTTGTTTACATCGGTTGTTATTCCATTCCAAAATACATGCTGGTGTATTTTCATACTAGAGGAAGCAAGGCAAAAAACATTGTTCATCCTTCCCAACTTGTAAGATACACAAACACTGTTATCGGCAATAGGTTGCAGTATATAATATGGGTGTCTTTTGTGTTTTATAGAGATAAAAACTTGTTGAAAAATTATGAGTGTGTACTGAAGAGTCTGTGACTCTGCATTGTATTAACTCTTTTTTGTTGAGCTATAAGAGAAGCTGAATTACATCTTCTCTTCTTGACATTTTTATTCTCATTTCCTTCTCCTGGGCGTTTCTTATTTTAATGAGCTTTTGCTGTGCTTCTCTAGCTATCAGCATGTGGTGGCTAAGCCAGTCGGCAGACAGCGTATGGCACTGCCAATTAATTTGCTTGATTTGACACAGACACAACAGTGTGCTAGACTTCAGTGACTTCTTCAGAGAATTATTTATAGTAGTGTCTGGGACATAATGTCAGATATTTAATGGGGAGTAGAGAAGTTGTTCATTTAAAGGAAAAAGTGCATGACATTTTATCATTTATGTTTTTAATTAAGAGTGTAAAATATCTACTCTATAAAATTTTCTTTCAGCAGTCTTAGATGTTGAAAATTATTTTATTCTATTATTGTTCCATATGTAAAAACTGTACTTTAATACTTTACTCTTCATGCACCATGGAATGCATATTACCTGAACAGTTCAGATTATCCAGTAATTCTAGATTCAGTTATGATAGGAAACACAAATGCTACTTTGAAAGCGAGATTTTGTAAATGATTTGTATATACAAGATCCAGCAGAGCATCACTTAAAATAATGACATACCCAATTGGAAATGCCACCGTATGATAGCTATTGTATGTTACATTTAAGGCTGTTATGTTTTTCTTTTCCTCCCATGCTTTGGATGAAAAGAACACATTTCCTTTGCATTCATCATTCCTTGTTTTGATAAAAATTAACACGGTTTATTAAATTTGTAATATTTTTACAATTTTAAATTCTTTGCCTTTCACAGTATGTCATTAATTCCTCATATAATAAACCTACACACAAGAGAACACTTTCAAATCAGCTGGGGGATGCTTTCAAAACTAAATACAAGTTATTACAGTGTTTGTAACTGATCTGGTAAGTTTGGTATTCTGAGTGCACAATACATTTAAAGCATGCACTGTGTAGATATACAATCCTATGATCTGCTCCTGTACCTAACAGTGCGCTTACCCATGTAAGTGGATGGAAATGTGTCCTTTGGAGCTCTAATTTATTTGCTTAACCTCTACAGAGAGGTTGGCTAAAACACTCCCCCATTCCCCCAGTTCTCTGAATTTTTCTATTATTCTCTTCTAACTGGTTTCTAATCAGCTGTGAAGTTTTGGTGGATTAATGTTTTGAGTTGAACACTTTCCTGCAGTTTTCTATGGAAAGCCTAAGTAACTAAATTAAGATTATCTGATTCCTCTCCAAGGACTTTTGGAAAGAGTGTTCAGCTCGGAGCCACTATAATCTTTCCTTTGCTTGTCCTTTTGCTCATGCTGAACTTTGCATGAGAGAAGTAGATGGCATAAAACATGCATCTAAATTTGAAGGCTTGAAGTTCAAAGTACTACCAGGATAGTTCTTCAAATTACACATTTAGGAATTACGTAGAAAATATGTGTATATGTGTGTGTGTGTATGTATGTACACACACACATATATATAAGCCAGTGCAAAAATCTAATTAAAAACACCTTAAAATAAAGAAAAAAACCCTACTCCTTCTTAGTCCCATGTACAATGAGATGGGAGCACAACTTTCCAAAGACAGTTGAGAGTGTTACATTCTATGTAATTTAGCATAAGCTGGAAGGAATGTAATCTTGAAAATATTGGTGAAAATTGTAAGTCACAGAGAAGACTAGTTTATACCTTCAGCAGAGATTCTGTAATATCTGATTAGCAACGCTACAGCTGGAAGGGTCTGTGTCTGCACACATATATACAAAAATATGCACTTGCAAATCCATTGTCTCTCTGCGCCCACTTTTAAATACCATCATATTTGATTGCATATTTCATTCATAACATAACTAGTCTGCGTTATCTTCAAAGAAATAAAGGGGTCAACTTCAGTAAACAGGATATGGAAGTGCAATGCATTCCACACACTGAAAGAAGATTAATGAACTGCAGAGGAGCACCCTTCTGTTCTACCCAGCGTATGGGTAGCTGCCACATCAGGGAACAGCAGCTGACATATTTTCAGATACAGTAAATGGCTCTCATACTTTTCAAATAAAGTTGTACTCTGCCTTGTGTGGAGGCCAGGGCCTATACATTGAATAAATCTTCAGAAGTGTATTCCAGTTCTTTTAAAGAGATCACGGTAGTGCTCTCTATTTTTTATTGATTGCATTTGCAGAGGAAAATTGAATCCATTCCTTGCCAAGGCCCCTAAACCTAATGTCATAAAGAAGAGGGAAAAAAGGAAAAGATGGATGGAGTTCGGTGGAATTAGCCAGAAAGAATGATGTTTCCTATTGTGTGATGAGAAATTTTATTTTTTCATCTTGCCCATATCAAGTGAAAGGTAGCAGTTGAAGTACTTTGAAGTAGTAATCTTCAAAGACTTCTTTTATCAGAATTGGAAATAAGCTTATTGGAGAGTTGTCTCCAACTAGATTTTTTTTGCCAATTATCAGTCAAAAGCTCTTTTCTGTATGGAAGTTAACTCAAAAAGAAAGGTGTGTGTTTCTAGGATGTACAGCATCTCAGTAGGAGTGGCCATAACATCTCTAAACATTTTATTTTAGTAAAATGCATTTTTTTAATAATAGAAAAATGAATTAAATTCTCACTATATTCATGAAGTCAATATAAATCCATGTCTCAAATTAGGGTATTCTGACAGATGCCATAGTCACTACTATGAGCTAGTGAAAATAGCACTGTGTTGCTTTTTATGTGCAAATTAAGAATCATGATATTTTAGTAGGAACCATTTGAAGAATAGTTGTATTGTTGTTTATGAGCATTTTTGCTTGCTTTTCTTTGGTTGGCAAGTTTCAAGTCCATTGTTGTAGACTTTAAATCAGAATCTAAAGGTATTGGTTTGAAACTGCCAGAGGTAGTGCATTAATAAATGAGAAAAAAAAGGGGACTTGATTACAGCTTGCCTTTTGAAGTTCAGGGTGTGGAAAAACACTAAGAGAAAAAAAAAACATTAAAACTAAAATTCCCAGCACCCTTTTCCGTATTTATTGATGACTGGATTAGTTAACACAAATATGTGTGCATTCTATACACCTATACTTGTCTATAGAATGAAGACAAACACACAAAAGACCCTGCATGAAGGGAGCAAGTCTGAATTACAAATAGCAAACTGCTCCAGTGATTGCACGATCAGCTATTTACATATCAGTCCCACCAACTAAACTCTTTCTGTCTGTTCCACGCATGAATTCTCATTGTCATAATGAGAAAGTGAATTAAGAGGAAAGTGATATGTGTTGAAGTTACATGTATGCTGTTAAAATTTATTTATGAAATGAGACCTGGGTACTTAACTCTGAATTTCTGTAGTGCAGGAAGATGTGTTTTTCAGTACCTGAGAACAGATATGTTACATGCTACTGTTAGTTGCCTTTCCAAGACTTACTTATTTTATTTTACTTCTGTTCGGATGCTCTCTTCTTGTTACTTGTCTTGAATTCCACTTTATTTTTATTTTTTTTTATTCCAACATCATGTGTTGGGGTTTTTTCCCCCCTGCTGCAAGTTCTTTTATTTTTTTAGGGTGTTGTGTTTGTCTCTGGGAGAAAGATGTAGAGGAGGAGGAGGAATGGGAAAGTGAGACATAAATAAGATCATAAAACTCTTGACTCTGACTATAAAGCATCACTTCCCCACAAATATTTCAAATAAGATCTAGTAAGCTATAGTTCTTGCTTTATAGCCTAATCTCAACAAGTCTAATAAAATGTTGAAATTATTAGTTCCAATGTATCCATTCAGTACTTCAGTACTTAGTTATTTTACTATTTGCAGAGTGTCTCCTTACTTTCTCCATTTTTGTATGGCAATGTATTTTTAATAAATATTTTTTATATATATGAATGTGTATGTGCAGGTGTGTGTGTGTAAACATATGGGTTCAAATACATGTATAAAACTTTGCAATACATTTTTGGATTATATTACACAGACAGTCTTTGCAACAGTATTTGTAACTGTAGTAATATGTTTATTGTGTCTTTACTGAATATAATTTATTTCTTAGTAAGCTTATTGTCTGAAAGGAATCTTCTCTTTAGAAATATCGTACCACATATGAAGAGTTTTTTTTCATGGGGTACATAGCCACTGATTTAGAAAGCATTTATGAGCATGATTAACTTGAAAATATTTTTTTCCTGGTGAAGTGTTTTGCTGAATAGGGGTGTCAGTGGTCTGACCAGGGAGGTAAAGTCACTGGCAGTTTTGGGGGTAGAGGCTGCAGCAATTTTAAGTCAGGTCACAAGGCCAAAGAAATGGATTGGATTATATTGCTATGGGGCTTGGGAATTCATAGAGGACCCTGAAACCTAAATGCTTTGTCAGCTGGCAAATAGGTAAGAACTATTGTCTCCCATGAGCCTTAAGTAAGTGTCCTAAGCTCCAGTGCCCTAAAAGCCACCAGGAACCATTGGCAGAGGCTTCCACTGGGCCAAGTACCCTGTGCGTCAGATAAGGAAATGGTTACATGAAAAAATAAAAATCCAAGCATGAAAATAAATTCTTGTCTGAGTAAGTAAAGGGCAGAGCTTCTAATGACTTCATGGAGCCACTTCTGGAAGTAAGATCTGAAACAAAGTCGAGTTTAGAAAGTCTGTACATAATACTTAATTACACAGTAGATCAGACTGGATGTAAAAGAAATAATTGAACAGCCACCATTTTAAAATCATGATAAACTTCTCATGGTGCCTCAAGGAATTATTCCTCTTTCTTAAATAAATATATATATATATTTATAACTATCTACTTGACAAAGAGACAGGTATATAGTACAAGTTTATTGCTTACAGGGAATCTCAAGAGTTGGAAATGTCATTTGACATTTCTATAAAAAGCTGTATCTTGAGAGAGTAATATTATCTTAAAACTACTTTGAAAAAAAAAACAGATAATCCTTTCTGCAAAGCACATGGTGTAGCAATTTTCTCCTTAACCTTTAAAAATAAGCCTATAAAATCTAATGTTGTGATCTCATTTCTCTAGTACCTGTTAACAACCTCACTTTGGAAATGGGCTGTCAAATGTTAACTTTCAACCTGTCCTTATTTTTATTGCTTCTTTTTTCGTGGTAGCAGAGAGCTAGAATGTAGACCTACATACCAAATTTTGTGCTGTGATGCCACTCATGTACCTTAAACGTGAACTGTTTTTATTTCAGCTTGACTTGCTCATTTGCAAAAGAAGTTGAAATTTCTTTCCTGTGTGCAATACCAAACTGTAAGCGGGATCTATATTGCAGCGTTGGCTTTTGTAGGATTCATACTTACATCTTTAGCTGTTTTGATTTTTTTCCCCCTCTAGTTCCTTTTCCACTCTTGGCTTGCTAATCTAGGTCTTTCAGTTTTAGAAACATTACTTACAATGCCATTAGGCAATACAAAAGAAAGATTAGTGACCAAACCAACAAAAAGCCCTTGCTCTTCCTAAGTAACTGAATACCTGCTGTTACCTAACATGCTTAAGATTTTGGGGGGGGAAATTAATGAGATATTTATGGCTGATTAAATGAGGTGAAAAGCATAATTTATCATAAGTTATGTCATAAGGTATTCTGTACAACAATAACATTTCATTGACTACTGACTATAGTCAATTGGCTATTACGGTAGCAGTGTCCATCAGTTTCAGTGTAAATCTCCCAACATATCTTTTTTTGAAGAAGGCACAGAACATCTTAATATGTTATATATTTGATTGGTTATATAATATATTTTATTGATAAAAACAAGCATTGGTGCAGGACAGCTTTGCAAATATATGTTTCTGTATAACTGGACATATAGTGTTCAGCTGAAATGTGAATTTCCTTGTATTTTAAGTTCATCATGGAAATATTAATGTTCATTATATTAATGCTCATAAATATTAATGTTCACACTGGCCTGCCGATCTTTCTGTAAGTGGTCACATCTATGAACATTAAGATCTTGTTAGTGTGCAGTAACGAGTACTATTGTGCATGCAGTCCCACCTTGCTGTTACTATTCAAAAAACTCATCATTGACTTTTTTCCATACAATCCCCTTATAACATCCCTTTGGAAATGGAAATTTATGTTACCTTTCTAAGAGACTCACCTACTTTTGTTGATGACATTCCAGTCTTTCTTATGCAGTGTGCTGTGATTAGTAGAAACACCAAATTCATAGGCTTGCATTTACTTTTCTATAGTTGGGAAGTGCAACTAGAGTGACATTGCAGAAACAAAGTATTTGTAGGATGTATGCAAATAAGCCAGTAGTCATCGCATACAAGTAATGCAGTGGGAAGAAGAAAATGTGAGGAACTTAAAGAAAATTCCCGAGGAAGAGGACTGTGTTTCTTTAAATTTACTAATTTACTTCATGGATTAGTTAAATGAAATGTTATTACTTTCTGCAATAGTTCAGTTTGTTTTTTATAGTCAGTGCTGCTTATGTTAGGACGTAACTTTGTAATACCAAATATGTTTTGTCTTTGACAGCAACAATAGTGTTAAATGAACTCAACTGGACTGCAGCGTTGGATGATGTATTCAAGAGGAACAGAGAAGAAGACCCCACTTTATTATGGCAGGTTTTTGGTAGTGCAACTGGCCTCGCTAGGTATTACCCAGGTAACTGAAGTCTCCCAAAGGACTGTCCTGTGCCACATATTGCCTTAAATATATTCTGATTCATGTAAAAGCAATGAAAGATAACTGAAGATTACTTTCTTACATAGATGGGGTTTCTGCATATCAGACATAACTCAAAGACTGACATTTTTCTGGCATAAAGCTAGTATGAAGGGGAAGAAACTGGGGGTGAAATATGTAACTAGTATTTTTTACAGTCAGAGGAGCAGAAGGTGATGTCCTGTGAAAAGCTGAACAGTTAAATTTTATTTTTGTATTGTTTGATATGTATTGTGTAAATAATCAGTTGAATATTTGCCAGTGAGGTTTTTGTACTTGTCTAGTTTTAAAAATAGTGTCTCGGTGACTGGACAGATAATCTTATGGTTGAAGTCAATAAAAATACAATTGCACCATGCTATGCTTCTGTCCCGCAGAATCCACTATATCTGACAGTTATGTCTTTGCCATTAGAGCTAAGGTCAATGAATACAACTCGATTCCTTCAACCAACATCTGTTCCACCTGTCAAAAAATCCCATTACTGGATCACAGTCATTAATTTAAATAGATGTATATTTTACTGAATTTAGATCATCAGTAGCCTTAATTTGATTTTTGATGTGTACTACCTAATGGAAAGGCTTGTTTTATGGCAAGGCATACTGCCTGTGCTGCTACGATTCTTGCTAAGTGATGCTGTTATCAAAGACAGAATGATGTGTCCACTACACACCAGAAAATTATGTGCAGTGTTTTGTCTCTTGCCTCCAGCTGGTTAAGGAAGAACTTTGAGATCCTTTCTTTTCTGTTTATACAATACTGTTGGTGTTTCTGAGGGAAAGGGATTATTCTAAAGCTGTTATTCTATCATTAGCACAGTTGTCAGCCCAGGCAGAGAAAGTGCCTTAGGCTAGTTTGCAAGAAGAAATATTTCATAGCACTTGAATCCTGTTTGTTTTGTCATACTAGGTGCTGATGAAATGCATACAGTGAGATGCTACAGAAAAAACAATATTGAAAATGCTAATTTCATATTTATTTTCTTTCCAAGTGTTCTGTCTCAATGCTTTTGGGATCTATTAGTACTGTGTTTGGGGTCACCCCATTTGTCACTGCTTACTATACAGTGATGTTTTCCAAGTGCTGAAAAAGAAGTCTTTTTTAAATATATGTGTCAATCTCTAGGAAATTAATTTTCAAGTGTAAGATTATCTTATATACTGAAAAATATATTCTTATGTCTAGCTAACCTGTCTACTCTAGTAGTTTACCAACATAACACAGGAGCCTCAGAATCTCTATGTATTCTTCCTTAGAACACCTCTGTAAAATGGGAGAAGCTCGTTCTCCCTATTCCTCAGGTGAATATGCTGCTTGTATATACTCCATCTAAAAATAAATTTATATTTATATATATTTTTATATATATTTTTGAGACCCCACCTGCAGTGCTGCATCCAGCTCCAGAGCCCCCAGCACAGGAAAGACATGGACCTGCTGGAGCAGGCCCAGAGGAGGCCACAAAAATAATCCAAGGGCTGGAGCACCTCTCCTACGAGGACGGGCTGAGAGAGTTGGGGTTGTTCAGCCTGGAGAAGAGAAGGCTGTGGGGAGACATTATTGTGGCCTTTCAGTACTTAAAGGGCGCTTATAAGGAAAATGGGGGCAAACTTCTTAGCAGGGTCTGTTGTGATAGGACAAGAGGTAATGTTTCAAACTAAAAGAGGGTAGATTTAGACTAGATATAAGGAAGACATTTTTTACAGTGTGGGTGGTGAATCACTGGAAGAGGTTGCCCAGAGAGGTGGCAGGTGCCCCATCCCTGGAAACATTCAAGGTCAGGTTGGACGTGGCTCTAAGCAACCGGATCTAGTTGAAGATGTCCCTGCTCACTGCTGGGGGGTTGGACTAGATGACCATAAAAAGTCCCTTGTAACTCAAACTATTCTATGATTCTATAATATAGTATATAACTCAGATCCTCACACCTCCTGCTTATTTCATAGCTAAGTGCCTAAGTCCTTATTAGCAGTCTACTCCTGTCAGAACTTGACTTGAAAAATTCTTGGGTAATTCCCCAATTCTTGGATTTTACACACACACAGAGTAACCTGGACCAGTCTGGTAGTCTTTAAGTTGTATATGCATTGTCCTGTGCATCTTCTTCTTCCCACTTCCTTCCACTTATAGCTCAAATCAGTAAGCCCTCTGGGTTTTAGATTTTTAGAACAGGTCTTGTTCAAGTTTCTCCATCTTTCTCTTTTTGTAAACTCTTTGTCTCAGTTTGCAGAGACCCATCTGACACACACGTGTTCTGAAAATGAAATCAAGTTTCATATGCTGGAATGGATGCTTTTCACATTTGCTTTTGGAAATTATATAAATTGTAAAACATTGCTTCATGATATTGGCCTTAGGTAAGCCTACTTCAGTGATTAATTTCTCCATAGTGATGGTATTTGTAAAAGAATTTGGAAGTATCAAAAACTAAAATTAAAATGCATAGGTAAGTCTGCTCATTGTTAGCTGAAATATATCCATTCAGTCCTTCCTCTCTGAAAAAGAATCAATCTTGGGTACCTCTCAGCTGCAGAGGTTGTCTTCAATAATGGGTTTCTTGAACTAATGTTTTTATCTGATAGTATCCCACTGCCTTGAGTAATGGGGTAGAAGGTCACCTAGGTCACTTCTGTCCTAGGTAGGCTTTTAGGCTGTCCTTGTCACCATGGTAAGCAGCATGAAGGGATCTTTCTATGAGTGACCCCATGGGTGGAAAGTATGTGTGAACTATAAGATGAATTTTCTATTACATAAAGCCCCTTGTTTCCTATGTATATTATATTTTTGGTACTTTTGTGCACCCCTCTAGTATCACATATATGATTTCATATAATTTTCAGCTGTGCTTTGTCTGCCTCTTGTGGTACATTTGTGTTCCCTTGTCTCTATCAAGGGGACAAAAAAACTTCCTTCTGACTATGACCTAGGTCGAGACACATGACATTTAAACCAGTTTCTTTCCTCAGGCCACCTTCTTTATACACTATAACAAAAGGTATTAGGCTTAGATACAATAGTAATTAGATGTAGTAGAATAAGAATAGGAAACTCTATTTTACGAAAACAACAGCAACAGGTAGAGGAAGTAATGGTACCAAAGTATTCACTTCCTTTAGTGTTATGATGTCATTAGTCCATCAAATATTCCTTATGTAAATGTCATTGTTACTGAGGGGAAAACCAAATTCTGTGTTTTGAAGAAGCATATTCATTGTTTTGAAGAAGATACGTAATCCAAGCAGGCCAGATTTAGGAAGATATTTGTGTAGCTGGATAGACAGAGATGTGCAAGAAAGCTAAGTATTAGAAATACATACATAAACACACATATACGTGGATATTTGCAATGATACCAGAACCAGTGCCAGGCATAAAAGGGAATTGTACAGCCACTTCTGACGTTTGCCTTACCAGATGCCCCAACAGAAACATTAGAGGCTGCATTGAGGTCAATGTCTCTCTTTATAGATTAATACATTACTTGCTTCACTTTGTTTACTATTTTTCCCTAGAATTTGCTCTGTTCAGCTCTCATTCTCAAACATCAAGACAGAAATGGCAGAGACAAGCCAAAGATGCAGGATACCTCCATGAGTCTCAAACCTACTTTTTCACCTCTTTCAGTTAGGGTTTTAATCAGCTTGATTTTAAAGAGTCAGTATGAGTCTCTTCATACTGAACTTTTTAGATTTTAAATTATTTAAGAAAGTGTGTCTTGCCTAAAATAATTTTAAAGATTAGCGTGGATACTCAGTATCAACATTTTCATTAGCTTCAATGGCAGCATATTTGTGAAGAGAAATGCTATGCTCTATTACCGTGCTGGCAACCATCCATTTTGATATGAAGATGCCAAGAACAATTTTGAGATTTCTATTAGCTATTCTGTGAGCTCTGAACAACTCAAGATTAAGTAAACTGTAGTTTAATAAAAGAACTCAGAAGAATAAACAAATTAACAGAACTTTCAGGAAGGAGGTAATATATATTCGTTCTTACATTTAAAGTTATATATCACAAATTGGTCTTTCTTTCAAGAGATGGTTTCAGCATTGTAAGAATGCATTGTCCTTTTTACATACATTTATGAAGTTTTATCAGAATCAAGACAGGAATCTCTACCTTCAGGTGATGAAGATACCTGATAAAATTCTTAATTTAAAAGAGAAGTGTACAAGAGGTGGAAGCAAGGACAGGTGACCTGGGGGGAATATAGAGACACTGTCCAAGCATGTAGAAACATGGTTAGAAAAGCCAAAGCCCACTTAGAGTTGAATCTGGTGAGGAATATGAAGGACAACAAGAAGAGCTTCTACAGCAACATCAGCAGCAGGGGAGTGGTGGATGTCATTGCAATGCCATCCTTGATTACCACTGAAAGGTCATGGAAACCAGGATCGGTTCCTGAGGTTCTTTCTTTCCTGAGGAAACAAGTGTCATTTCTATCTTCAGGAAGGGCTAGAAGGAAGATCTGGGGAACTACAAAGTGTCAGGCTCACCTTAGTTCCTGGGAATGTGATGGAGCAAGTCCTCCTGGAAACTGTTCTGAAGCATAGTAAGGACAAGAAGGTGAGATGTTATTTGTCTTGGCTTCAAGAGGAATTCTTTTGACACTGTTTCCCTTAACATCCTCTTAGACAAACCGATGAAGCACAGCTTAGATAAATGGACAGTGAGGTAGGCTGAAAACTGTCTGAACTGGTGGTCTCAAAGGGTTATGAGAAGTGGCATGAAGTCCAGCCAGAGGCCAGACAAAAGTGATGTACCCCAGGATTCAATAGCCACTGGTATTCAACGTCTTCATTAGTGACCTTGATGATGGGACAGGGTCCACCCTCAGCAAGGATGGTGCAAAACTGACTAGCTGGAAAGTGGCGTTACAGAAAAAAACTGGGGTTCCTAATGGACAAGTTGGACATGGACAATGACAGCCTGGGCTGCGTTAGGCAGAGCATTTCTAGCGGGTGGAAGGAGGTGATCATTCCCTTTGACTCAGCACTGGTGAGACACATCTGGAGTGAAAGATCCAGTTCTAGATTCCCCAGTACAACAGGGGCAGGGACTTGCTGTAAGGTGACAAAGATTATTAAAGACTTGAAGCATCTCTCATATGAGGAGTGGCTGAGAGAGTTCACTTTCAGCCTAGAGAAGACGAGGCTTAGAGGGAACTTAAAAGTGTGTATAAATAGCTGAAGGAGACGGTAAGTAGCCTCCATTTAGGCGAGTTTTCCTTTTACTCTGTCTTTTTCCCCACTTCCAAAAGAAAACTTGGAAAAACTTGTTTAGAAATTTTAATACTGTCATTCAGAAAAATAGGAAAAACATCCTCTGTAACTGTATTCATAAAATGTCTAGTTGTGTTTGCAGTATCTGTCCATGTAAAGAGTTTCCAAGAGTACCAGCACTGCTGGGCCGGTATGGAGGGCACAATTGATAGATTAGCCAGAGGAAAGGTACTCACCTACATGGAGAAAGCTTTTCAACTTACTTCCAGTCTTACTCTACTTTGTAGAATTCTGTCAGTTCAGAAGTAACAGTGTACTTGCTGCTTGTTTTAGGAAGTAGGGTGTTACTTATTTATTTAATTATAATTTTTTCTTCAATACAAGCACTAATGTGTGGAAAAGACAAGGTTAAAAAAGTTGGACATACTGAGACCTCCTGGTGCATGCAGTGCTTGTGCTGGGGTAAGCTTCACATGTCAGCCTGACAAGTCCATATTGACAAGGCAGCTCTGAGGTCAGGCCAGGAAGTCCCTGCATCATGGTCAGGATCAGCAAAGTACAACATGGTGCGCAGACATCCACACAATGTAGCTTGGGCGAGGAGCAAGCACTTGAGCTTAACTGAAGCTCCCAAGCCAAGAGGCAGATGCTCCCAGGACCTTTCTTGCAGCATTTTGTCCCTCCCCTCTTCCCACATCAGTAATCTCAGGTTACACGCCTGCACCATGTAAACATGGGCTTGAAGATAGTAACAATTGCCTAGGAGGCTGCAGAGCCTGCTGGTACATGTAGGGCCCTTCATTTTCGAGGAACAGACTGATTTTATCTGAAAAAATAAACATATTTGCATGAGACTACGATTTATTCTGTAATCTTTTCTGCTTTCCCTTAATAATTTCCCTGCTGCTTAAAGGGGAAATAATGTTTGCTTAAACCAAGTAGCACCAGATAGGTTTAAAATATTTGTAGAAGTTTCCAGCCTTTGTCCTGCAAGGGAACAGTTTCTGTTATTTATGTATAACTCAGGAGTACAACTCAGTTTTCAACACTACCATAAAAGAAAGCTGAAATGTATTTTGTGGTTTTTTTTTTAAGCAAACCCTGCTGAGATTTTATATTATGGAATTCTGAAAGGCAATTTTTTTGGAAACACTAAACAAAATCAGAAGAGGTTCATTGGGAAAACTGTGAGCCACCAAGTTTAAACTTTGGATTCTCTGTGAGATAGCAAGAGAACACAAATTATTATAAATGTTGAAGCACCTTCCCAGTAGTACTAATAGACATACATCTTCCTGCCTAATTTTTGAGTTTATACTGCTAATTCCAGAAACTGATATTAAGATGTCATTTTAAGATGACACTTACCTAATTCTAGTCCAGACATAGGGTTTCAGCAGGTTTTGATTCAAATTAAAAGCAGTAATCTGACAGCATTTTAGCAAGATCATTGAAATTACCAATTTGTTCCAATCCAGTTGAAACTTGCAGACATAAAATTGCATATATCACAACATAGTATTTTAATATCCAAAACTCTTATTTCTGGAATGCTTTAAAAGAAAAGGGGAAATATGTCATCCTCAGAGGATAAGATACTCCAGGTAGACACCTGAAAAGGATGAATATTCTGGAAGGATGTATCTCATTCACCAGATATGGACTATCTAATACAGAATATCTGATGCCTTTTAAAAGGTAAGAATAAGTGACAATAATCACAGAATCACAGAATGATTGAGGTTGGAAAGAACCTCTGGAAGTCACTTGGACCAACCCTCCTGCTCAAGCAGGGCAACCTAGAATCTGTAATGTAGGTCAGGTTTGGGGGTTTGGTTTGGTTTTGTAGTTTGTTGGTTTTTTTTTCTATATGTATAATATTGTTTCCAAATCGATTTTACTTTGGTGGCAGGAGTTCGAAAAATTAAACTTCTTTCTATTTTTAAATCTTCAATCCATTCCCTGTGGGCTTGCACATGTTGAGTTTTGTTGACTCCATGTAGACAGAAGAGTACTTTAATATAGATCAGACTGCAGATTTAATATGTAATTAACGACAGAGCAGTGGACAAATCTGTTATTCAAAAATAAATTAATTTAATTAAATTAGTTTAATATGGTTTGACAAATATTAAGTTACTTACGTTTTGTGAGGCATCTACCCAGCTAATTTTACTGCTAGGTTTTAGAAAGCAGCTATCTGAAAGAACAATTTAAAATCAAATTTTTGTCAAGCTACTTGGAAGTGTAGGTACAAACCAGCAAGTTCCTCTTTTAACCTTGAAATTCTTCTTAATTATAGAGGTAATGAGGATTGTAATTGTTAATCAATGTTTCATTAAAATAATGCAATGGGAAGCATATTATTTTTACTGTAGCAATTACTAAGTAAACAAATTTTAAAAACACTTTGTGCTATTTGCCAGATACAACCTCTCCCTTGGGTGTTTGTATTTGGTGGGGTTTTTATGTTTTGTTTTGGTTTTTTTCCTAGATTTTTTGTAAGGCCAAGATCCTTATTAAAGGATGCATTTTGTTTTGGACTGCAGACAGCAGGCATTTATTTGCAGTTAAATATAATATAGGAGCGTCTCTAGATATAGCAATAAATACACTTAAGAAAATTTGGTTGCAAAGGATTACTCAAATGAAAACATTGATTTAGAGGAATGTTTAGTAAAAAACCTGTTTGATCAGCAACACTGACTCAGCTCTCTCGTGGAAGTATACTAAATAATATTTGCCAAAGGTAATACTGGAAGGGGTAGTACTGATATGGATAGTTTCAAGTTCCCGTTAGTGCATTTTATATAGCAATAACAGTAGCATGGTGATGCATGAAAAGATTCAGCATCTCTTATGAAGAAGTATTGAACCTAGAGTCACTGTGACAATATTTGCTCTGCAGCGTGCTGAAGGTGTCAATCTGCCACGCTGGGTTAAGATCCAAAAAGCTGAGGCAATTGAAAACAAAACAAAAAAAAATGACAAAGAAATACTATCTTGTTCCCAGATGTTCCAAATCTTCTCG
The DNA here is from genome assembly GCF_949628215.1 of Phalacrocorax aristotelis. Classification (NCBI taxonomy): domain Eukaryota; kingdom Metazoa; phylum Chordata; class Aves; order Suliformes; family Phalacrocoracidae; genus Phalacrocorax; species Phalacrocorax aristotelis. The sequence goes on along the minus strand of NC_134276.1, from coordinate 207,757,171 downwards.
CTTCCATCTGGAGGTTTAGGAAGGGAGGGCCTATGGGAAATTAAATTTAAAACTTGCTTTCCCAATACGGTACGTCTGGCAACTTCCACTCCTGAAATGCTGCGTAGCTCTGTGACCTCTCTCTGTTGTTTGTTTTGGTTTTGGTTTTTTTAATTTTCATAGGGGAAAAAGCAGCCTCCGGTCTGCAGCTCTGTGGCCCTTCCCTTATCACATAGCCTAGACACACGTATTTGTCATCTTCGTTTAATCTTACCCATGTTAGTGAAGAAGGGCAGGAGAAGAAAGGAAATGGGTAAAGGAGGGCTTTGTTTTGGCTCTGCCCAGGCTTATATAACTATGGGAAAGCCAGTAAAAATTGCTACAGTATTAACTTCTTAGGTGAGCATTAGGAACTGCATACTCATGAAGAAAAATAGTATTTCCTAAGGAGACCAGCTCTTATCCAGACTTCCAGGTGCTGTAGACATGAAGTAGCATTTTGAGATGTTGGCAGTCCTGTTATTTATGGAGACATGGCTCTGTTTACTTGAGAAGTATTTCATTCAAGCTACAAAGTATCTATGAAGTTCAAGTCTGTCTTAGCTAAACTAGTAGATACTGAATGAGACTGTAATTTTGGAACTGAATGTCTACATAATCTTAATTCCTACTTCAAGCACATCTAAGTGTGTCTTAATCATGCATGCAGGTGTTTCTTAAGCTCATCTGCTCCTTCAGCTTTAAAGGTGTGTCTGTACTAGTAAAAGGAATGTCAGTTTTATTAGCATCCTTTACACAGCCCCACAGTGTGACTGAAGGGACAACACATGCTGGCAGCCTTTCCCAATGGATAGCACTGGGCCCTGTTTTGATTCTTCTATACTACAAGGTTCTCCTGTCCTGTTCTAGGAGGCTTCATGTTCTCAAACAAACCTAGGTTATTTTATGCTACACTGCATGCATATACTGCAGGGCATATGACACGCAGCTTAATTTTCATCCCTGAAACACCTTCTGACAGGCAACAACTCAACTGTCACCTTCTTTCAGACAGTTTAAACCAACCCCACGCAATGTGTCATAAGGCTGGAGATTCAGAGGAGACTCAAAAGCAAGTGATTTGTAATGTGAAAATGAGAACAGTTCTCACCCCTATTTTGCTTATCAGTAGAGTCATAATTCTTTGTTCTCTGGTAACTACAAGCCAAATAATTTTATTTTTTTAGCTGTAGTCACTGTTTTTCTGAAGTTGACAGCCCCCTAAGGCTTATTTAAGTGCTTACCAGTATTGGTCCTAGTCCCATTTAGTATTGCACAGCATTTTCTTTTAATCTTTCTTAGTAGGTCTGAAAGCATGGTTTAAAACTAATAAAAATATCACTGTCCTCATTCTGCAGATAAAAGAAACATGTATAGAGAGATAAAATGACTTCTTCAGTGATCCTCTGAAGGTTAAGATTTCAAGCCAGGAATATGTGTACGGGCCAAGTTTTTTAAGATGCAGTGTGCTGTTATATTAATTAACTCAATTTATAGCATTGTTTAAACATCAGCAGGTGTGTTAATCTACTCAGTATCTTTGTAATATCAGTGCTGAAGAGTAAAGCAATAAGAATGGTTGTATTCTTTCACTTTTTCACTGTAGATTAGCCTTGTATGTAGCCTTACTTTGTGTATCTATAGAATAAATAATCATAATATGATGGGAAGTTTAATTAATTCAAGAAAAGTCCCTTTACATTGCTCATCCTAGTATTTTACTAGGATAAAATCCAGTGTCTGGATGGAGGCCTGTCACTAGCGGTGTTCCCCAGGGGCCTGTGCTGGGTCCAGTCCTGTTCAACATATTCATCAGTGACCTGGACAAAGGGACAGACTATAACCTCAGCAAGTTCGCTGATGATACCAAGCTGGGGGAAGTGGCTGATACACCAGAAGGCTGTGCTGCCATCCAGCGAGACCTGGACAGGCTGGAGAGCTGGGCCGAGGGGAACCTCATGAAATTCAACAAGAGCAAGTGCAAGGTCCTGCCCCTGGGGAGGAACAACCCCCTGCACCAGTACAGGCTGGGGCCTGAACTACTGGAAAGCGGGTCTGTTGAGAAGGACCTGGGAGTGCTGGTGGGCAGCAAGGTGACCCTGAGCCAGCACTGTGCCCTTGTGGCCGAGAAGGCCAATGATATCCTGGGCTGCATTAAAAGGAGTGTGGCCAGCAGGTTGAGGGAGGTTATCCTCCCCCTCTACTCTGCCCTAGTGAGACCACATTTGGAGTCCTGTGTCCAGTTTTGGGCCCCCCAGTTTAAGAAGGATGTGGAACTCCTTGAGCAAGTCCAGCGGAGAGCTACGAAGATGGTCAGGGGGCTGGAGCATCTCCCCTGTGAGGAAAAGCTGAGAGACCTGGGTTTGTTTAGCCTGGAGAAGAGAAGCCTGAGGGGGGATTTCATCCATACCTATAAATATCTAAAGGATGGGTGTCAGGATGATGGGTCTTTTCATTAGTGCCCAAGGACAGGACAAGGGGCAATGGGCACAAGTTGGAACCCAGGAAGTTCCACGTCCATATGAGAAAAAAACTTCTTTCTTGTGCAGGTGCCAGAGCAGTGGAACAGGCCGCCCAGGGAGGCTGTGGAGACATTCAAACCCCACCTAGACGTGGTCCTGTGCCCCCTGCTCTGGGTGTGCCTGCTCAAGCAGGGCAGTTGGGCAAGATGATCTCCAGAGGTCCCTTCCAACCCTGCCATTCTGTGATTCTCTGATATTCAAATCTTCCTGTGTAATTAGGGCTTACAAGGTGTTAAATGGAGAAATTCACACATAAAGAAAAGATAGAGCTGCAGCACTGATTATCCAAAAAAAAAATTTTGTCCCTAAAGTTTTAAAATTCCTGGACTAAAAATTTGGATAGAGAAGAGCTAGTATTATCTTTTCCCCTTCATAACAAAAATATAAAAAATCTTGAACTTTTTTCCAAATGTAGGTGAAGCAGGTCTCATTCAGCTACTGGAGCATTCTCTGCTTAGACAAATTAATAATGGAAGAGCTTTAAAAATCAATTTCTAATAAAATAAAATGGTATCTCACCAAATGGAGAACTTGCTGTGCACAGCTGCTCTTGTGTTAACCAAGCAAGTGTTGCAGCCATGATATTGAACTCTCCAGAGAAAGTCATTACTGAAGCAGATACAAAGAGACTAGAAAGCCTAAAAAATCCATACAAAATTAATGAAAAGCCTTGAAAAACTAAGAACCTCACTTTTTTATTGCAAAAGATTTTATATTTTATAGCTGTCAATTCCTGTTAACTCAACTTTTAAAGGAGCCTTTAGAGTAAAACAAAACAAAATAAAACAAAAGTGAAAACACTTTCCCAGTAAAGCAGCTTATAAATTATCCGTTACTGCAATTAGTGTGTAAGTTGGATAGTTCTACTTATTGCATTGAAATAAGCCTAGCTGAGTGTTGTTCACTTCCTTTTTTTGTTGATAACAGGGAGGGACATGGGCAGACATGATTTGGATCTAACCACACTCATGATATGGAAAATCTTACAATGTTTTATTGTGGCACATTTTGCAAAACTGGTGTGGTCAATGTTGTGGTTGTGCAAGCAGATCCACCCAGTTACAGGACCATGTGTTATTTCTAGTCAGTTAATGAAATTGCAGCCACCAGCCCACCATGCCTTCATGCTGAAGTGCCTGCCATCTCTGTGTTCTTAATGATACAAACTGAAATCTCCTGATTTGGTCCTATGGGAGGGAAAAAAGCCAAGCCCAAAAACCAAAACAACAAAACCATCTCGTGGCTTCTGTACCTTTTCTCAGGCTCTAAGGATACTCCAGCCCCCTCTGAGGGAATGGTAGTTAGCCCAGGTGAGACCAATGTGAACAACACTTTTATTGAAGATGAAATTCAGTTTATACATGCAAAAGCAGAAATATTTGCCTCTGAACTGGGATAACACAGAGCCATTTGAGAGGTTAATTTTAAGTTGCAGACTGCAGTATGTGTTACAGGTTCAAATAGCTTTCATTTCTTTTGGCATATTGGGATAAATACAGCAATAGATTTGTTTACATATGGACTGTTCCCATATAAAGCTCATTGCTGAACTGATTTGGGATGAAACGGAGCCCCGTATTGCCCGTAACCACATAGGTAATATATTCTGAAAAAAACTCTGTGAGATGATTATCCTCTCTTTTCTCTATGGTGGTGGTGCTATAAAAGTTACAGAGGACACTGCACAGTTAGATTTTACCTGAATACGTTAGATTTTACCTGAAGATGATTTGAGCTCTTAGCAATCTTAACTCATTATCTAAGTAAAAGAGTTAAGAAGTGACTGCGTTTAGTCTTGACTGAACATCTTCTGCGGTAGCATGGAGCTGGTCAGGAACAATCCCTGTCTTGGCGGGGATAGCACTAATCAGTTATTAATCCAAGGCATCGCTATTATATAAATATCCTGAGTTTTCAGTACAGTGATGCAAAACACTTTATGGTAACTGATGTTAGGGTTATTAAAGATATGGTTGATTATTATTTTTAACTACCATCTTTGATCACTTTTCACCTTTTACCGAAAAAAACCTGAGGAATTCTGCAAAGATGTTGCTACCACACCAAAATTCACGTGACTTCTTTCTGCACTGTAAACTGATGAATGCCACATTTACCAACCAGTGTGGGCTATCTCGTACCTGAATGCAGTTTTGTTCACAAAAGTTCAGTAAAAGATGAGAAGAAATATAGAATGAAACTAAAGGCAAAGTATAATCTGTAGGTTGTACCTTTGCACCATTTGAGGAAGACTTTACTGAATCTGGCACAAGGAATTGAATAGTCTGTATTTTTGGATGTTTTGAATATTCACATGAATGTTTATTTGAGAGATACCAAGGTAAAAATCAATTTGAACAAGTATTTGTTTGCCTCTCCCAGTAAATTCTATATTGAGGTTGACTACCTAGTAACCCTCTGAGATGGAAAGGTATGAAGTTTGAGTCAGGAGGAGATGATGCTGTCTGGGATTTGATAACTGGCATTTGTTACCTGCCTTACTATCAGCTTTTAGCCTCTTTCCCCAAATGCGCCACCGGGATGTAAAGCTGTTCACAATTCATCTGTGCCTCTCTGCTCCTTGCACGTGCACACCTAACCACTAAAGCAGGGCAAATGTAACCGAGGCCTCATTCAGCAGGACTTTCAGGAAGGCCTCGCCCATGACACTCACTGATGCCCCTGGAATCATCTCATAAACAAAAAATGGGCAGATGTAGGCAAGGTTTCCCTTTCCTGAGGAATGCTTTCATTTAGGCTTTACCCTGTGACAACCTCCACACTTCATTAATTGATTTTGTGTGTAATCAACAAAACCGAGGATTTCTACCCTACATGTGCACAAATAACAGAAGAGCATGCCTTACTCTTGCTTGAAATATAGCTAAACTGGTATCTCAATTTACAAAGAGCGGAGGTAGGAGGGATATCAAATCCAATGAATAATTTATAAAATATCAAATCTAACCATGTGCCAAACAAGAAAATCATCAAAGGAGAACGTGACTAAAGCCTAATGTATGCAAGAGAGCTGTGTAGCGTTGACACAGTTCAAAGATCTTAGTATGCAACAATGAAACACGGTGAGGTTGACTTCTTCAAGACGTTCAGTGAGCCAGGTTCGAAGGTGTCTCATTAAAACACATGTTTTAAAAAATAGTTTCTATAAATAAAACTGTAAATCTCAAAATCCTTGATCTGAAATTTTAGTATCTTGGAAAATGTGTAATCATCTTTTTGTGTATTTCGTTTTGCTTTCATCCTAGACCATATAATGGCTTTGGTCGGTAAGATGTAAGCCAGCTTCCTCAAATGGCTTTATAGCATGCCCTGTATATGGTCTGAGGCAATGTGTGTCTTTTTCAGTGGTCTCCATCCCATCTAATTATTTCCTATATAATTATAAATGCATAATTACTTATTTCTGCATAGAGGACATTTATCACCTTTTTAAAAATTATTTTTTAAAAGATGAAATCTGGGTAAATTAAAATTAGATCATTGGAGTTCAAATGTCCTAAGGGAATTTCAGTTTCCTAGAAATAGCAATATCAGTAAGATCCTTAACGTTAACAAAACCATTGAATGCAAAGCTGTCTAAAATTAAAAGTCTTAATCCAGAGAGAGCTTAGGATGAATGAGTAATTTAGTCATGTTAATTCTTGAGGTTGAAGAGGGAAATCAGCATGTCTTTGATGTGAATGAAATTTTAGATACTAGAGGCTGAGTCCTTTTTTATGTTTAACCATGCAGAGACTTACTACTAGATTATGTAAACTGTTGTAGAAAATAACATAAAGATCAACAGAACTGGTTTTCTCAGTAAACACTATATTTCTTAATTAGTGTTTGTATGATCTAGCACTCATTAATATCTGATGAAAAATTTTGTAGTGACAGCATAAATCCAGACAAATTTCCTCACATGGAGATGTAAGCCTGTACGTGCTTGTAATATTTGTCTCAACACAAGGTAATCTGTTAATTAGGAAGAAGGAATTTATTGACATAAGGCACAGGAAATACCAGTTTAATGGAATAATAAGAAATAATGTTTTTAAAGACCTTCTCCAGATCTCTCTGAAGCTGCTGACGATCTTTCCCGGACAGTGCATACTGACAGAGCTGAGCTAGTGAAAGAGAAGGTGCAGAATTTATCTGTGGTGTTCACCAGTCAGTCTGTCTCCCAAAATGAAAAGCTCTGTTATCATTCACAGTAATCTCCAGAGGGAATAGGTAGGCTGCACGCAGTGTGCTGAGTGGTTTATTCACAGTTCCTTTTGTGGGCTGAGGCTGTAACTGGACCACTGTAACAGTTCATCATCTAGTTCTGGTGAACGGCTTCCCTTCCACTGGGCTTTTGAACTTACTAATAGAGGTGTAGCCAAAAAGGGACAGTTTGAACTTTGTTGCAATCCAGGAAGCTAATGAAAAACCATGGTAGAGCTGAGTGCGAGGTTTAGTTGCTCGAGTCTTAACAGAAGGACCTCCACTAAAGAGTGATTTGGAAAGATTTGTTTTCAGATCCTTCATTTTATTCTGTCTCAATGAGAGGCTTTGAGCATTCACTCCATAAAGAGAGGAAAAGAAAAGAAATAATTAAAAAAACCCAGTGTTATGGTTTGTATTCCTTTAAAAAAAAAGCTTTTGCTATACAGAGCCTTTTGGTTCTTTTGGAAATATTAGGGAAACTTTTGGGCATATAAAATATTATTATTTGGTGTTTCCTCACAAGTTTAAATTAGTATTAATATTGCCTCTTCATGTTTGTGAAAGATTTCCAACACTATATTTGGTCTAAAGGACCCAATTCTGAGGTGTGTTCTCTCTAGGCAGCTGGTGTTGACCTGTCAGGCGGTCTAGTCTGAGATCATAAACAATATGGGTATAGTGATTGAGATTCTTCTGGTGTGCGGCAATGTGCAGTGTTTTCTGTTGGTGATAAATGTATACTGATAAATGTCTTGTGGGTTGTCCTCTTTTTAAATGTTCTGGTAACTGCTGTGCCAACTCAGGTTATGGTCACGTAGGAAAGGGTTCATTTAGTAAAATAAAAATAGGCAGCTACTCTAAGCTGGCGGCTTCTTTTATATTCATGGACAGAGATACCATAATTCTTCCCATTTGCTTAGAAAAATGCTTTTTCAGGAAGAATCCTGGAGCTGCCTATATCTTTGTTTTTGTTTCCTAGACAGAAAAATTATTAACGTCAGGAAATAGTTCTCCCAATGCTGCTGGCATACAGTGAGAGAGCAAACTGCAGAACATTATTTCATTTCATGTAACTTTTCACATTTTTATTCATGTTCGTTAAGCTGTCAAATGGTTTTGAAAGGCTCGTTTTGTTTTTCAGTAAGGAAAAGATGCCTACCCTTGCTTAAAATTATGGTAAAGCTTAGATTAAATGCTTGCAAAAGTTTATTAATCTTAGCATTTTCTATACAGAAACATGAATATTTCCATCTCATTTTATTTTCAGAAAATAGAATACTTCCATGTTACTTTTCTAATTTGCATTTTTAGGTAAAGCTCTCAAGTCAGTTAGTAATTTTTCAGGTGTGTAGCTGAGCTTTAGATCAGCACAGTGCAATTATACACAGCATTAATGAACAAACACATATTTTTAAAATTAAGTACTTTCTTGTCCAAAAAACCTGTTATTTCATATTCTAAAGTACTTTGGTTGAAATTCTGGTTCCATTTAAGTCAGTAGTCAATTATAGTCAGTAACTGTTTCTTTTATCTATATATAGTTTTATTGCATTATATTGTATGCTTGTATGTGTAGGATTATATAGGTATTTCAAAAACAGATTACACAAATACAGTCATTTTTTATCATACCAAATGTTGATATTTATACAGTGCAAGGTCTGTGATATAGTGTTGTATTTAAAATATTTAAGATAAATGAGGTTTTTTTGTCCTTTTTAGCTTCCCCATGGGTAGATAAAAGTCGAACTCCAAACAAAATAGATCTGTATGATGTTCGCAGACGACCCTGGTAAGCTTTCTTTAAAGGACTGATGTATATGCGCACTTACTTTCTAGATATGACTAGACAAATTTTGCTGATCATTTATATCTAATAGTACTTACTTTTAGGTATTACTGTTTGGTTTTTTTTTTTTTAGAAAATCAGTTAATTCTTCCAAATAAACAGTTTTCAGATAATACCATTTGTTATGCAGTATCCACTATGGTGTGTTGTACTGTTGCACTGCATGGACCTTTTTGTAGGAGGATAACTATCAAATAGGTATAAGGCAATTAAAAACTTTGATTCTGTGCAAAATAAAATGTAATTCAGATTGTTAGACCGCAACATTCTTCCAGACTTTTGCAAGTGTTTACAAATATATCTCAGTGGTTTAAACTTCCAAAAAAATCACTAGACTGGTAAAAGACAGAGAACAGTGCAATTGTTTCTCATTATTTTTTTCTCTAATCCTTTCAAGGCATAATGCATATTGATACTTGGCTTCGTACTAGTTGAATATATTCTTTGAAAGGACAAAGTATTTTTCCCTAAACTGGGCCGATGTAATAATTTATCTGTCATCAAGATCTTTAGCTCTGAAATAGCATTCATGTTCTTCAGTTATCAACATCTGAAAATAGTAAATGTTGATGACTGTATCCTACTTCCAGGCTTTCCTAATGCAGTTTGGACTTTGGTTTATTTAGAAGACTCAGTAAGAGAGTACATGATTTTCTGCTAGCTACAACAGGAGGATTTTGTTGGTTCAGCTAGATTTAGTTTAGAGATTGCAGAGTGTCTTCCATCACACACATCAAACCTATTTTCAAATTTGTGTCATTTGTACTCTTTATTTATTTCAGGTATATTCAAGGAGCTGCATCTCCCAAAGACATGCTTATTTTAGTTGATGCGTAAGTGTTTAATGTCTGGATATTGACGTTAGAGGAATAAAAGTACTTTGATATATTGAACAAATCTGTAGGCTGAAAAAGGGAGAGGATTAAGAAGTCCTTATATGCAAGGATCGAAAATCTTGGTATGAACAAAAAAAATACACAGGAGAAAATAGTTCCAAAAATCACAAACCAAACCTGAAAGTTATTTAAATAGGGCACAGTGAAGTATTTTTTAATCACTTTCATGTTACTCTGCTTTCAGCTTCTTAATCACTGAAGTGATTAACTGAAAACTTCTTATGTGCATGGCAAGATTTGTTGTAAAACACAAACCTAAAACCAAATGACTAGAATATTACAGTAGATTTAATCATGATTTCATGAGCCTGAAAGATGATATTATATGCAGACTTTGCATGTTTTACTGTACATATCTAAGAATTGCCAAGTTTTATAACTACAAAACATTAATAGACAATAAACAAAGAAAGTCATAAAAACTCTCTGTTTGGCTTGGCAAGGCTTCCTTGCTTTAGCTAATGTTGAGGGGCTAAAGGAAGCATTGAACCTCATGTGTCAAACAGGTAGCTTTATGCTGAAATAACTCTTAGTAAGAGAATTTACATTTAAGGCTTTTAAATGTGGTGAAGTGCTTTCATATCAGCGGTGAGTTTTATCAACGTTTGTTATTTCTGCACTTCAGTTTAGGTTTTACCTTGAATCAAACAAACTGTCGTTTGGGTATCTGAAAATCTAAAGCTGTAAATCTATGTGTAGGGGTATAAAATGTTTAGGTAATGCATTAGTTGAAGGTGGTAAACTCTTGGATTTCTTGAAATGAAAATGAGGAAATTATGTATCATTATGACGTCATCTGAGCCACAGGACTGGGGCTTTGAATACCAGTTTTAGACTTAATTATTTATTATAATAATGTAGTAACACTAACGGTGATTTGGACAATCCAGGGGAATTATTGACAACTTTAGTGTGAAAGTTAGTGAGAGTGCTGTTGGTGCTCTGTATTTTCTCTGTACGTTTTAAATAAAATTTGTTAAACTCAACTTTTCTATTATCTTGTGGATTTCTGTTAGGAGTGGGAGTGTCAGTGGATTGACATTGAAGCTGATCCGCACCTCGGTCATTGAGATGTTAGAGACCTTGTCTGACGATGACTTTGTGAATGTAGTTTCAGTGAGTATCCGTTCTTTCCACAAAATTTGCACGGTCAACAACGCCATAAATGAACTATTTTTAATGCCAGATATGAGATACTTTAATGTTAAGCTGCTAACAGACTTAAAATATATTGCAAAATAACACATCTGACTTACTGTTTTCTTATAAAGTATAATGAAAGTCCTAATTTTGTTGCTGTCTATGCATTTGAGTAAAGGGCTAATTAGCTACAGTAAGCAATGAAGGAGGTAAACCAAAAGTCATTTAAACAAACTTCACTGTAACGAAATTCTCCTTTCCAATATATTATTGTCTGTGTAGTACATGTTCTATTTAATTGGTATATGCAAATTGTCTTGAAATAGTTGGTGGATCCCAGGTTTTATGTTGTGGTATGAGATAAAATGATACAGAGAAGGTAGGGGGAAGCTCCCTCTTCCAAACAGCAGACATTTGGGTTGCTTGTGTTAATTGATGCATGAAGACAGAAGATGTACAGCCATACATCTGACCTGCCAAAGAGGTGCTCCTGAGAAGTTCTACGGTTCACAATTTGATGGGTAGCAAAGCAATTTTTCCCATAATAAATAACATAGTAGGGGGGAGAATCCATGAAGGAACTTAACAATGCATATAATTTATGCATACAGAGCCAGCATATGTGGTGTGCAGCTCAGAGGGTTATTAGGAGGGTAAGACTGCCAAATGAAGGAGATGCTGGCTTTTTCAGGGCCTGCTTTTCAGCAGCTGAGATCTTTCAGAACATGATCTGAAATTTTAGTACTACGTATAATTTCTACACTTCAAACTTGACTACCAGACTTAAAACTTCTGTTTCTATATAACAGAGTTTTTAAATAGTTTTTTTTAAATAGTTTTGAGGGTTTTTTTGAATGGCATTTCGGTCTTTCTCATATTTGCCTGGGATCTGAACTGCAAATTCCTGGTATTCATGAAAGCTGAAGGCAAAATAAAATAGATTTGGGGAGGGGGAAAATGGTATGATCAACTTTTCAGTTTTCAGGCTGATACCTTGGATGTCATGCTCTAGCCTGGGGCAAGGCTTTTTTGTTTTTTATTAAGCTGTTGAACTGTAGAGCTTTGATTCTAAGGATTTAGGATGGGAATACTGACATACTCATAATGACAAGAGACAGCCTGTGTGGTGAGTAACTCTGGAATGATTTTGGAGGCAATTTTCAACTTCTACAGATGTGTTGTAGCCAGCCTGCAGGGAGAAAGACCTGAAATATCACTATCAGAAATCTCTTTGAACACCACTTATTGCTTCATCATTTGCTGTCAGTCTAGTGAGACCTTTCTCCAAGTAGTAGAGAGAAGCTTTTATTTGCAATGGCATTTCCTTTGTTATAGTTTTTAATAGTGGATTAGACTGTTTTCTTTAGTCTAAATTGCAGTGAAAAAAACCCTAATTGTTTAATTATTATTAAAGGAAATAAGCTTTTCTGTAATGACTTTAGAGAGATTAAATCTTGTTAGGTTCACTGTTTTAAAAAAAAATATTCTAATCCTAAACTGATGGAAATTGATTACTGCATTCAGTGGAGCTGTACCAGCTTTTGCTGTTGGAAGATCTGGACCCCCACTACCTCCTGATTTACACAGCTTTCCAAACTCTTTCCTTCATTTACTCCCAGTTGAGTAAACGGTCTATCTTAATGCTAAGCCTTCCTTAGGCTCAGGGTATTTTATTAGCTAAGGTTCAGTGTTATTCTAGCGAGGCCCCAAGATTGGGATTTGTATCGAAAAAGGACTTTGAATATTTGCTACAGTGCATTTTCCCAGTGGTTTGTAACTTACAATATATAAGGATCTTTCTTCTTTGAATGAACTTTAGAGGCACACATAAGATATTTGACTGCAAAACTGAAAAGGACTTTTTGGTCATGCTGTGTTCATCCTCAGAAGAAGGCAACACTCACAGAAATGTGCCTAATAGAACATGGCATCTCTAAATCTTTGATAAAGTGCTGTTTGGTGTTGTACACTTATCATTTAAAAGCCCATATTAGATCCTTCCAGCATTGCAGTTACTTACGTATAACCTATGTTTTCATGTGTTCAGATTATTTACGTATTGGAATTGTGGGAAACGCTGTGTTCTGATATTTCTCATTCAGAAAGGGAATCGTATGATATAGACAGGAAACAAATGGTTGTACTACTGCGAAGCATTGTTTAAGTGAGAGAAGTGATAAGTGAGAAGACTTTGGAAGGGAGAACCACCCTGCAACAAGACCTGGATAGGCTGGAAGAGTGGGCCAGCAAGAACCTTATGAACTTCAGCAAGGACAAGTGCAAGGTCTTGCACCTGGGAAAAAGATAATCCGGGAGTGCAGCACAGGCTGGGATCTACCCGGCTGGGGAGCAGCTCTGTCGAAAGGGGCCTGGGGGTCCTGGTGGACAGGAAGCTCAACATGAGCGAACGGTGTGCTGCTGCGGCCAAGAAGGCCAACAGGGTGCTGGGTTGCATTAAAAAGGGCATCACCAGCAGAGAGAAAGAAGTCGTTATCCCGCTCTACTCAGCGCTTGTCAGGCCACACCTGGAGTACTGTGTGCAGTTCTGGTCCCTGATATACAAAAAGGATGTGGACAGGCTGGAAGGGGTCCAGAGAAGGGCCACCAAGATGATCAAAGGATTGGGAAGCTGCCATATGAGGATAGGCTGGGAGAACTGGGTTTGTTCAGCCTTCAGAAAAGAAGGCTTAGGGGAGACCTTATCACCATATTCCAGTATTTAAAGGGTAGCTACAAAGAAAATGGAGACTCCCTTTTTACTAGGAGTCACATGGAAAAGACAGGGGGTAATGGGTACAAGTTATTCCCGGGAGTTTCCAGCTGGACACAAGAGGAAAATTTTTCACAATGAGAACAATCAGCCATTGCAATAGTCTCCCCAGGGAAGTGGTGGATTCCCCAACATTGGACACTTTAAGATTTGGCTGGAGAGGATGCTGGACCATCTTGTACAGAACATGCTTTTGCCAAGAAAGGTTGGACTAGATGATCCCTGAGGTCCCTTCCAACCTGGTATTTTGTTATTCTATAAATCTATGAATCTGTAAGAGAAGTGAACACAGAAGTTTGATCTGGTTTTAGGATTTTTCCCTTTTTTTTAAAGTTTGCTCAGTTTTATCACAGTCCAACCAAAGCCTCAAACTAAAGTTAAGCACCTGAGGTGACATCACTTAAGAAGGTGATATATTATCACATCCAGTATTATTTGTCCTTAAGGTTATTCACAAAAGAATACACACTAGCCTAACTTTTATGAAGTGTTCATCCACTGCAAAGTTGGTATTAGTTGCTGTGCTGTTTTCATGTATATTGCTTTGTTTTTATGTTTAATTCAGATATCTTGACACTTAAAGTAAAACATAATACATTAGAATGATCATTACTCTGATCATTCTGTTCGATCTTTGAAAAAGACATACCTGATATTCATTTAGGAGGATTTCTTGGAAGGTCTGAGATCTCATCTTTATTAAAATATTAATTTCTTCATTTTACTGCTTAGTTTTTCCCACTTATTTTTCCTTCCATACCTTTGGTGAAAAGCTTGATGATTTACTAGGTTTATGTACTGTGTTAAAAGGCAGAAGGTTCATTAATTCTTGTCTAATTTTAAAATACTCTTGTTCTTCTTTTTACTAAATGGTCTAAGGATCATATGGAGATATGGTGATATACGAAAGATCATCCAGTCACAAGTGGTGTGCCCCAGGGCTCAATACTGGGGACAGTCCTATTTAATATCTTTATCAATGATCTAGATGAGGGGATCGAGTGTGCCCTCAGTAAGTTTGCAGATGACACCAAATTGGGTGGGAGTGTTGATCTGCCGGAGGGTAGGAAGGTTCTGCAGTGGGATGTGGACAAGCTGGATTGATGGGAGAAGGCCCACTGTATGAGGTTTAACAAGGCCAAGTGCCGGGTCCTGCACTTGGGTCACAACAACCCCATGCAACGCTACAGGCTTGGGGAGAAGTGGCTGGAAAGCTGCCTGGTGGAGAAGGCCCTGGGGGTGTTGGTTAACAGCCGCCTGAACATGAGCCAGCAGTGTGCCCAGGTGGCCAAGGCAGCCAACAGCATCCTGGCGTGTATGAGCAATAGTGTGGCCAGCAGGAGCAGGGAGGTGATCGTGCCCCTGTACTCAGCACTGGCGAGGCCACACCTAGAGTACTGTGTTCAGTTTTGGGCCCCTCACTAAAAGAAGGACATTTGAGTCACTGGAGTGTGTCCAGAGAAGGGCAACGAAGTTGGTGAAGGGTGTGGAGCACAAGTCTTTTGAGGAACAGCTGAGGGAACTGGGGTTGTTTAGTGTGGAGAAGAGGAGTCTGAGGGGAGACCTTATCGCTCTCTACAGCTACCTGAAAGGAGGTTGTAGCGAGGTGGGTGTTGGTCTCTTCTCCCAAGTAACAACTGATGGACAGAAGGAAATATCCTCAAGCTGCATCAGGGGAGATTTAGATGGGATATTAGGAAAAATTTCTTTACCAAAAGGGTTGTCAGGCATTGGAAGAGGCTGCCCAGAGGGGTGGTTAAGTCACCATCCCTGGAGGTATTTAAAAGACATGTAGATGTGGGACATAGGGACATGGTTTAGTGGTGGACTTAGTAGTGTTACGTTTACAGTTGGACTTGAAGATCTTAAAGGTCTTTTCCAATAAGTGATTCTATGATTCTATGATCATTTTTCTGCACAGAATATTCCATAGTGAAGAAGGCATGTCTAAATCAAGCCCAACTTCAGTGCTTTCTTAATATATCCAAACCTCAAAACTCAAACATTTTGTTCTATGTGAAAGAAATGAAGAATTCAGTACATTTCATGTTATTGCTTAAGGACATTTTGTCTTGAAGCATCCTGGTACTAGACATCACTGGCTAACTAAAAAGTTCAAAAAACTAGGTGAAATTTTTCAGTTAATACAATATTGGCAGATGGATATGTGAACACTAGCTATAACTGGAAGTTATCTACAATTTTTCTTTCCCTCCTGGATCTTTTAGCCAAGAAAGCAACAGTTGTTTTATGGCTTGTTAGCTTTAATAACCATAGAGTTTTTAGTAATGAGGTTTTGAGTTAACTAGAGAGCTGTTTTACTGCTAACCTCTGCGAAGATGTTGTCCCACAAAACCCATATGTATGATGATTCATGCCCACAACTGAGAGACATGGATTTAAGCTCATGCCAATCTCTTCTAGAAAGTGACAGGATGATTTAATCAACCATGCCTGGTATATGGAGAAATCCTAGGGAACAAAAAGCTTAAAAATAGATGTGTTAAAATACATTAGTTCTACCGATTTAATATAGTTCTTGCATTTATTTCCAGCAAAAAGAGGTTGAACAAACTATTAAGTCACGTAAAGACTGCCAGGGGTTAATATGTCATGGTTTCCTCTGGGATTTACATTTTTCTTATCTGAAGTGCTGTGCTTTGTTGCAGAAGGAAAACCTGCTGTTTGAAAGAGCTTAAATGTATGAGTAATACAGCTGTTTTCCCACTAATCCAGTTATATGCTTTGATAGCAGTAAGTGGTAGATGATAGGGGCAGCAATTCCATCCCAGCACACTATGATTTAGTGACTTGGTTTCAAATGTTGACACAGAGAGTGTAATTTGTTTATGATTGTGGGTAGGCTGCAGTTTGCAGGAGAAATGTATTTCAACTTCAAATCCATAGAGGTAGGGAAAACCACACAAAGGAAAAACCTACCTTACAGCAGACAGACATGTTAAAGGTCGGGAACTGTAGGACTGTTTAAAATCACTCAGCATTTGTAAAAATCCAAGCTAGTATTTACTGTTTAGGAACTGGAAATTAAATGTTATGAGCATACTTGGGATAGTAGAATCTTGTTAAGGGAAAATTCAGAGCTCTTCTACTTCCGTGCAGTTCTGCACATGGACTAAAGTCAGAGGGCAGAATAAAAACCTGTGCACCCAGCCTATGAAATAATAGTTGAGGATAAAGGCAATCTGTGGAAGATATACTCCTTTTTCCACTAATTTTTAATAGCAGCTTATTGTGTAATTCCCACAGCTCAGTGGTTGCCAACTTACTTATTTTGTCCCCTTACTCCCAAGTTGATACAAGCTTTATACATTCCTATTTAAAATATTTATTACATGATAATGGGGGGGGGGGGAGGGGAAGGAAGTTTCATAGAGAGCTTTTCAATTTATTGAAGGACTCTTCTCTTTCTGCTGCATGTTCCTTCCTGCATTCTGCAGTTCAGAATGCACCTATATTCTCTTAGATACAGGGAAATATCCCTACCTTCTAGGAAACATTTTCTTAAGTTTGTTTAAAAAATTGACAAACATGACATGGGTGGAAACCTTAGCCTGAAGTCCTACTGAAGGGAGAAGGGTGCTAGATTTTGCAACCAGGTAACCTGTTGTTCTTATGCTTTCTTTGTTAGACCTTTTAGATTTGTATGAGTGTACTTCTGTTCAACTGGCAAAAACTTCCACAAGTTTCTTTAAAATTCAGTTTCCCGTATTACTTCCATTTGAAGTGTTTTTAGTGAACCTTGAATTAAATTACATATTCAAATAGACTAAGAATTTTTAATTTGGACCCAGAACAGTTCAGTGGTGGTTAGTTTTTCTAAATAACATCAGTATTTGAGGAAGTCATAAAACATGATAATGATAGCAGTGTGAGATATGGGCACAGAAGTAGCTGTATGGATGGATGTAAAGGAGGAGATGAAAAGGACTCCTGGATGTAGGGGCTTGGCAGCAGACTTGCTAATGTACGTCAATTCTTATGTTCCCATTCTCCTTAATGGACAATGCTAAGGAGAAAATCTAAAGATGCCTGCGATCTTTTTCATTATTTGGCAAATTAAAAAAAGATGGAGTATCAAATTCCCACTGTAGGTCAATATAAGCATCTCTCTTACTGATTTAATCCTAGAGCATTTCAGGTAAGGAATCACGGTAGCTCCTCTTAAGAACACGGTAGTCTCTTCCAGCATCATAGCTGTGTCAGGCAGTAAACAAATATATATATTATGCCTTTTTTTTGATGTTTTGTTTGTTTTTTTTCCTTCAGTCAATGGAAAGCAATATAAAGGCATGTTTAGAGCTGAGTGTTTTGCTTTGTGATTATCTTAACCACAATCCATCTAATTGTATCATGACCTTGCAGTTTTCCTTAATTGAATGGCTCGTTTTCAAGACAAGGGGGAACAATGATAGCTGCAGAGAAACACATCTTTATAGGAGTGTTCCTCAGTGGAAAATCATTATCATTCCTTAATGGAGGCCATTATCTTGCACCTTCCCCATTCAGGGAGCAAGTGAATTGTTGTATGTATTTTCATACAGGTATGTTTAGTAAGCCCTGTAGGTGCTGGTTTAAAGAAAGATTGAAAAAGTTTCGATCAAAATCTAGTATTCAATTTCTGCATTGCTAAAAATTGCAGGTAGAGCTAGGCTATATATCAATGGAAATATATCTATGGGAAATACATCTAGAGGACATGTTTAGCAAATGTAATAAAGATGAGTATTCTGCAAACAACAATGGAAAAAATTTGGCAACTATGGAAACCCAAGAATTGTTAAAAAGTTAGAAAGAATTTTCTTTTTTAATGGATTAATAAGAATAGGGATAGAAGCAAGAAATGCGGTACTATAAACAACACCATGAAAATTTTGTCTGTCCACAGAATTACGGTTTCATTTTGCTTCCCCTCTAAAGACAAAGTCAAGAAAGGAGTAAATGATGCTATTTAAAGTATTTCAGGTGGGGCTGGAGCTGAGAAGAAGATTAGGTTATGAAGCTGAAGAAAGCAAATTACACAATTCGTATCAAGAAAAAGTGAAGGAGCACTAGGAGTCAAGCTTCTTGTCGCCTTCATCTGACAAGATGAACTGGAAATGTTTGTAACAGCTTCAGTGACATGGCTAGAGAAAAATTTCCACCTAAGCAGTGTGTGGACTGAAGGTTCAGTTCTTCTCTGGGAGGCAAACGATGATTTGAACTCAGATTTTGACTGTCTCCTTTGTTCTGCCTGAATACTGTTACAGAAATGTGGATCGTATCAGTAATTTAACACAAAAGGGACTGCCTCAGATTTTACAAAAAAAAAAAAAAGATTGAGGGTGTCTTCTCTCAGGACTGAAACTGGTTTATTGTTGATAGCTTGGTTCCTGAAAGCATCTTCTCACAGACCTGAGTGAGTCATCTGAGAAGCTAGATTTCAGGCATACTCTTGAACTCACAGAATTTGACCTTTCTGGGGCTCTTCTGGAGTTCATAAATAAATAGGCTGATAACTGATCTGATAACAGCTGAAAAGTGCTGTCACTGGGGAAAACTCTTGCATCCATAGACTCTCAAAACTCAGAATCACTGCAAGAATCCCTAGTGGAAGCCCAATAAATTTGAATGGCACATAAATAGTTAATACGCCTCAACAAATTGCAAGGAAAGATTCTTGTTGTCTTCATATCAATGTTTAATGCTTTCTTGGAAGATGCACTTTAAACAAACATGTACCACCAAACCTAATTTTTAAGGTCTATTACAGAAGTAACCAAGGGAATATTAAGGAACAGTGAGATGTGGGGGGTGAGGCAGTGTGCAAGAGGTCAGATTAGATTGTCTTGTTGCCTTTTAAGCCTTAAATCAAGAATACGTAATGGTTTTATTCGATTGGTTGGTTGATTGGTGTGGGGTTTTTTGTTTTGTTTTGTCCCGCAGACTTAAATGTTTATCCCAAGTAGCTGTTCATCTTCCACTTTAGTTAAACTAATGGACTGGAAAGTACTTCATCGTCCTTGTGTGATATGAATACTTTAGCCTTCGTCTTTGTAATCAGGGGTTATTTACCAAGTACTTTTTTCTGTGTATACTTAGCAGTTTAGCCATACCTATCTAGCAGCAGATGTGTTCACTAGTTAGGCTTCCTCTTATTCCTAGTGTACTTAAAAATTCCTTGGTATCTTCAGTTTAACCACCCCCACAATATTGTCTGTACAATAAGACAGAACAGCAAATACTTGTATAAAACAGACATATACAGAATAGTCCATGATAAGGAGGTGAACCAGGTGTAACTTTGCTGTCCCAGTGATAATGCGCTCTGTGGTACTTGCTTACAGTTTTTTTTAACATCTGGATTAAAACAATATGCCAGAATGTAAAGCCAATATAACACAAACCCCATGGTGATGTTAGTGCAAGGTCAAGTCTTCTCTCTCTGACAGTTACAGGTAGTAGCAGGGACCATCTCCAAAAGCAAAGTTGCCGTGCTCAGAACTGTGCTCAAGCTAGTAAGCCTTCATAAAAGTACAGCCAGCCAGACCCCGTGCAGAAGCTACTCATGTTTGCATTCAAAGGGCATCTAGTCATACCTGATACATTGCTGGGGAATTTAGAAATGCGTTTCAACAATTTGTCCTGATTTCTCATTTAAACTGAGCCTTACATAGCTACAAAGAAACTTGAGAAACCTTTAGAAGATGAAGTTATTTTTCTTTTAGAGTTACAAAATAATAACCAAGTCATCTGAATGTAGGGGTTAGTTTGTTTATACATATAGAGTTTTACCTGTTTGGGGAAAGCATATCATGCCAGCTTCAACACCTCAAGAGAGACGAGGCTGCAGCAGCTCCGTGCCATAGATCGAACCAGTAGTGGGGCTGAAAATGTATTCCCAGAGGATGCATGCACACAGAGCACGTGCATATGCCAGATAACATATATTCATATATATGCCTACATGACAGGCCAGCCTCACAGGTAATACAGGCAAATGCAGAGCACTCACATGAACACAGGCAGCACGAACAGCTTCATCCTCCTGAGTGGGATGGAAGTCTGCTGGTAAGAATATATATATGTGTGTGTGTATATACATAAATATGTATCTATATATACAGGTGTACTGTGTGGGTCCTTCCAGCATCTGGGCTCAGGCACTCCATCTGCCCAGTAGCTGCTGCTGGATCTCAGTCTGCCACCTGGACATACAAGCCCCCGAGGCTGCAGCCCCATGCAGCTGCTGGTAGAGACCATCTCATGCACACACAGAGACCCAGCAGGGGCTCCCCTGGTCCCAGTAGCCAACCTCCGTGTGATCTGACCCTTAGAGCCACACACACAAAGGTTTCACCTCTAGACCCCCAGGACCAGCACCTTGCACTCACTCCAGGTGCTGATACCACGGACATATGGGTCCCTGTGACCCATAGTCTTACTCCGGTTGCAGGCACTGAAGTCCACTCACTTCTTTCTCTCTCGCTGCTGCAACATGGACACATGGGCCCTGTGACCTGTGTTCTCTGGGTGCTGCACTCACAGGCACACACGCAGAATAGAGATGGAAATGGAGTTTAATAAGAAGGCAGGACAGGCTGCACTGATGAGGTGCAGGATGTGGCCAGACAAACATACTGACTAGCAAACTATTTAAATGCGACCAACAGTTTTTCCCCACACCCCTCTATTTTTCCACACTTTTTTTGTCCCCAAATCACCTAAATCCATCCCTTTCCTCACCCTGGTTCCTCCATAAAATATTTCATGGTTAGTCCTGTGCAATCCTGACATGCTCTTCACCTGCATCCCATAATGTCTCCCATACAATCTCCTTGAGTCCAAAAGAGGGTTTATTGTATTGTAAACTATTGCCTAGGCCCTAGTTATAGTTAGTGGAGGAAAATGAAAAACACCTCCAGAAGGCAAGTCATCCTGACTAACCTGAGGACAAATTATGTCCAGGAAGTGCTTGTCTGTCTTGACAACCGTAGGGAGAGCCTGGCTCACTGTCTTGGACTGGGCTCCCAATTAAAAGATCACTGAAATGAGATGAGCTGAATCGTATTACCTCTGCTCAGGTGAAATGAAGAAGGGAGTCAATAGGAATAAAAACAACAGACACTTTGGGGTTTTTTATACCTTTTTTTCTTTCTTCATGTGTATTACTGTTTGTTTTAACATATCAGCTAAGTTTTTACTGTTGTTTTATTAACTGTAACTTTAGTTTGCTGTGGAAGGAAAATGTTCAAAAGGTCTGTAAGAGAGAAAAAAAAGAAACAGAAAGAAGTGGAAAAGGAATAGCACAAATCTTAAAACAAGATCTATTTCATTTTAGATCTGCCACAAAGTGTAAATTCTAGGCAATAGAGTACTTGAGTGCATGAAGAGCCAAAGGGAATGGAAATTAGCAGCTGAAATTCTACATTAGGATGTCAGGAGCAGGGATGGTGCTGGAAACTGTAAATTTATTACTGTACAGTATAACTGACAATTCCAGATGGCTAGAAAAGCCACCTCCATTCCCACTTGGAGGGATTGCTTTGGGCATCAATACAGATTTTTATTGTCTCCTCTTATAGTTGTCAAATGTAAGGAAGTCAGACTTCTAACAGCATATGGCATGAGCTTCTGCGATTTCCAGAATAAATCCTGCCTCTCTAGTATATTAGTAGTATTTAAAATTAGTAGTTTATTAGTGTACAAAACAAGGTGATAGCTCTACTTCATGGTTCCACTGGTTAATAAATCTGTTGGCTTTTTCCAGTTTCTTAATTTTCAGTAAAGCATAAGTCTTACTAAAGACACCCCTGCTTTGTCAGACATATCATTGATCCTGTGAGATTTTATGGAATGTCAGATGCTGCAGCAAAAGTGCATTTCTAGGTCAGCTTTCCAACTAGGAGACAATGATTAGGGGGCGTTGTGACAGTATAATTAAAAATTTGTGGCGGGTGAATGGTGTCTCGAACAATAAACTCATTCCTTACCAGTTCAGAAGAGGCTGGGCTGGGTTGGCTTTAATGATTACTCTGGGGAAAGATGTTAATGAAAAAAAGAAGAAAAATGGAGTCTGTCCATAACATTTGGGACAGAATGGGGGCTATTTGTTTCGCAATATATTTTCTATAAAAGTCAGCTATTTAGTAGGTGAAAATTTTAAGACATATTTGGCAAGAGGTTAGTTTGGTGTGAATCTAAAGGATCTCTTAACTTAGGCAAAACATGAATGAAATACTCATCAACTTCTCACGTCTCATGATTTCAAGACTCACGCTTTTCCCTCCTATCTCATGCTTCCCTGCCTTATCAGCATTGTGTTGCGGCAGCCTCCCTGCTGCTCGCGAGCCCCAGGCTCCCTGCTCAGCTGGGCACATTGCTCTGCCCTGCAAGGGCGACGGGCACATTTAAGTCAAGCTGTGGGAATCTGGAGGTGACATTGTCGCCCCTTGCCGTCCCCCAGCTAAGTGGCCTGATGCTGAAATGTCTTGTAATGTGGTACGCTGACGAAACATTCATCTTGCTTTTGATGCCCTGAGTAGCAACCTCACATATCCAGTGAATTTACAGGTAACGGTTCAATATCAAACCTTTGTTGCTGGTGACCAGTGGTAGGACATGAGGAAATGGAATGAAGCTGTTGTCAGGGGAAGTTTGGTTTGGACAGTAGGAAAAGGTTCTTCACCGAGAGGGTGATCGGTCACTGGGACAGGGTCCCCAGGGAAATGGTCATGGCACCAAGCCTGTCAGAGCTCAAGGAGTGTCTGGACGATGCATATGGTTTACCTTTAGGTAGTTCTGCGAGGAGAAGGACTCAATGTTGGACTCGATGATCTTTATGGGTCCCTTCCAACTTGAGATATTCTGTGATTCTATGATTCATCTTTTTGGCTAAGGGTGTTTCATGTTCTAAACAACTTGAATTTGACTGAATGAAGATTTCCCCAGTCGAGTGATAATAAAAAAGAAGTGTACAAAATAATCTTCTGGAAAGTCTCTTCTTGTTACAGCTCTCTCCTAGAGTGTATCTGGGTAGCAGCGCCATACAGTGCAGGCTACAGGACTGCAGCACCTCAGTAGCGCAGTAGTTCAGGTCAGCCAGCTTTTTCTAGGAGATGCTAAAGTTTACAGTACTGAAATTTTCAGTAGAAGTCAGAAACATATGATTTTAAGTAAATAATACATGCTAACTTAGCCACAGCTTCATGAAATGACCATAAATGAGTTCATCTTGCTAAGCTAATTCATCTTTCAGCCTATACTGACGTTCTTTATTGTAACTCTGCAATTTGCAGAGCGGCATCATACTTCATGGTCTGAACATTAATCCTTTTGTACTCAGTGGGCGCTTTGCATTGATTTATGTGCAGGTAATCATATTGGTTAGAAAGGTTAGCAAAGCTAACTGAGAGGAGATTTTAGCCCAGTATTTGGTCGTTTCCCAAATATTTATGTCATATAATGCCACAATATTTTTTCAGCAGATATTTTATGATTTAACATCATATTGCTGTTGAACGCTGCTACCTGTGATCTGTCAAGTCCTTTCACAAACTTAGTATTAAACATTTTTGCACCTTATAGGTATCCTGTCTATAATGATTTAATAATGAAATGTGGTTCATTTTAGATTTCAAGAAATGCCAATAGTGTAAATGGACATATAGTCTTAATTTTATTGCTTCCTATACTTGCAATACAATTTCAGAAATGCAGGAGTGCTCCTGCTGAGTAGCAGAATGAGCTTTAAACATTTTCTCTACAGTGGATATGTAGAGTTGTACTGTATACCTGAAGATTTTCCCTATGCAAGTCATAGGATAGGACAGAACAATTTTTCTACAGCAAGATACCAACGCTGAACTTTAACACCACGTATTATTTTTTGGCATGTCAAATTACAAACCTTTATTGCTTGAACTGCCTCAAATTTTCTGTGCACTGAGATCTACATGGGAATAAAACTTTGCAAATTGCTTTCTTACTATTCTCTAAATGGGTTCTAATAAATATTTATAGTATCTTCTCACTGCTGAAATATAGATTGTAACTGGCCTTATTCAAGATTCAGTTATTCTTGGGATTAACCCTAAAATCCTATTACCAAGCCTAAAGCAGCAGGAAAAACAGGAAAAGAAATCAGCAAAGCTGGATTTAGCTACAAGATGAAAGCCTGGTGAAATCAGATCTATTTCACTATTGCTCATTTAATATGTATAGATACAACTGGGTCACCAAGCTGATTTAGCCATGAGGTAGAAGTAGCATAGCAACAAACCTCAGCAGAATGAAAGTCAGCAGCGGTAGTATCTGATTAGGTCTTCAGCAAGCTGATGATGTTTTTCTCAATTTTCGGTATTCCCAGAGTGATGTTTCTGATTTATTCAGCTACCATGATCTTGGTATTTTAAATGTGTGAGTTTTGTCTCAGTAGCAAGTTAAAGCACAGGAATTACTGCTTTGTTCAAGTTTATATGATTTTCTGTCAAAGATAAACATTTCTGAATGCTTAAGAATGCACAATTTACAGTTTAAGGCAGGGTCTCATTTAATATCAGAAGTTTTGGAAGGGCAGTTTTTTTAGGGCTTTTTTAGGTTTTTGTTTGGTTTTTTTTAGCTTCTTTATCAGAATTTAGCAGAATCAGGAGATTCTGATTAAACATGCTATGTTGAATCAGTGGATGTTAGTAAACTAACTGGGACGAGTAAAGAACAGGGAGTCAGGTAAAGGGTGGCTGGTAAAGCCTGAATTTTTACTTAGATATGGTATTTTTAAGAAATCTGTAAGAATGTTATCACTTTTACAGATTTTTGAGAGGAAGAAAGTCATTTAGATAGGAGGTTGGTTGAGGAATGTAAACTTTTACAGCTTTTCCATGATGCGCATTGTAGACATGGTTTGTAAAGCTGTTGGAAATTGAGAACCTTGTTTTGGTAATATGGATCCTTTGTATGGAAGAAAATAGATTTTTATCCTCCTGTACGTAGGATCTCTTCCGTTCAACGTGGAAATTTTTCTTTAGGGCAGAAATTTGGATTTTAATATTCCTGCTTCTTCACTCATTTGGCACACAGAGTATTTAATTGTTTTACTTGGAAAGAGAAATTTATGCCATTCACAGAATGCACCAAGGACCTCCACCAGAAGTGTAAAATTTCCCTTTTCAAGATAATGTTTGTAAGAGCAGTTCAACTTTTTTTTGTTTTAGTGCCGCCTAGTGACTAAAACCTGAAAAAGTTTTTAAAAGTTTACTTGATTGGTTTTAATTTGTTTATGCTGTTGCATTTTCCAGTAATGACACGATTTAGAAAAGATTTTGTGTTTCTCATATTAAATTGTAGAACTAGCGCGGCTTTCCTCAATTTCTTTTCCTGAGAATTTGTTTTCACCTAAGCTTACTGCTGTCCTTACTGAGAATTGTGGCATTCCTCAGTCGATTAGTGCTTTGTCCAGATCACATCCGATAAATGTTGACTTATGAAGCTTGCTTTTTGATCGTGTCATAAAAAAATTAAGTACATAGCTATACCTTAACAGAATTATTTAAAAATATATGTACACATACGTATGAAGAAATCAGATACAGCAGAAAAAAAAGTTCTCAACTATCAGAGACAGAACTAAGCACTTTCTGATCAAGATAAATGAATGCCCCAAGATATTACTCTATAGTTCTTTATAACGTTTCTTCTTATGATGCTGTTTTCAATGCCTGGTTTTTTTTGCTTGCATTACACATAATGCAAAGTCTCAGACAGTGCAATGAGGGGTTTCCTTTTGTAAAAAAGCAGAATTAATTGAAATGTTTTATTTGTATTTAAATGACCTCCTACACTTGCCAAAAGAATGATTGACATGAGATTTCAGATTTATATCCCTTATACCTCTCAGGAGATGGAGAGATATGTAGATATATATAGAGAGATAGATGGATATATAGAAGAGAATTTGAAACATTCATCAATTTATACACTGCCTGTAAGATCAGATATTTATCTCACGGTGCTGTAGTCTTCAGAATGAATCACATTAGCTGTGTGTGCCTTTTGAAGAAGTTTAAGTGATGAGCTGTTTATATGAGTTCATGCTTTAAGAATTTGTACCCTATTTGACTGTGTGGTTTAAATGGCATATAGCAAAATAACTAATATCAAGTTGAAGGTTGAATTTGAGGACTTGGAGTTGGTTGCACAAAGAAAAGGGAAAAAGCATAATCTGGTGCTCTAGTAGTGGGGAACTAAGGTTAAAGCTTCTGGCCATTTCTTTGCCTCAGATTTACTTGTTTTCTTCCCTGTTGCTTCACTTTTCTCACCAATAAAATGAGCTATTTCACAAGGAGTCTGAGACACTCAGTAATGTCTGAAAATATGTGATGCTAAACTGTGGATGTCCCTGAGAGTTAATCTATGTGTTACTTGCTGAAGCTTATCAACTAGGGACAGGTCGGCTGGTATCTGCAAAAGGCAGATTTATAAAAAAATTTCCCAATAGACAAACCAGTTTGTATCTGTTCAGCATATACTGAACCAAATGCAGTTTTAGGGAAAAAAAAACCAAAACCTGGCATGTTTTCCTTCTCATCTATTTGGTTTGCTGTTTTTTTCCCAGACTACTTGATAGCTTTGATTTTTCTACTTATCTGTCTCAAATGTTTTCTAGCCCATGTATATCCCACTTCTGAATGCTGATCCTTTCTTCATTTTGCAGCCTTTTTCCATGAGGGTTTCCCCCACTCCCCATCTTCTTTTGTCTTATACTGTCCTCTTAATGAAAACACCTTTCTGTAGAGTCTCTTGTTATTGTTTTTTTGATCTGCCATCATATCCACAGAGTTCTTAGAGTGGGAACAGATATAGGAAATAAATCATCTCTATTTCACTCCCCTTGAATCCTCTAATATCCTGGTGTTGTGGTGGGAGTTTTAAGAATTTGACAGACAGGTGCTCTTAGTGAGGGCAGGTTGAGGATCTGGAAAAGAAGAGGGGTTTAGCAATGCAGAAGTAACTATTCTGGAATCAGAAAAGGGTTTCAGAGTGACGACCCCTTCTCTTGTCCATCCGTTCAACTCTTGGGGGACTATGGATTGCAGAGGTCCATGAGTCTGGAGGAGCCCACAGCTCAAGGGAACTACCCAAGGGAGGGGAAACGTCACTAGTATTTAGCGATTATATGCAATTCCATATAATTTTCCACTGGTTTTGCAAGCTGATCCTTCTCTGAACAGGAGGGTAATGACAAAGTCCTTGTAAGACTGTCAGATTAGTATTTCTGTTTCTGACCTTCTCCAGAATGACAAGGTTCAAGCAGCATTAAACTCAGACCCCTTTGTTCAGAGTTTCATGTTGAGTTGAATTGATTAACTTATCTTTCAAGTTATTGAGTTGCCCCATATATGTCCAAAGGTTATACTGGTGGTTTGAGGTCAACTCTTAGTGCCCAGTAACAGGCCTGGGTATTCCTGCCCAAACCTGTGAGTAGGAGGTCTTCATGTCCTCAGACCTGAGGATTGTTCTGGTAGATCCCAAAGGCAGGGGCTGCAAAAGGATATAAATAAATCAGGTAGTGAGAAATAAACTAGTGAAAAATGCATTTAGATCCTATACCTTGCTATATAATTACAAAGCAAATTTAATTATATTAATACTTCATGATACTTTAAAATAAGAAGCTACTGTTACCCTGTTTGCTGTGATTTTCAAGTGTTTTGCTGTAAGCCCCTCTTATTTTAGCTTAGCTAAGGAATAAACTTTTTGTGTAGTTGAAAAATTAGAAGTTGTCACTGATAGTGGGTGGCTTTAGATTTTAACAATTGAATGGTATGCCTCCAAATGTCATCTGTTGTTTTGTGACTCATTGAACCCACCGCATCGTAGACAAATTCTATTTATTTTCTTTTTACCACAATAGCGTTGTTATGAGATATGCTTATCTTTACTACAATAATTAGGGGGAAATGCCAGTCTGATAAATACCCAACTGATGATATATACGTTGAGAGTATTTTATTCAATAAAGTATGGATTGTAATGACTTTCATTTTAAACCTTTGGTAGGACTTGATTTTGTAAGAACATGGACTTTCTGAACTGGCAACTGGTTTCTGAAATGTTGCATGTTCTTTCCTCCAGCTAGATGCTAAGTGATCGTGTATGTTGTTAACTGGTTTTCACGAATCATCCAAACCTAAATAAGCATTTTTCTTAGGAGGCAGGTAACGTGACCAGTAATTGTCATAGGCTTATTGCAGATATTTTGGCGTTAGCTATCTTACTGTGTGAAAAAATATTAATGCCACTATTGATATTGTATTTCAGATGACTGTAACTGAAAACTGGCTCAGTTTTCCTAATTCAAAGTCCTGGTATTTGTCACATGGTCAACTGGTTAAACAGCAAAATTATTTTAGTGTTGTGTAGTGGGTATGACAAGCCAGTTTTAAGGGCAAACTGAAGGCTTTTACACTTGAAATCCTTCAGCTGCTTCAGTATTTTACTGGAGTTCAAATTAATTAAACATAGGCCTGAACGTTTTCCCCCACTTTGGACATTTTTGTCAGTCACATTTCAACCTTCAGACTTGCCTCCGCCTCCTAGAAAACAGGTAAATGTTCATTTTGGGGGGTTGTTGTTCCATATACTGATTCCATTATCTAATAAAAAACTCTTCTCATCTGCTTTGTTGACTGACATTAACACTGATATTGACTGATGTATTTCAAAACAGCTAGCTCATATATTTTCTAATTAAATTACAGCATTTGCAGACTTTGGTTGATATAACTCACTGTTCTGAAAATGTGTTACTTCTCTCCTTCATTTTACATCAGCATTTGTCAATCTTAGATGTAGATATTTTGATCTTGACCCTTTGTTCGGTTTACATCATGTGTAAGTACGGTACAGTTTACTTGCTAACTGCTTAAACAGTTTGAGCCAGTATTCCTGTCAATTTTTAAAATGTCATTTTTGTACCCATAATTACCAATCCATATGCTAGATACCTGACCTTCATAGAAATAATTATCCTGATACATTTGCAGGACCGATAGCAAGCAATTTAGATTTGCAGCTTAATGTTAGTGGTATTTCAGGGAGAAATTTTCACTTGTCACTAAATTTCCAGTTGAACACCTAAACCGCTGTTTGCTATAACGCAAGACAAGGCAAGACCATAAGATTGAATTTATGGTTCCTTTTATATTAGCTTATTAAATAATTTGCATATAATGTCACTGATGAAACAGAACGGTGTTTTCACTCTACTTTTTCAGACTAAATTCACTTGTGTAGAGCAGAGCTATCTACCAGATAGTGTTCTTCTATTTTCCAAGCACAAGATCTGTACTCTCATCCCATCTCATCTCAAAATTAGAATTCATTCTCGGATCTTGTATTTTTAAAATTACTTTACTTGAGTAATTTCCCAATCATGGTTACAAAATCAGGTCAAGGCAAGCTGAAATAATTCCATAGCACAATATTTTCACTCCCACATTGTTAACGTACCTAATAATCATTGGGTGATTTATTGGTTACTTCTGTAAGAAACTTCTGGAAGAAACACCATTGAGTGTGTCTGA
Source organism: Phalacrocorax aristotelis (assembly GCF_949628215.1). Taxonomy (NCBI): domain Eukaryota; kingdom Metazoa; phylum Chordata; class Aves; order Suliformes; family Phalacrocoracidae; genus Phalacrocorax; species Phalacrocorax aristotelis. The sequence continues at coordinate 207,727,184 of NC_134276.1, read as the reverse complement.
GTTCTGCAACGAAGTGAATTGATTACAGTTGTGTGATCATTCCGTGGTTTTGCTTAAGCAGCAAAACATGCTGCATAGGCACAGCAAATAGTAATCGCCATGTGATATTGAGGGGAAATGGAAAAGAATAATTTGTTTGAGTCTGGGGGAAGAACTTTTATAAAAGATAATGGCTTTAAAATCACACAACGGACAGATATGTTAGGGTTCAGTTGGGAGTCTGACATATTATCATAGCAGAAGGCTGGTCCTACCAAAACTATTCTTTTCTGGGAAATACGGCATACACTAAAGGAACATTGAAGCTTGAAATTTGTTTATAAGTAGTCCAGTTCCATGTGTTCATTTATTTTCAAGGTGAAGTTTGCATTGTGACACCAGCAGAACTGGAAATTATTTTTTATCTTTATTATGTCATCCTGTTTTCATACGTTTGCTACTGTAATTAATTTAGACATATGACACTAGATTTATAGTTGTGGTATTATGAAATTTAAAGCCCTGATAAATAGAATATTGCAAAAATAAATAAGCAGCCTTTGTCATATTATTGCATACAACTGACGCTAATGTAGAAAGCCTGGTCAAATACAACACTACATTTTTCAAAGTTAAAACACCTGTTCGCACTTTTGCATGTTTTTAGAAAGAGTTATCTCCTTGTGACTCATGGGGAAGTTCATATTGATAGAAAAGGGGGAAAAAAACTTTACATAAAGTAATTTGAGAATAAATCACTCCTGCAGATCTTAATCACCTGGGGAACAGAGCTATAAAATTGGGACACAATAACTGTCCTTATTAAGTAGAAAGACATATAAACGTTCTTACATGGTATTCTCATAGTGTATGTCTTTGCCTACCAAGAACACATACAATTTTTTAGCAAATACAGTGCTCAGGAAAACAGCAGCTATGCTATAAACCAGTATCAGTATCTCACTGAAAGACAACATTAACTCATGAGGAATGAGCAAAAATGGACTCCCTAGAAAAATAAATATAATATGAAGATTATAAGCTATGAGGTTAGTTGTGAACCAGTTAATGCTCAAAATCGAAATAGCGGGTTTTCTTCTTTAAGTTCTATGTACATGAGGAGTGGCTTGTGGTACAACAATGATATTAGATGACGAGGCAGACAAATTAATGCTTTAAAGTCTCTAGTTCATGGTGCAATTCGACACATTGTTTTTGCGAGAATAAGAAATGATACATGGAAACAAGAAGTTAGAATCCAGCATAGCAAATGCTCTCATACTAGTGCCTGGATTTGCTCACTTACAGCCAAAAAACCCACAGTTGCAGCGCTGTGGCTGTTTTCAAGAAGAATCTGGAACAAATTAGACTAAGCCTTCTGCTGAGGATGATGCCTCGCTCTGTCAGTCATCTCTGCCATAAACTGTTCTCTATTTGCTGTTATACATTTGGTCCTACTAAGTCAATGGCAGAAGTCTCATTGGTTAAAGTGAATGCTTGATAAAAGTTTCTGGTAGTTGATGTTTTGTTTCATCCTAAGGGCAGGGAGCGTGGGTCTGTATGCATCTGATTCCGGGACATTAAAAAGTCTGTGTACCAACTAAGCATCCTATTAACTTGAGTTGAATCATTATGCGTTATTGAAAATGGTTTGATATTATCAATCCCTTCATCCTTTTAAATTCTGTTCGTTGTAAGTGTCCCACAATTACAGTGCAAATTGATGTTTGCTGCTGATAGCAGTTCTGTCTCTGTACTTTCTGTCTGGTACTTACTGATTTATTTTAGACACGTAAGTTGTCTGAGGAATTCTTTAAATGTGACCTTATTTACCTTATCTTCTATACAGTAGTATTGAACTAATTAGCAGTATTGAGACTTAAGCCAACAGGCCTGGTTTTTAAGTTATTTTAAGGCTTTGCACCAGGTTGACAGCATAAAATTACATTTACACTTGCTTTCACTGAAGACCCTTAATCAGGAAGAGACGTAATAATCTGTTTTCAGCTGAAATGTAAATTAGGAGGTCTGGGGTTTAGTGCCTTTACTGAGATGGAGTTTTACAGAGTATTTTGGACACCTTATTTGACAGTGAGAAAAAAAGCTCACACAAGAAATCTGAATAGATAAAACAGTTGAAAAATTGGCCAGGACAATAGTTTTAGTAATATTAGTCAAGAGTATCTTAAATAAAAGTCACTGTATAGGAGTTAAGAGGAAATTTTCATTCAGAATTCAACACAGATTATGTGCAGTAATGTGCACTTTCATTCAAGACTACAGTTAGAATCCTACATGCTGCAGCTTTTTTAAAAGAAGTCTCATATTTGACTTTAGATAGATACAGAGGTGGCTAAAAAGTGAGACGTATTTCTGCATCCCTCTCTCTACTGGGATAGATATATATTTGTACTTACACATGTATGTATGTATGTATATTTATACAGAGACACATTTTAAAGAGACTGTAAACTGATTTCTACTTGTGCAGACATTTTCCACATAAAAAAATTTCTATGTATATTTTTAAATAATGTCAGAATCTCATATAAATGAATTTTTGAGGGAGTAATCTTTATATCTGGGTAAAAGAGGACAAATATGCCTCTTCTCAGTTAACAAATTTGTATTATTATTAACAATAGTCTTCTGTTTACAGCTATACTCTCATATGCTTCCTTTGCCCCAAGAGTGTATTATGTTTTATGTAAGATGTATGTACTAATTGATTATGAGATTATGACCTCCAAGTTTCATTATAGAAGAGCAGGTTTAGTAACAGACTAGTATGTGCAATGTGGAAGTCTCCTGATCATTCAACCAAGATTTTTCAGTGATTAAATAAAGTAAAAGAAACATTTTCCCATGTGTTTTGTTTCCCTAACTCTGCATTTCTCAGTTCAATTTCATTATATGAGCTTGGAAAAAAAAATCGTGGGAGTTTTCCCGCTGCAGTAGAGGGTTTAGAACTGCAACAAGGAGTAAGGCAAGAATTACCTTTTTTTTTTTTCTTTTTGGTAATATTTATTGCCCAATTTTGAAATCTCTGGACACTACTGGACATTCTTAATGTCGTGGAAATGAACGTCCAGCTGTGACATGCTTTATCTCATGGATCAAGAAAAAATTAACTTTTACTACTACAGTACCTAGAAAATAAAATTTACGTCTTTAATACTATTTTTGTTTATTTTGCAGTTCAACAATAATGCTCAGAATGTCAGTTGCTTTAATCATCTTGTCCAAGCTAATGTGAGGAACAAGAAGAAGCTGAAAGAAGCTGTGTATAAAATCTCTGCTAAAGGAATTACAGATTACAAAAAAGGCTTTAGCTATGCTTTTGAACAGCTGCTAAATGTAAGTATGAAAGTCGTCTCTCTCTGCTGTAAAGTGAAGGAGAGCTTGAACGTTGAGATGGCCACTCCATGCTCTTCCGTTATGTGACTGAGTGTTAAACAGTACAACACCTTATTTAGCAAGTAAACTTGTCCCAACAGTGTTTTTCTCTTTGCAGATCCCTCAGCAGGTGGCTAAGATTTGTGAATAAATCTGGTTTTCAGTGTGTGGTACTGTTTTTACTTCCTTCATTCAGCTAGTTTTTCATGTAACGTGATTCTCAGTTGGCGCATACCTGTGCTAGTGGTTGATTTGCAGGTAGTTTTAAAATGGAAGGCTACAGAATGTTACAGTGGTGTTTATTATAATTTCAGTTTTACCACAGTATGTCCTAGCAAAGTTTAGTTAACCTGCAATTTTATATTTATTGCATGCCATAAATAGTCAACCATGGCTTAAGCAGGACAGAGGGGAGCAAATTACTCAGTTAACAGAGGAATATTAGACACTTGAGAGTATTCTAATTCCTTTCTCCTTCTCATGCATAATAGTTTCCTCAAAAATTAAATGCATTGTCTCCATGTCGCAATTACATTGTACTTTCTAGTTTACACCCAAGCACTAGCTTTCTAAGTAGTAATGCTTCCAGTTCACCACAAATATTGGGGTTTGTTCGTATTTTTTAAATAGTTTGTGTAGTTGTTTAAAAAAAATAATCTACATTTCACCTTCATAAAGACTGCACGTTGGATCTTCACCTTAGTGTAAATAAATCTATAGAAATTTACAGAAGTTAGGGATCTAGCTTAATAAATAAGTGTACTCATTTTGGGGTTTTTTTTGTTTTTTTTTAATGCATTAGTGATGTCTCTCAGTGTACAAATATTTAATTTTTTTCCCCTTAATCTGCAAGGTTCTGGACTTCCCTGCCACTGTATATGCAGCTTAGGGCTAGAGCTGGTTGAAAAATTCCTACCTTGTTAAATTTTGATGGAGGAAAAGAAAATGCAGTGTTTTCAACACTATTTTCTCAGCAGATCACCATTTAGATGAGCAGAGGGGTTTGGTGGGGAATTGTCTGCCCTCTGCTGATGGTTGTATAAAAATGCAAACAGGATTTTAAGAACTGCTGCACTTTGTTGGACCAGGCAGAACGGCATTTCCCCTTTTTCTTCATTCTTCTTGTTCAGAGGAAACTAGCAAGACAAAAGAAATCTTGCCAAACACAGCTTGTTACTCATGACACTTATATTTGATTAACGTTTTGTATTACATCTGGTGCAGCACCAGATATGTACTTGGTGTTCAGGCAGTATTAAGAAGACTTGAACGCAGGGGAAGCCTCAAAGTGGACTTGTTTGTACGACTAAAATTGCTTAAAAATATACTTGGAGATCAGTCTCATAGTGGGACTGTCGTAGCTGGACACTGTGGATGTGTATATCAAGGGAAATTAAGAGATTGCACTAGGTTATAAAAATACAGTCATCCTCTCCAGATATTGGCAAATCCATTTGGCAGGAAAAATAAAGGTCTGGTGATGGAGTTAGCACTAGACTCTGGTGAAAAGATGATATAATAGGATGATATAATACAGGCTTAAACAAATAATAAAAAAATATGCTTAGGGATAGCTTCCTGTTTAATATTTATGAATTCAAACAGTCCAATTGCTTGAAGGTCCGTGGAAATGGAATAGTCTTTAACAGCTCAAATTCTCTTAATAATTTTGTGGGTACTATTTCTGGATGACAGTTATTCTAACAATTTTCATGAATACCAAAGTAATATTTTACATGTGCCATGAAAAACTTACTGTCTAGTATGTTGCTAGATGGAAATAAGCTCTTCAGTTTTTTCAACATACTAATTCAAGTGGGTATTTGTAATCTGAATTCCATCACTTTTATTCAGCATTTTTCTGTTATTTATTGCTATATTAGCTTGCTATTTCTCTGAAAATAATAATACTTCAGCTCCAGAAATTCAGGAGGGTTTTTTCCCCAAACCATAATAACAATGATTTGTCAAAAAAAGTTATCTTGCAAAAATCTCTTAATGATTCAAGTAGTTGATTTTTGCCTTGGTTTACCTTTTCCTTCTTCAGTGGCATGAAACTCATAATGAAAAATGCATTCCTAAAGTGTCAAGTCACAAGGTATAATCCTGACCTGTCATTTAATGAGTTAATTTTAAGGATGTGAAACTTGTATAAAACAAAAGCAATTTTAGGCACAATATAAAATGCATCATTTCTTCCTTCCTTTTTTGAAATAAAAAAAAAAAAAAGAAAGGCCTTTGTCAAGTGCAAGAGAGAACTGAAAATGAGTAAGCAGACTCAGTTCCAACTTGTATTCTTTTGTGGTTTAAGCTAAGAAGCTGGTTTTTGTCCTGGGCAAAACATTCTTCTTCAGCTTGGTCTGTGATGGAGGGCAGAGCCATCTATTGGGCTGGTGAGGCAAACTGCTCAGACAAACGATGAAATTGCTTCACCAGCTTCACAAAAATCATTTTTATTCACTCCCTGAGCCAGCATCTCTCTGTCTTTGTGCAAATAGGGTGGAAAAAAATGTGTTGTAAAGGCAATTCTGCCTTCCTTTTGATCTTGTAAGACACTGATCTGAAAAGTTCATTCATCAGGATGCAAAGTTTTTGTGGTGGGAAAATATCATGATTTGAGCTTATTCATGTTCAGCTTTCCAATACTGTTTGGAGGCTAAAATCTTGGAGTTTTTTTCCATCACATGACTTTAGTGTCTAAACAGTGTAGTGTAAGTAAATGCCCTTCTGTGAGTACAAGGAGATACAGAGAAAACACTGCATTTTTTCTGATACTGTATTAGCATATGCTAAGAAAGCTGCTAGGAAAAAACCTGATTTAGTCAGTTAAAACAATGACTAGCTCAAGTTCACATTGCCCATAACAGCACTCAAATTAAAATCAATGGGAAAGTTTTATAATTTGAGTAGGCTTTGGTCTCCTTCCTTGTCATCTTTTTGGTTTCCCTCTGATTTTATTTTGACCCGTATATCATATCACTGTAAGTGTAGGTGAGTTTCTTTATTTATGAAGTGTCCGACTTTACTTTATTACTTTTTTAATATTGAAAAAATTGCAGCCCAAAGCAGTATCTTGTAGGTTATATTTCACAAGAAAGAATCATCATAAATTATTTAATTCCAAATGAAACACTGTGCTGATGAGATTGGAAAGAATGTATTGATTTCAAGCAGGTTTTATGTGTTGTTACATATAAGAAAATCTTTGGACTTGTTTGGGGTTTTTTAGATTATTAAATAAGTAGTTATTCACTGAATATTGAACTACCAATATAAATCATCTCTGAGGAATAATTATTCATCTGTTAAATGTCAGTTTTCTGGGAGTATTGTAGAAACGTGGAGCTGCAATATTGAGGGTTATTGGCTGATGTTTGAGGGCTGGCTTGGAAGGTTTGGTCTCTTCAGAAGAACAAGAAATCAGATCAGGGAGTAAGATGAAACGTAATGAAAGGGAGCAGGATCATCTCACCTGACCAGCCAGATGAAAGTCACTATGTAGCGTCAAAGACTAAAGCAAGGGAGAACTAGCTACTTTGTAAGGATGATCCTCCTGTTTCTTCTCCTGACTGTATAGTAAATTCATACAGCAAAATTCAGGCTTATGGAAGGGGAAGATCAATTTAGTTTACAGAATCTCTAAGGGTTTTCCTCTGTCACATCCAACTACTCAGAAATACCAAGATGTGTCTGATTAGGACCATTCGTATGTAACACAGAGGGCAAGGAACACTGGCTGTAAAATTCATGAACAATTTGCTTAGATTAGATGCTTAACTTTTAGGGAATACGGAAAGAAGATGAATGCCAAAGGAGGAGCCTTAAGCTTCCTTCATAAGCCAAAATTCTGTCTATTATTCTGGCTGTGGAACAATGTTTTTATTCTTTTGCATGGCGTGCTGCATCTTTCTCAGTGGATTTACTAGTTACTTTGGTTCTTGAATTAGGAGTCAGAGGGGCTTCTTCTCAATTCTCTCTGTGCCAGGCTTGCTCTCCAGAAATAACTGAACATGGTCAGTTCTTCACCTCTGAGTTGCAATATAATTAGAAAAGTAGGCGATAGAGAGAGCTTAATACTCTAAGCAGCCCTATCTTGGCTGCAATACATTATGTAAACCTGATTCTAAAATACTTTTCTAAAGGTTAGCTATTCATTTCAGTTTATTAAAAAATTATAATCAAAATACCTAGGAAAGATCTAAAGAACTGGAAGATGTAGCTTATTTTAAGGAAATGTGAAAAAAATAACAGATGCATAAATATTTCTAAGTTTGTAAGTTTTCTAAGTGTATAAGGTAGAGTTTTTCAGATGTACCTATTGGATGCCTGAATTATTAGAGTTTTCAAATAAGTGGTCAGTAAGCTTGATAGTTTCTGTGTGTAGGAGTCGAGCATAAAAAAAATGAATACTCAGTAATTCATTAGAGGGTCGTTGTTCCTAAATTTCCACAAGGACAATAAAGACAAGAAAAAATGTAAGGATGAGAAGAGTAAAAATATTCAGAGTACAAGACTCATGCAGAACATCAATAGAGGAATGCTGTGGGGTTGATGTGATGGGTATGAGCTAAAGAGCGTTCCTTTCGTTGGTGGAGGTGAGAGGAACCACCGGACCCCCATTCCTTGTGTTGGGCCAGACCTGAAATGAGTCATATTTAACTCTCATGGAACAGAAAAACAATTTTATTTTGGTCGGTTTTATTTTATTTATTTTATTTTATTTTTCATTCAGAAAGGGGTATTGAATGAAACCCTAAAAGATTGGAAGTTTGCCATTATTGTGTTAAAATAGTAAGCATGATGATATGAAAGCCTGAAATTAAAAAAAGCTTCTCTTTGTATCTCCTACAGCACAGTGTCTCTAGAGCTAACTGCAATAAGATTATTATGTTGTTTACGGATGGTGGTGAAGAAAGAGCACAAGAAATTTTCCATAAATATAATGAAGACAAAAAAGTAAGTGATCTATGAAGGATTTTACTACATTAAATACAACAGGACAAAGAGGAACATGTAAATATAGAGGTGAAAGCATTTTTGGTGTGTGTATAAAGTACTTTTTAAAAGTGTATTAGTATTGAACCTTGGGGCACTTAAGCTTTCTTAATCTATAACATTTCTTTAAAAAGACCATAAAATATACTTTTTATATAAATATTTAATATTTTACACTTTGTGATTTATTAATGCACTATAAGCCATAAAGAATTAGGCCTAGACTTTTTATTGACATTTTTCTTGCATTAGTGTAATCCTTGCACTATCAAGCGGAAACACAGGTAGCTAAACGAGATGGGCTATATGTATATCTCCTCACTGTGAAGTGAATATTTTATGTGGTTTGGCTGTTCATCAGGCAAAGACAAAACCGCATCTCAGGGTTAGAATCTGAATCTGAATAGATTTGGACTGGAACAAACCCACATGTTTTTCCCAGGGCGGCTAATTATACATTTGAATATCTTAGTGAGGCGTGGGATGGCTTCCTATTGATGAAATTTGATCTGTGGCTCAACCAGTATTATGGGCTTGACACAAGAACCACTGGATGAGTTGTATAGTTCAGATTAGATCGGATTATTACCTGTGCTGGTTTTGATTTTAATTTTTGAATCTAATAAAAATCCTGCTCTGGCTTTTGCATACTTATAGACGTACAAATGCATGAATGTGTGTCTGAGAGAAATAAAACAGCTTTGTAAATTGTCTCCTATTGCATTACAGTACAAATCATTGTATTTAGAAGATTAATCACAAAATAAATAAGTTAAATATGAGCTGGATTCACACTACAATAAGAATTTACCTTTTCTAGTGCTTGAGGGTGTGTCTATACCTGTTCTTTTGTGGTTTTTTTTGCTTTTATTTTGTTTTCTTTTAAAAAAAAAGCAGCTAGAAGTTAGATCACATTCACCAAGACACTTTACCAGTTGCCATGAATGCTTATGTATAAAGCAGTGGAAGTATTTCGTTGGAAATTCTTATATATTTGAATTAATCCCTTCAAAAGGAGAACTAGAAATGCAAGACACAATTTCCGTCACAACCAGTGATTTGCTCAGTGACTTTGAATAATCATTTTCTGTCTGCTTTATAATAGTGTTTCACGTAAAATGATATGGTGGGGTTTAGTTAATCTTCGTGTCTGAGCTGAAAGTACTTTTTAAACTGACAATTAGAAGGAAGAACTGAAATCACAGCAACTCGTGTGGTACACATACCTGTATTCAGAAAATGTATGCAGAGATTCCTCTCCAAATTTTGAGTTGGTAGCTTTTATTGTGTTACAACAAAAGCCATCAGCTAAAGCAAATACGTGCACAAGGGGGAAGATGTATGAATCATTTCTTATTATTTTCCATTTAATTTGCTGTGTTAGGAGGAAAGTATAGTAAAATATCCAATCCAAACAAGAAAACAGATTTGTAGGGCTGAGATTTGTGGTCTTACTCACATCATGCCTGACAATTGATTATTCTGTGAAGTATAGTAAATGAAATGTGGGATTTACTAATTTATAATGGTTACTTTACTTCATCCCTTAATACTGTAAATTTGCACTGCCAAGGGTTAGGTTGGTCTTATACATATTGATATATATAATACTCTCACTGTCTTGTTCCCTCTAGTCAATGAGAGTTTGGGGGTTTTATTATGTACAACAAATGTATAAAGCTGATAACGGTCACTATATGGATTTCTGATTATTTAAGTATATTTTCCTATGCAGTGCAGATGCAATGCAAAGCAAATGTCCTACACTTGATTAAGTTCTATGTATCTTAGTAAGCACTTACATTTTGTTACTTGTCTAATAAAGTACTGGGTTGTTAGATACCAACCCTTACTGGTTTTCTCCAGGTGACACTGGAAATACAGAAAATGCTAAGAAAGGTTTTGCAGGTATAAATTGAGGAACCATTTGCTTTCTTGTTATAGTTTTCAGTTCAGACCAATCTTTGTGGTGTTGAAGGGAAATTTATGGCTGAAAATTGCTATTTTAGGAATAACAATGAAAATCCCCTGACAATCGTTCGTTCATAACTTTCTAATATTTCTAAATAATACTAATACAGAATATGCTTGTGGTCATGCTCTCCTTAGTGAGACTACAGTTGATTCTAGAATGATGACATAAGCTCTCTTGTTGTTACCTCTCTGTGGAATTTAATGTTAATCTTAATCCAGTAGGGCATAATGACATAAATGACAAACACATTCCAACATGAAAAATACACATATACTTTTAATTTTGTAAATTCATGGTCACAAACATGGTGTTACCTTCTTATATTGCATAATAGGCTGCTTTCACGTATTAAATGATGAGATATTTAAAGATATGTGGATGTAGATTCTGTTGTCTTTACTGCAGTTAATTTATAGTTTATTTCACAAATAGCCTATTGAATGTAAGACCAATTTTACAATTATCATTTGTAGAGAGACTATTCAATGTGAGTAGCATGTTAAAAAGTTTTCGGTGTTTTACTTCATATTATAAGTATGTATCAGCTGATATTTTTTTCTTGCCTGCACTGCATTTGTTTGAACATTTTCTTTGTGTTTTGCATACAAGACACAAAAGATGAATCTTTATTGTCTTATATCACAACCAGCCACTTCCCGTCTTAGGTACACTGTGTTGTAAACTTACTTTATTTTCTCTTGTGCAAACAAAAGACCATTCATTTAAACCTATTAGTCCTTGTTTTCATCTTCCTGATGAAAAATTGCTTCAGCTCTAAAAGTATTTTCATCTTCATGTCAGTTACTTTGTAATTCCTTGGCATGAAAGAAGCTTCAATATAAGTTTTGGCCCATCAGAGGATATGACTTTGCATACTTGTTACAGTGCCCTTAGTGCAACCTTCACGTTAAGAAGTGAAAGAATACAATAAACAATTGGAAACTACTAAAAGAGCAGCCTAGAATGTAGAGGTTGGACAATTGTCCTGTAAATTAGGGGGTTTAATCTCTTTGAAATAGCATACAGATATATTTAATTTAATATTAATATAATTAATTTAGATTTATTGTGTTTCCCGTCTTTGCAAATCATTTATACTAGAAATACGAGGGTTATTATAAAACTTACGTAACACAATTTTGAAGAGGAACATTTTCAGTTTTCATCTGTTTGAAGTGGGAAATCACAGCTGTGTTTCACCTTTGCATGTCTTTTTCCCTTTATAAAGCCAGATTTTATTGTCACAGATTGCAACTACATGCTGTGCCTGATATTTAAAAACTGGCATGTTTACCTTTATGGTGACATTTGGGGCACTCACATTAAATGTGTGAAATACCACACACGCACTAAATTTCAGGAATGGGGGCGGTAAATTTTTATTTTCTTTGCATTCATACCACAGATGGTTTCGCCGAAGATAGCAATATAATTTTAATTGAAATGTAGGCCCAGTAGGCAATCTCCATCCTGAGAATTTTGAATTCAGGCTGAAAATAGAAAACTAACTACAGCTCTTTGGGGCAGATTGTGCACCCTGAAATCTGTGTTTTGAAGGATTGCTCATCTTAAGTGAGTAGGAAAAGACCTTAAACATAACTCATGCACTTTCAGTGTCTGAAGGTTCCCGGTGTGATAGAGGTTTGTGCGTCAGGTGGCTTGATCTGACCCACACAGGTAAGAGGATCTGACCCCTCAAGTCGGAGAACTGTAAAGTGGGTCTCATGTTCCATTCCCACAGAATTATCTGTCATGATTCATACAACCTCATTTTGTGTAGATTCTTCTGACAATATAATGTGAGAGGAAATGGTATTCAGAGAAGTTTTCCAATAGTTCCATTAAAAAATATCTGTATGTGGTGGGCGCAGAACTGCTACAGCAATGGAGGTCCTGTGGGATAAGGCAGCAGCTTGGTGTAACTCCGCTGGGAAGCTTATGACTAGCATGAAATATCTATGAGAAACCACTTGTAAAACTTTCTTCTAAAACAAAAATGCTTCCTACTGTCATTACCAAAGGAGGGAATAATTTTCTTCATTGGTTTGAATCCATATTGTGCAAGTGCAAGTCATTAAAACTAAAAAGAAAACTGTGTTAATCTACACACTGGTGCGTGAATCGTTCTAGACAAGGCTGAAAGTATTAGTCCTGACTACAAATGACCATTGAAAAAGCCCATGACGTTTTCACTTGGGGTAGCCATGAGGTGTCAGACTGAATGACTGCAACTTTCTAGAGTTACTCATAGAGTTGAAAATAGAGCAACTTTCTCAACACTAATATCAACTTTGAATAGAGCTTAACAGCTGTCAAAGTGTACCCCAACAGTTCTTGCATTCCTGAGTGTGTGATCGAGTTGTGACAGAGGATATAACACGAAGTAATGAAATTAAGGATTGAAATGAGCAAAATTCTGGTTTATATCTGAATGGCATGTAGCATAGTTTGACAGATAAAATTTAAGTCACTTTTGAAGCTTTCTATATTGTAGATTGTTCTCTGGCCTTCTCTGCATTAGCATTCTGTGATCTTTCAACAGCCAGACACTAAGATATTTCTCATTCCTCCTGATAGTCCCCCTGTGCTGTGAATTTTCTCAGGGTGATGGTACAGGAAATCCCATGTAGAAGACATCTCCTGCTAGCTGGCTTCCCAGCTCCTTCCCTAATCACTTCTGTCTTAAGAGCGTGTCATCTTCCAGCTGTTAATTTTAATTTATGTACTGTGACAGGAACAACTGGTAAAGCTAAAATATTCTGGGTGAAACTTGGGTCAATACTTATAAATTCTGCAATCCATTTCTTTTTCTTTCACAGTGAAAGTGGTAACTATGTTATTAGAGATCTCACTGAAGAAATATCTTATTCTTAAGGCAAATCATCTATTTTTTACCTCTTTCTTAGCTCCACTTATTAATGAAGGGCTTGCAACATATAAACTGTCCCAGCTTCTGGGTTCCTAACATAGATAAATGCCTCTGCATTAATGAATTTAAGTATTCTGTATCAGCAGTCTTTCTCCTGTGACACTCATTATCCAAATATGCTTCAGTAATAGTCAAGTTGCACAATATTAAGCTATTTAAGGTCGTAAATGTGTAAATCTATGCAATAACATTTTTTTTTCCCTTTTTTTTTTTTTTTTTTCAGTATGATACTAGGCACACGTTTTTTCCCATAAACCTAAATTTTGAAGCACTCTTCCCCCACTGGGAATCAGAGTACAGCGAATTTTTGGATACTCTTTTTCAAAAATGTCTATATATTGTCCTTTGAGCAATCTTTTCCTAAGATGATGTATGACTACCCTGTGTCCATGCCCTGACAATGCTGTTGGATTACAGCAGTCTGTCACAGCCTTTCCCACACTGTCTTTCATTGACATTTTTACCTTTAGACTACATAACATCCCCTCTAAGGTTTTTCTTAAAGGCTTCAGTAAGCAAGTAATCCATTTCATTTCTTCTCCCTTTTTCACCTACTTTTCCCTTCAACCAACGCATCCCCTGTGCTGATCCATATATGTACAACAGTTTGCTGGGCAAGATTGCTGCCGACTTCCGAGGTGCAGCAGAAAGTGCAGCCGAGCAGAGGAGGGATCATTTTAGGAAGAAGATCTGCACGCAGAAGAGCCTTTTCACGCATGTGACCACAGATACAGTCATGTGTTAATACTGAGTTTCTCTTTAGGCTGCTGTTTCATTATGAGCATGAGTCCGTCTGGGTTACCATGTGACATTTTATCTACTGTGCAAGCTAAAAAGCCACTTGGTGGTGTTGAGAACTGCAGAAGACTAATGAAAGTTTTAATACAGCTTTGTTGAAAAGTAACCTTATCGGTCATATTAGAATTGTGTATATCTGTTACATCAAACCCAAGCGGCAGCTTGTTTCCTTCAAATTTGGCATGGAGGGGGCTATTTGATACTTCTATTTTTGTTGATCTTCAATTCCAAACCACTACATTAATAGTGATTGATTCAGGGTATCACATAGAGGTTGATGCTGCAGATGGCATAAAATGATTAATCAAGGCAACAAGAGTAGGATAATACTTAATATAGAAAGCACATTAAATTTGTTTTGGGATGAAAGCAAGAGATTCAGACTGGATTTTACTTATTTATACAAACAAAATGCTACATATGGCATAACTGGTGGAGGTTAGACCCCAGACAGTTGGTCCCATCTCAGTCTTCCCATGATTTAACTGTGCATTAATTCTTATGAATTTGGGATTGCAGTGAAATGCCGTGTGAGTTGATTGTATTCTTTTGTAATTCAAGAACTGGAGGAATGGGACTTTCTGCAATGAGCAGTTTGATACCTAGGCCATGCCTGATGATGTTTATGTAATCTCTTCTTTAAAGTATCCAATTCCACAGCTTCTTTAGGTATCTACATTTTTCTGTTTCAACACCTACCCGTTTAGAAAGCTTTCCCTAAAATTCCTTAAGACAAAATAAGCTTAGAGATTTTTTTTTTATTTTGCATTCTTTACTGAGAACAATTAACTCTCATCATAATTTCCTCTTACATTTTAGGAAACCATTTTTATGTTGTCACCCTCATCCTACTTTTCAACTTTTGTCTTTTCAACTAAACAAACTAATTTTTTTTTTTTTCAAATTCGCCTACGTTATATTTTAAATCCTTCCCATTCTTTATTCTCTCCCCTATTGTGTATAATAGCACGTTATCTGTACCTTTCTTAAAACATGCTCCTGAACAGTTAGAGAAACTTAAGTTGTATCAAGAGAACAAATTATTTTCTGTGGCTTTTCTTCATGCAGCAGCTGGGTAAATGCATCATACTATGTAACTTACTTTTCTGCAACTGCATTATTTTATTGAACTGTATTGGGTTTTTTCCCTTTTCTCTGAATCTTTTTTTTCCTGATTGCTGCTTTTTATCAGTATCCTTCAATTTCCATTTCTGTGTTTGACTTTCTAAGCATTTTTAATCTTACATTGTATTAGGCAGTTTCTTCTTGTATGTTTAATGTATTCCTCTTCACGAATTGCCAGCTTTCTTGTAATCCTTTATTCTTTAGATTATCTTCCCACAAAACTCAACGAGCTAGTTCTCTGAGTTAGTTGAAGTCTCTCTCTTTGAAATGTTATCCTTGTTTTCCTACTGTTATACCTTCCTTTCCTCAAAATAAAAATCTCTTCTTGATCTTTCACTCAAATGATCTTCTTTCTTCTAGATTTTCAGTTAATTCCTCCCTAAAATTCAGAAATAAATCTGACTGTTCTTGGCATCTTCTAGAATAATAAATATTCCTAACCCACTACAAGATATTCAGGAATTGTGTCTCCCATCATATTGTTTTATCCGCATGAACCTATAGAATTAAAGTTATAAATATTTTTGTATGCTTTCAGTGCCGTAAGTAAATCTCAAAGAACTGGCTGTAATGAGTGCAGCTGTAGACAGAGAAGATGTAAGTTGTTCAGCTGTAAGTGCCATGTAAGAGAAGCTCACACATCCCATTCATTTAAAAACGTGAGTGGAGAAAATTTGAAAGTTAAGAATTGGTTTCTGCAGATAGAGAAGCAAAACTAGTCACAAGAAAAAAAAATAATATCATGATGAAGATTAAGAGATGCTTTTCTATAAAGCTATCTATTATATAGTCACAATTCTGACATTTGTGTATTCACTGAGCATACCGTTTTCCAAGGTCTAAATTTACAACACTGATATAAAGGTACCGCTTTCTGGGAAGAAACTGCAGAATTTGTCCACTTAACAGGATAAGTAATGTAAGCTAGTACAACTGAATATACTTTTTTAAATAATCAACTACCATTAAGTGACTCTAAAACTTGATAGAAATCTTAGTTTCTAAATGCTGCTTAGGCCAACTGGTAGATGGATGTTGAGCATTAGCTGAGCATTAGTCCATTAGTAGATGGAATTGTTTCAGATGGGATGGAACATCTTTGAATTAAAAGATTTGCTGATGCACTGGTGGGAAAACAGACAGAAATATGCAGGAGGCTTTATACTGGGGCTCAAAGGAAGAAGTTACAGAACGGGAATCTCTGTAGTAGGCAAGAGAATAAGGGAACAGCTGAAACAAACAGATGGCAGTGCAAGATGTATGCATGCAGCAACCTGAACAGATGACAGGTTAAGAAGAAAATGAAAATTTCAAGAAACAAAGTTACAGTCCATTCAGATAACAAGTAATATGTGTTTACATATTCAAGAAGCGTAACAGAGGAAAGGGATATGAAATGGGAAATTAGAAAGCATAAGTGTAGGTGTACTATAAACCTCACTTAATCAAGTAGAAACCGTGTGCGACTTAAATGTAAAGTGTTAGAGATTGCTGCAGACACTGTAAGGAAGGGTTGCTTTTTAGGAGAGAACATCTGTACCTGAGATGGGGGAGCACTGTTTGAGAAATCTTATCAAGAGTAAGAATTATTATATGTAATTAAGAAGGCTTTTTTGTATAGCATTTTGCGAAAAGTGTTTCAGTTTTGACAAAAAGCAAGAAGGAAATAAATCTTTCAAGTAAGGGCTGAGTATTCTGGTGAAACAAACAGAAAATACTCCAGTCTCTACTAAGAAAGTGACTTGGATTCAAAATCCAGATTGGTCACAAAGAAAAGGCTAAAACCTGCTCTGTCATATCTCCAGGAAATCATAGTCACATTCTTTAACCTTTTGCACTATACAGGATGGAATTTAGTATACAGAATTTAATGTGCTATACAGAATAGAATGTCTTCAACAGAAGTCCGAGAAACTGACTTTGTCATCGTGTACTTGTGTGGTTGTGTAAAATAACATTCAAGTATGAGATTTAATTATTTGATCTTGAAGTTTCCATAAACTCTTTTATAGGTCTTATTCCTAAAATATAGAGAAAAAAACTCAAATTAAAAAAAATCTGCTTTATTTTTCAGAATAGAGTGAGCCCTTATATGCAGTCTTTGAATTCTTAACCTATTATGCATCTCCATTCCTCTGTTTCTATATTCAGCTTCTATTTGAAATCAGTAATTTCAGTCATAATCATGTTAGCCTTGTAACAAGTCCAAAATGATGGACTCTGTTTGCTGAGGCTTACGTGGGAATTCTGCGCTTCATAATCTCCATTGTTAGTCACATGCAAAAGGAGATATTTAATCCATACTGACCAAAGATCCTGGACTGCAAGCTGCAAATATTTTTTTTTAATAATTCTGACTTCATTTAAATGGATCTTTTTAACGAGAAAGAATTTGGTTTATTTACAAACAATTTTATGAAGCCACCTGTTTGCAGGTGATGAATCACATAATGCAGACTGTCCATATTGTATTCTTGGATTTACAGGTAGGCAGGAAAACCAACAATAACCTCAATGCTTTCTGGTGCAAACTTAGTGTGTAGATGCTATTTTATTTGAAAACTAAACCAATGACAAAACCAAAGTCCTCTAAGGCAATATTTTGTCTATAATAAATTTCTCTGTAAGAAGCATATTTATAAATAAGGCTGAAGACATTTTTTTCTTTTTTTCAATAAAAGACTTTGTGAGAGATGATTAAAATTCACTTATCTCACATCATAGACTGAAAAATGGCTTATATCTTGTCACCTAAAGTTTGATTTAACCACAACACATTGTCTCTGCTTTTCTCTTTCACCCATTGTGAATGTAAAATTTACGTCTAGATTTCCTAAGAACGCTCTGTTACAAACTGTTAGACACACCAGGGCTATAGACAACCCCCAAGGTTGTTTTACGTGTAGATTGCATGTAGGATCAGCTCTTCGTTGTTTTTTTTTTTCCCTGAAAATTTAGCTTGTTTAGCTGATTACAAAAGAGATGAAAATGCGTATCATTCAGTATGGGAATGAACTGTGTCATGATTAATTTTATTATTATTAAACCATGCATAGCCTAGATGGTATCTGTAAATCTGTATATATGCAACGTTTCCTATTGACAATCCTGAGATTTCGGGGGCAGTTTGGCAAGAAGTACAATGCGCGAGCATGCACAGTGGCTGCATTAATTGCTAACTGTGAAGGACGTTCTCTATTACATGACTGCGCATAAGACTCAGTCTTTCAGCCATGCTAGGTCATTTGCCAGTTGCTGACAGCAGGCATCGTCAGTGCCTGCTTGTGTCAGGAGCGTCTTACCTGCGAGCAGAGACAAGGTCAGGTTGCCCTAAGCACAGTCTTATATGGCAGCGCTGAGTTTCCATTGTTATACAACAATTATTTTTTTTCCCCTAAAAAAGGAAAGGGAACCAAACTTGAAGCATTTTTATTCCTCAGTCTCTCTCTTCTAAGGTGATCTGAAGATACCGTTCTGTTCCCAGCTCAGTCTCCAAGAAACAGCAGGTGAACGTGGACAAAAGTCACTTCACCTGTTCAGTTAGCATACCCTTTTCCAAACTCACTAAATTGTTTTCGCTTGGAATCTTAATGTTCTTGTGAAGATCAGGCCACTGTAAAATTAGACATGAACTTTTTATAACTGATAGTTCCAGAGAGGAAGTTTTCCTGTAAATGGCTTAGGCCCTTCTCCTTCCCCCCTTCCCTCTTCTAATACAACTGTTTGGCATTTGCAACCATTCAGTTTCAGTCAGTGTTTTCCATGCTCTACAAGAAAGGGAGTAATGGGAGTAAAACATGGGGGGAATAACTATACAAAAGGGATAGTTAGTTAATAAACTGTTTTCAAACAAAGACTATTTGCGTGGCGAAAAAAAAGAGCAGCGTACCTGATTAAAATTAGTGTTTGAAATATTCAATGGAACTTACAAGGAAAAAAAAAAGAAGACTTAGTGTCACAATATGAACAGAAAATATCTCTCTAATAAATCTGGTATTTTCTAGCTGCTCAGCTGCCTCCAAATGTTGTTTTGACTATCAAAGAAACGCCTAAAATGCTTTTAATCCAGAGTACAGAGTGAATTACTTTGTCAACTCCTTTGTCTGGTTCCTGATATGGGACACCAAATTTACAAGGAACTTTCTCTCTCTCAAAAAAAAGACTTTTTCCTCAGGCAATGCTAAATGCCGAGTGTCAGGGAGAAGTAGCTTAGGGAAAAGGCAGAATTTAATTGTTTTTCATTTCAACTAAGAAACCTTGTTATTAGTATAATCATGGAAGGAAAGAGATCAACTGAGTAAATAGAACCCGGGTAGTCAAAGTAAAACCTTCAACAGCTGAATTGTTAAAAAGTGTGGTCTAATTTCTTCATCTGAAAACTGGGAGACAGGATGAGCGGCTGGAAAATCACCTGATCCAAACTGAGTGGTTTACATTTATTTCCAAGGTGATGTGGGGTTGTCCGGTGAGGACAGTGCTTTTGGTGGAAATCACAGGAGAAGCAACCACTGTGTTGGTGTCCTTGGAGCCAGAGCTACAGCCACAAATCTCCATCACAGAAGACTTCTTGAGGACTATTTTGGGATTTTTCTAGATAAAATCCATCTTTGCCTTTCAGCAGTATGAGTTAAGCATACAGCAACTGCATTACTCTCTATGGAGATGTCATATTAATCTAAATGTCTTAAGGCACGATTTATATTAGCTCATTACATGGGGCCAAGACATGGGCTTGGACACTGTCCTGCAATCATTTACAGGTTTTAACTGGTAGTTAAACCTGGGAGGTTTTCAGCTTCTGCCAACTGGCACGCTCCCAGACAAGGTGCTGGGACTGCTCCCAGGGCAGCAGGGAAAGGGGAAGAGGGGAGGAGCAATGGTTTAGCTCCTGTACATCTATGTGGGCTCTGCTGCCACAGTTTCTCTCAAGGCCGGAGAGATGGTCAAGGCGCAATTTTTGGTACGATAGACACAGCCAGGTTGACTCTCAAACTTAAATTCAACGCATCAGTGTGAAGTCCTACTGATGTTTTTCAAAAAGGCTTTTCTCTTTCTTACCAGTGTTCTTGAGACTAATGTTGTAATAAACTAATAAAACAGAGCTGATTTACACCTACACCTAGAGAATGTTGAGATTAAAAGCTTCACCTTATTTGTGGAGGCAGTATAGTACAGATGACATCGTCATGTAATATTCCAACATTAAGTTATTATGAGAATACAGAATTCAGTAATTCTGCTTGTACTTCTGTGATACTTCTGGCTCATGAAAGATTAAGTCTAAACTATGTAAAGACTTAAAGGATCACATCACCAGTGGTTCATCAATCTAATTATATTCAATTTAGCAGAGATAGATTAGTAGGTATCGGCAGGGTATTTATACCTTCATACTTAAGCCATACAGCAGAAGAGGAAGGGGCACCATGTGCTAGCCCTTCAGTGTGTAAGGAATGAGCTGCTGTAGTTCCACAAGGTGGCACTAAGAAAATGTAGAACAGTGTAATTGAATGAGTATTTTTTCTTACGTTCTATGAGAGTCTTAATTCTAAAATTTTTCAATATGTTATCCATAATGGTGTTTTCAATCTCTGCACCAGAAAATATCCCCATTTTCATGCGGATATTTTTTCTTTGTGAGGAAACAAAGAAAGCTGGATGAAACCAGTTTTTGAAACCATCTTTGAAACACTTTGCTGTTCTCAAAACACACTGAATGGATTCATGGCATTCACTTTAAAGACTTATTCAGTGAATATGCAGCTTTCACTGTATGCACATGTTATGAAGATTTCAGGTATAGTCCTCAGTTCCTTTTGTAGAGTAACTGCTTATAACTACACCACACATCAGTGTTCTTGGATCTATTTTCCCAATATATTAAGACTGTTAAATGGTTTTGGGCCATATTATCAGTATAGAATCATATCCAAAGCAAGTGAGATTCTCCATTGATTTCCTAATATGTAACAAACTTATTTTTTCTTTTTAAGATAGAAGAAGGATTAACATTAAATTGTAATGTGAGATGATTTTTAGAATGTCATTATTTCTTTTCTTTATTAGACTATAATTACACAATCTATAATTAGACTATAAATTTGTAAGTTAGCATTACAGCTTAAAGTTTTAGGTTGAACTGTAGTGAATGAAAGGTATTAATGATAGAGAAGATGCAAAGATAAATGCAAAGTCTGGGAGGAATAATTCACTGTGGATAAATGTCTAGAAAAGTAGTTCCAAGGAGCTGCTCTATTAGTCTTTAAACACGTGCCTCAATTAAAGCATTTTTTCATTGATGTCAAGGCCGTTTTTTGTGTGGCTAAATGCCTTGCTGAATCAGAGCATAGAGGCTCAGTTATGGAAAGACTTGAGTACGTGTTTTATCAAATGCATTCATACTTTCTTCACGTCTATAAATTTGAAGATGTCCAGCCTGCAATAGTCTTTGCATGTAAATATTTGAAAGCTAAATTTTCGTTGTTCTCCATGTGTGTTTTTCTCCCCAATTTGCCCAAGTCTACACATATTTTTTGAGAGTACCCAAAGCAAGAGACAAATACTAAAGTAGTCATAAGTACAAAAAGTGCAACTTGATACATATTTGTTAGTGTATCATGCCATTCTTGACATTTCCTAACTTGTTATAAAACTGGGTATTCTGCATTTTGAGTTCTAGACCTTTAAAACTTCACAGCCTTAGCACCTGACTAGGTTTCGTACCCTGTGTTTTGCAAAATTGCTTGTAAGGGCAATTAAAGGCAGTCTGAGAGAAACATACAAAAGCCTAAATCTCCAACTTCTGAACTTTCTTGAGCCCGGTAGTCAGGTTAACGGAAGTTATAAATTTGCTCAAACTGAGAAACATGAACTCAGACCTCTTTTGTCTGAGCATTGAACTCTCATTTAAAAGGTTAGAGTCACAGTCACCTTGAAACAAAAGAGCCCTGCTCAGTCCATCTTGAGAAAACCAGCTTTACTCTTCTGTGTGAATCCCACAGCTGTATCCATACTAATGAACAATCCAAAGCCAGGATGCAAGCTGTCCATGCTCTTTAATCGTTAACAGACTCAATGGTATAGCTCTTGACATGTGGCAATCAACTCTCTTGAACAACGTCTGGGTTTAGTTCAGGGGGCAGCATGAGCCAGGGCCTGTTCCCGAAAGGCATTATAATGAGATCACCCAATATGGGGGATGGGACAGAAAGGGACGAAAGCAACATAATTTAGCCATAGAGAAGTGAGCCACGCCTGAGAAAGAAAATGGGTTATGTCTCATTTTATTTATTGCATAAACATAGCCTAAGGGACCCTAAAAATTCCCTCTAGCACATCATTGTAAGTCTTACCCCTGCTGTTAAACACAGAACTTTTATTTCTCTTCTCCCAGTGCCTCCTAGGAAAACAAAGCCACTTCACTTTTACAGATATAACCTGAATGGTTCAGGATTTCGTCCCTGCAAGTCCTGAACTGAGCAGCTCAGCATGACAGATTATGGACCAGAATCAAGGTGAAACTCTGTATTTGGTGCTTCCTATTGGGTAATTGTAGGCAGTTTCCTAATTAGTACATAGGATTTTCAAATCATCCTCTGAAGTTCTGTTCTTGGTTCAAATTGGACATAAATGCCTTCTGGTCTCAGTTAGTTCATAACAGAATCCAAAGCCATCTTCAGACTTCTGCCCACAGATGTAAAACCTGTAGGGAAAAAATGCATTCACAGTTTTTACTGTGGCAACTTAAAAACCACCTAACATTTCCCTGACCTACAGCAGAAGAGTACCAAAATGATTAAGTGGTATAACGGCTGTACATACGAGCAGTTTAGAAAATGGAGTGCATAATGAAATTTAGAAAAGCAATTTTATTATTTTATTCAGAAAAATAGACTTCGTATATTTTCCTCTTATTTCAGAAGTGTACCTCTTAAATATAAACTGCAAACAATTTTTTATCATGTCTGATAAACTATAAACACATTAGTGGGAAAAATAATTTCCTGGATCATCCTAGAATTACTGAATTATTGTTCTATATCATAGCTTCTCTTGGTCTATAATTAATATTATATTATCTATGAATATTTCCCTGCAGTTACAAAGGCCAGATTAAAATATTCTGAATTCATAATGTCATCATGAAACCTGAAGTTGCATGATTTGATGAGATCAATTTTTGTCTCAGTAAGTTTGTTTATCTACTGGTAAAGAAAGATGCACTCTTGCTGTTTTTACATGATAGACATAAAATTATGGGATTCATCTTGCCTACATCTAGTTGAATAAATTAATCATGTAGCTCTCTTGATATCTGATAAAAAAACATATATATCTCCAAAGGTCAGTTAATCTCCTCCTAAACAGAGAAAAGAGATGCACATACATGGTTATTGAGAGCTCTCCCAGTGCAATAGCAAAGAATCCAAGATAAATAATTTATCTATCAAAAATATGCATGTTCAACCGCTCTGAAGTGCTTGCAGAGTGGTTGCAGTTTCTCAGATTCTCATAGGCCTACACATGCTGCCTGCACATATATGTGGTCTAAATACCAAATGTGATTCTTGTGCTTCCTCACCACTTTGAATTAACTTCACTCAAGCTGATAATTTTCTGTAATACTCATAACATGATACACTCAAAGGAAGAGCCTAATTTAATCTTGCTTAATTTTATTCCAATAGCAAAAGGAACAAATAAAATAGGTAAAAAGCAACTGAATTCTGCAGGGAAAGCAGCTTTTTCATGGGTAGCTCTTCCTATCTGTCTTCATCACAACTTTCTGGAGTGCCATTTTCCCTTAATATCTGTAGTAGTTAGAATCCTTATATTCACCTTGGATTTTATGAGATTTTTCTGCTAGAGAGAAATACTACATAAAAAGCAAATTATATTTGCCAATGTTATTTGCCAATAAATTGCCTGTATAATTAGGCAATTATATTTTCTGCAATACAGTACTTCTTCCTCTATTTTCTGTAGCTTTCTTTTGTCTACCACTTCCTCTGATTAGCATTTGGGTTTTTGCTTATTTTCCTTTGATGTCTTTCATAGGGTCCTAGGAGAAGTCAGGCTGCAAGGGACCTCTGGAGGACTTTAGTCCAATGTCAGGAATAAGATCAAGCCAGGTTGCTCAGGGCTTTCTCTAGTCTGGTCTTTAAAACCTCAAAGGAGGCAGACTGTGCCACGCACTGTCTGACTGTTCTTACATTAATTCTACTCTTGGGTTTTTTTGTTAATAAGTATATTGCGCTACTATATAAGGTAAATAATACAAAGAAAGAAATTTTTTTTTTTTCTCCCCAAGGTAAGTTTCAGAGTGAGAAAAATACACAGAATTAGCTACCCATTACCAGCACATGATATAGTCCTGACAGAGCTAACACAGCTCTGGGCTTGAACTCTTGGAGGTAGAAATTAGGACATTTGTATTTCAGAACAGTTTCAAGACTCTATCTGACTGGGCTGGCAGAGCAGGCTCGTGCCCCTCTCTAGTTCTTCTCCATTCTAAGTCTATGAGTCTTCTAGAAGTACTTTACTTTGAGTAGTCCCCTTGAAAATCAGAAGGTATGGCAGCTCCTATTTGTTTTTTCTGATTGTTCCATTGTTTTTTATTGACTTGAAAGTTATGTTTCTTTATGAAGAGAATAAATAAATCTCCACTGTTTGGAGGCAAGGTTGCACTTTCCCTGTGAAACAGTTTAGGGGACAGAAGTGTCCATCCACTGGTGTAGATGGTGGAGAGCAAGAGTCATAGCAAAAGAACCTGGGAACTCATAGTTTATGCAGAAGCTAAGAGGCTGCAGAGAAGCACAGAAAAGAAATAACCTCAGTGGTGATGGAAAAAAAAACTTACTGGGATCAAAGAGTACTCGGCAGTTTGCTTCAACTCAGAAAATCCACTTAGTTGAAATCGAACTTAAAAGGAAGGACAGGCAAAGGGAGAGGTGGTCATATCCATTGTGTCTGATCTAGTTGCTCCAAGTGTTCTCAGTCATAAAGTCCATACTAAAAGTAATTAAATATGTCTCTTTTTTTTATTTAAAAGCTTTTTTATTCTTTTTAGGGATGTCTATAAGGAAAAGGTATAGACAGGCACATCTCAGTCCTTTGGCTGACTCTGGGTTCTGTCACAGAAGAAAATGTTAGCACAGAGCATGTTTTTTTGCTAAAATTGGCTTGTTTAATTTGACTTGCTGACTCATTTTTCCAGCTGGTCTGTCATTCTACTCAATTCCAGATGAGGCAATAGGAAAAAGAAAACTCTTTTGAATGTTCCACCCTCTTGCCAAACCAAGTAACAATTAAAAACTCAAATTTTCATTGCAATTCTTTATCTCTGTTAATTATCCAAAGAACAGTAAATCAGATATATTGTCCTCTGCTTGTTGTCATTAATTTAAATTCTAAATTCCTATAGATTAGTTGCAGATTTAACATGCTGCTTCTTTTCCCTAAATTACATACCATTTCACAACTTGAATCCAATGAAGTATTTCATTTTTACATCTGAGATCAAATGCTAGACAGTCCAGTCTAATTGACTTGTGTTTTATACACACACAAGCAAACCCACATGACTGTCTTAAATTAATTAGTTACTTTTAATCCAGAAGAGACATCAGGTCACTCAAGTATCTAACTAGTGGCCTTCAGTGGGATTTTTCTTATTGCACCATAGTTTTTGAGAAGAATGTAGTCTGAATCAAGTGTTAAGTGGACACTAAACTGGAAGCAGTGGTGAGTCCAAAAAAAAAAAAGAACAGGAGTATAGTAGGCAGGGACCTTGGGAGCTGAGAGATACCAATAGAAAATAACATTGTGATATTCAGCTTGGAAAAAATAGGTGATAATTAAATAGAAACAGAAAGATCCATTAGAAGACTTAGAGCTGACATTTTGTAAAAGAGGTCAAGAGCAAATGGGGGATGGCAATTGTAACTTGAATTTACAATGTAATACAGCATTAAAAAAATAAGTGAGATGTAGACATATCAGGTGAAGTCATGTTCACACTATCAATAGTGATATTTTCAAGGTAATAGAAGGCATTTTTCATCTGTCTCTATCCATAGGAACTATGAGAACAAAATTTTACCATCACACAGGTACAGTCATTCCCATTCCTGTCTGGGTAACTAGAACTGTAATTGGCTTGACTCATTACTGAGAAATGACCCTGTGTGGGATAGTCTTATTAGTTTTATTGAAAAACTTCAAATGTTGCCTGTATTTAAAAAAAATAACCCAAGCACCTGAATCAGCATTCAGTGCTGCAGAGTAGTTATTTTAATTCTGCTTTTAACTGCAGAAACAAAGGGGTTGTATGGATAAAGCAAATCAAAATGTATTGTTAATTAAAAATGACATCTAGGACAAAGCTTTGTTTGTCCTCCTTGCGTGTAGGGGTCAACACTGATAAAGTTTCATCAATTGCAAGCTGTTGACTGATGATTTGGAGCTATTCCTTCAGCTCTTGGTTAATACATTAGCTCTGACTATATCAGGCAATTTTTGTTGCTTATTTGACAAATGAAGGTTTAGGTAGTAATAAAACATTCTAAACAATGTGATGAAAATTTGTATAAGTAATTTAAAAACTTAACAATAATCAGTAGTTTACAAGGAGTCTCTGCAATTTTATATTGTGAATAGTATTTAAATAAAACATTACCTTATTACTCAGTTATAGCTTGCATGCAAATTAATTGTATTATGTTTTAATTTTAAACATAGTCACGAAGTTCCATAGAAAGGAATTCATATTCTGATTTCATGTTATGATCTGTGATTTGTAAAGTGAAGTGGTAAAGTTAAAGGTCCATAAAGAAAGAGATTACTGAAAAGGAAAGGCAGTCTGGTCCTTAGACATTTCTTCAGAGGGATGAGATAACAGTGAACAGCTTACTAAAACTGTTGGGAAAATATTTTTCCCACATGTTACAGAAATGCTCAGCTGTGGAGCAAAATATTCAGCAAGAAACTGAAACATAATATTTTTAATTTTTCTATGTGCCTTTTAGGATTTTTAATTTGTATACAGCATTACTGAGTTTGGTTTTTAGTTTTTCTCATTCAAATCAGACACTTTACATGGAAAATAATTTCAGCAGAGAAGCATATTTTCAGTCCAAAACTTGGATAGCATTTGGTAAATTCTTCTGAAGGCATGATCCCCCTCACTTGCTGAGATAGATTGGAGTTGCATTGGCTAAACAGAATAGAATTATGCGTATAAAACATATAGCTTTAATGTATGTCAAGAGATTAAAGTGAAATACCAGAAGCTTAACCCTTTCCTGGAACTCAGCTGAACTAATTTAGTGGTTTTACATGGAAAAGACTGAAAGTCTGAACAAAATGAGAATTTGTTTTCTATAGTATCTGAAAATTTCATCCTTTTTTCCTGAAATTATTTTGTATGCTAAAAAAATCCCATTTTGCATTGCTTTGAATTCTACTGCCATGCATATATTCATTTTAATTTATTGGTGACCATCTAATATTGATAGGAGGTTATGTCAACTAATTTAACAAAACCGGAAGAGTTATAATTACCCTTACCCTTCTCTTATATTATAAGAGAATAATGGTTCATGGATGGGAACCAATGTAAGAGCTTTGAAGTATGAAAGATGTGTGAAAGAAAATTCTTCCTGAGCTCTACTTGTTGGGCCAAATAATAGGAGTATGTAAAACATCATAACAACAGCGTATCTATTATGGTGGTAAAAAATGGAAAATTAAGAGGTTTCTTTTTCTGTTCAAATGTATGAAAAATCCAAATATGATTAACTTGTCACAGCTATTTAATGACATATAGTTATGTGCATTATTTTTAACTTGCATAGGTACGTGTGTTTACATTTTCTGTTGGTCAACATAATTATGACAAAGGACCCATACAGTGGATGGCCTGTGAAAATAAAGGTACTGTGTTTTTCTTTGAGACTATTCTTTGCTAGAGCTTTGGATAGGCAATATATTTATTATTGTCTGAAAATTACAGATTTATAGTATTTTTTAATACAAGTTCCAAAAAGTTATTTGATGAAATAGCGTATATGCATATATATATATAATAAGCTTGCATATTTACTTCTGATTATTTAAGTTTATATTTTAAGAAAAGTATAACAGTATTTTTCATTATAATATATTATGGTTCAGTTTTGAGAATTCTTGTTGTAATAGCCATCTATGAAAAGATGGAACTGATGACAGATAAGAAATTAAGCAAGGCTGTTTTATATTAAGGGATCTGGACAAAGGGATTTTTTGTTTGGTTGGTTGACTGCTTGGATTTCTTTCTGTTTTTCTCCAAAAATGACAAGGGGCCAGATCACTTGTCTTTTTTTCCCCCTTTTTGATTAAATTATCAAAATTTTCCTTGCTGTGACTTCTTAGCTTCTAACAGCATCTTACCTTTTTTGTTTTTATCCTGATTTCTTTATGTAGGGAAAAAAAAATAAAAAAGGTGAGAGTAAGGAAGTAAAGTACTTTCTCCTAAAATTTCTATGTGACACCCGTGGTCAGAAGCATTTTAAAAGAGCGTGAAAACGAGGTACCTCAAATACTTTACAGTATAATTATGGAAAAAGAGATAAGAGATAAATACAGACAAATAGAAAATAAATTATCAAATAATATTTTTTAATATTTTAAACAGAGAAACTTCCAGCCTTGATTGAAAATGAGAAAGTATTTTACAAATCAGTAAGAAGAAAGATGTGAGAGGTGGGATAGATTACAAAGGGTCTTGAAAATTAAGACTGCCAGGGAAGGAGTATAAGATATGATTCTCAGACATGAGAACAACATAAACCAAAGATAAGAGAAAGATAGAAAGAGAAAGGGATACAGAAAAAAAGAATTATATAGAAGAATCTGTAGTCTGTATTAATAACATCCACACCATAGCCTCATGAATCCCTCAGTGTGCTGGCAAGTTATGCAGAAGATACAACAACTTCATGAAAAGCATATTGTATTGTCAGGTGATTACAGAAAGTCAACGTTTGTCTTTTTGAATAGAGATTTTTTAACTAACGTCTTTGTTTCTCAATGTACTATGTGCACGTGAACTCCATTGTTATAAAACAAATGACAACCAGCTGGCTTAAAGCATAACCACCTTCGGCCTCTTTTTATCAAGGAAAAATGATCATAATCTTCTGTCCAAAAGTGATGTGGTTATTTGTTTGTATATCCAGAGGAGCAAAGTTTTATTTAACTTTTCCTTAATTAAAATTTGTATTTTATTTTCAAGTCACGCATTGCTTACAGCAAAGTAAATGACTAACCTCAGTACTCTCCTCTCTAGTCCTCCCCACTTCCTTCCAATTTGTCTTACAACTTACGTGGTTTGAAAGTCTATCTCAGTGCCTGTATTTTCAGTCTTATTGGTGTATATGGGCAATATTTTTAATTCAAACAAATAAATGGTATAATCAGTGATGAATAAAGACATTTCTGATGTTTAGTTACAAGAAATACCAGTCTGATTTTTTCATCCTTTCCACGTAGTGCCTTTATTTTTCTGTTATGAATTTCACAGTTGTTGCAGACTGTAGCTCTACTGGCATTCCTATGTGCATTCAGCATATAATTATGTTGCTGTTACAGTGGATTAAAATGCCCATTACATATACTTGCACATCAGAGTAACTGGGAATTCAAGAGTTAAAATTCAGTACTTTATCTCAGCTTTAAAAACAACAGACAAAAGAAACACTTCATATACTTTCAATGCTTAAGAGCAACTGGCTTGGCCTGAATGGCATTCCATTCATACATCATAATTTCTAAAAAAATGAAATTAGAAATTACAAGATGCATGAAATTCCTCAAGATTAAGAGACTAGCAATATATTATAGTAAGATGGCATTCTTTCTGTTCCAAATTTTAGGTTACTATTATGAAATTCCATCCATTGGAGCCATAAGAATAAACACCCAGGTAAGTGTGTTGACCGAATGCAGATACAGTTGGAACATAAACAAGTGGAGTAATTTCTGTTCTTGAATATGTCGTATTTCACCTCTGTTTGAATCAATTAAATGGTACGATACACTACATTAAGAACAGGGAAAAAATTAATGCTTTCTTTTACATATGAGGCATTATTCTGTTAAAGTATTCTAATTTATTTATTTCTTTTTAGTAGCTTCAGTGAACCAATTTACAGTGTGATCCCTGCTTCCCTGGCCCGCTGGCCCACAGCAGCTTGCATGCATACTGGTCATGCTGGCATCCTCTGAAGCAGGCTGACCGTGTGCACACAACATAGCGTTTGAAGTGATCTGCAACCTGCAGACCTTCTTTGCACAAGGGTCATTTTTTGGGCTTAGTTTTCCTCCTGTCCTTACATTGTCCCTCTTTGATCCTGAAACACAGCAACAATTTTTTTATAAAGTTCTATAAAACCGGTCTTTTTTGTAACATGTCTAGATATTTGTAGTCTGGCTCCTGCCATGCTTACAGCATGATCCTAAGGGTTTGTATCGCACAGAGAAGGCTGTGGATGTGTGTGAGAGCATAGCCCTGCTAGTGTATCTGAACTCAGCTGGGCAGAAACAGTGACCTGGTACAATCCTGCTCATAGGAGAGGTACCTGGACTGACCCAACCAGTCTGGGAGAGACTGAGCCTTTTCCTTCAAAAAGGATGCAGGACAGTTTTAGCAGCCATGCATGTAGATTATTTAGGGCACAGGACCCTGGAATTATATGGTGTGATCCAAACTGACAGTGTAGATGAACAGATATACTGTTTTTCAGTTGTCTGAAAGTCCATGTATTCATATGTTCAGAAAAGCAGAGAAATATCATAGCAGCTATTTGTCCTTCCCAAGCCAGGCATGACATTTGTTGGCAGAAAAGTAGTCCTACTTTTGGCTTGAATAAGAGTCCTTTGATTCTGTTAAACTGTTCCAGATAGTGTCTGGCAAGAAATATCCCTAACATGATTAGACAAATAGAAAGGGTTGAAGACTGAAACAAGTTTGATGGCATCAACTCCCAAACCAGACCAGAAGTCTGACACCTCATAAGATCACCAGCTTTAGCCTTACTCCGTGACTGAAGGAAGGCAGGGACTATCAGGTTTTAAAACTCTTGAATTTTTTGTTTCAGTAGAAGTTATACAAGTTCTTCCTGCAGGAGCTTAACATGCCCAGCTGCTACACCACTCACCCTCCATTGCGCACTCTCTCTTCTGGGTTGAAGGTTCTGCCATCTGCTTGTAATTTCATTATGTCATTAGCAATTAATTTTGGAACAGAAATAGTGGTAATTCTCACTTGTGGAAAGAGACCAGTAGTTATGGATGTGTCAGGTCCATGTGACTGAGACTGAAACACAGGAATTGCACTGGCAGTAAATATTGCAAACTGAAGACTGAATTGTTGGGTAGTATAATTTTAAAGAAATAATTAAATACTACTCCCGTATTAGTGTTGTATTTTGACTTCTTTTTACCAGTCTTTTCATTGGTTTTATTTCATTATTTTTAATTTTATGCTGTTTCTGGACGTGGTCTAATAACTGCCCTCTGATGAGCTTATTACTCTTTTGGCAGGAATATCTGGATGTTTTGGGAAGGCCAATGGTTTTAGCTGGAGAGAAAGCCAAACAAGTCCAATGGACAAATGTCTATCTGGATGCTCTGGTATGATCTGTATTTATCTCTAGTAAAGTAAGAGTCTTATCAAATCAGTAACTATAGGGGTCCATTTTTTGCAGTCCTGAGGACTCGATTTCCTACAGTTCCAAATATAATATTCTCACATTCCCATCATCTGTACACTTCAGTAGAGCAATTTTCTGAACAGCTGTTTCCAATGTGTTGGTCATTACTTGCACCTAGTATCCTCCTAACTGTCTTGAACTTCAACACAGAAAAGCAATTTATCCTATGCAGAGATCTTTAAGTGTAAGTCATTGTTGTCCCCAGATTAGCAAAAGAAAAAAAGAAGCAAATAGTTTTCCAGTGTTGTGTCTGTGCTGCAGAGGAGGTCGCCTGTTATGTAACTGGTGTGGAGCTGTTTGGGTTTTATTTTAAAGCATTCTGGGCAGAATGAAACCTGGCAGTGCTACTGGGTATTTGCACAGATTTTGAACTTGGATCTCTAAACTATGATGGTAGTTATAATTACTTGCTTGCTCAAGGTAATGATTTTTTTAACTGGGCAGTGTATATAAAGGGGAAATAAGCAAAAAGATATATGAAATGCTTTCCTTACTGCTGAATTTATCACTTTGGTCTCATAAAACAAACATATTCAGGAAACTATGGAATGCAAAGTATTATTAGCAGCAATCCCATCTGTTGCTCTAGATAACCTTTTCTGAGTAACTCTAGGCAAAAATTACTGCAAAATGGTCATCTGTAATCATGTATTTATCCAAGTTCACATGGTCATCTACTGTCATGTCAAAATACACTTCTTCCCGCCAGTCCGCATTACTGTAAAATTTTTATCAGCGCATCATAGAACTGAGTGTGACACAGAGGAGATAGTATTTTTTTGGAATTTCAATGGCCAGAAGTTCATTAACCATGTCTTCTTGGTTACTGTTGAGGTACTTACTGGAAACATAAAGGATGTTATGAGGAAAGTTCATATGTTCTGTACATATCCTGTTGTAAAGCCAAAGCTAAATTTGTAACTGGGGATAGAGAGAGATCTGTTTAATGAAGTAAAACGAGTGATACCTGCAGACTTCTGTTGTGTTGCTTTATATTTTCGGCAGGTTCATTCAGTCTTTCCTTCAAGCTTTTCTCCATTCATGTGTTACATATGTGTGTTTGTGTATGTATCATTATATATATATATTTGTGTGTGCACATACATATATATTTGTAAAAAGTAGGTGTTCTTTTTACTAATACATCTATTAACTGAAGACCAACCCAAGCTAAACTGTTGAGGTAAAGGCTGAAATTTGTGGACTTTCTCATCACACATGAAAGCATAAAGGCACAGGTGTATCTAATCCACTCTGGGCCCTTTTCTGATTCTTGATTTTAGCAGGGATTGGGACCAACTGGTCACACTGGTTCTTTATTTTAAATTACCTAAAGCGATTCCCTCCTGTAGGGCGTGCTCTTCTCCTGCATGTGTCTCACCGGACTTTGTCATATCCTTTTTCTCTTACTGTCCAGCAGCTGTTTTGGAATGCAATGCAGAGTGTATTACATGAGGCCACATTTGTATAGAACTTAAGTTCAGCTTATGAACCAGTAGTCATAATTTATTAACAATTTGTTTCCTC
This sequence comes from Phalacrocorax aristotelis, assembly GCF_949628215.1. Lineage (NCBI taxonomy): Eukaryota > Metazoa > Chordata > Aves > Suliformes > Phalacrocoracidae > Phalacrocorax > Phalacrocorax aristotelis. Next base: position 207,693,709 of record NC_134276.1, on the reverse strand, counting down.
TCTAACTGTACATTTTTTGGGGGCAGAGGGTGTTACTCCCTATACATACTCCACCGGTTTCATTAGGTATCTATTCAATCCTCCCTCTGAAAAATATCCTCCTCTCTCTTTTCTTCTGATTCATCTCCATTTCTTGTTTCTCTTATTCTCCTAAAAAGTGCACTACTCCGTCACTTCACTTTGCTTGATGTGATGTTACTGACTCTGATCTCATCACCGTTCGTTTGATACACAAAGTTAAGTTAATGAAGGATGGTTTAAAATTCAAAAAGGTGCTACTAGACTGAGCAAAGGGAGAACTGATTTTATCAGAGTGGTTTATAAAGTATTTTAGCTTATTTTTTTTCCTAATGAAACAAAACCAGAGAAGTCGTATGGTTCCTCATTAAAATACATGGAAGGGGGGGAGAAATCTGTAATTAAAACCAAACATTAGGACAAAACAAGGTAGAAATCTGCCTGTGGACAATTTTGGATGGAAAACAAATCTTTTCAGGCTCTCTAAAAGTACAGTTTTCTGGATTCTATTTTCAGTCTGAGTTGTGACTCTTAATAAAGGAAAAAAGAGATATCTTATATCTTCCCAAATAAGTGCAAATCCCCTGCCTCAATACCAGAAGAGACTATGTGATTTTGCAGGACTGATGATGGACATTATTTCAAGACATTGAAAAGTAGTGATGATATGAAAAGTAGTAGCATTACCTGTTGTATTTTTTCCGTTGATTTTGCATGTATGTATTTATTACCAACCTATTTACAATCTTCAAGTTTAGTTTGGCTTCCTCCTTTTTTCCTTTTTTTCTTTTTTCTTTTCTTCCCCCACCCAATCTGGAGTTTTTCATATAGTGGGAACTGTAGCTGTAAACAGGTTTTCATAATATTTAGTTTTTATTAAACTATTATATCCTAAGTTGTTGTACACCATCTATTTTAAAAAACAATTTCTTATTCTCACTAACACATGGACACAAAAAATGTAATTTTAATATTCTGTGCATAGAATTATGCAGCGATATTTATTAATTATTTGTTATTAACTCTGTAGTATTAGTTTTCCTTTTTCTGCAAACTAAAAGTCAGTATTCATATCTAGTGTTTGGCTACAGTAATCCCAGGATTGTTCTAATATTTTATAGTTTGATGTTTATTATTTAACTAAAAAGTCTTTTTCTCCCCTCTGTATGTGATTATTTCCTAGGAGCTGGGCCTTGTGATTACAGGAACTCTACCTGTCTTCAATCTAACAAAGGAACAAAATGGGAAAATAGTAAGCTGTTACTTAAAGAGAAAAAAAAACACAAACCATCAGCACCACCACCAACAAAAAACCCAAATCCAGAATTTGAACTCAATTGAATGCTAAATTCCTAGAAAAATGTGTATTTCCATAAAGCTTTCTGCAGTTTGTCTTGTACATCAGAAACAAAAGGGTCATCTATAGTTGCCTGATAACCTGGGAACAAGATAATGCAGATCGCGCTTTTTGTAGTTCTGATTTCAGGGTATGACATTCCTTGATCTGCCTCTGTGACCTCGTGGCAGTGGGATTGTATTAAGTGCTCAATAGATGGATAGATTGGAAGTATATGATATTATTCAGGTCTTGCCAAGAAAGGAAGCACAGATATATTTATAACAAGTCTGTGAAGCTATGAAATTGCAGGATAAAAGGCAATGATGTAGAGGCTTTAAATTAATTGTTTGTAACGATAATAGAAAATAGCACTGTGTACTTAGATTAAAGTGTAACTATTAAATAAATACAATTCCCCATCCCAACAGTCCTCACATTCCTTACAGTCTGAAAAGGAATCTATTTTTGTTCTTTTTGCAAAAACAAAATGCTAATTTTTTAAAATCAGACCTCAAGTATGCTTTATGGTACTGTACATTTGGTGTGATACTTATGTTCATTCAGGTCAAAATATACAGAAGTTTAGACAAGATAATTTTTCATTCAGTTTCTCAGATATTAAATAGAGTCAGAAAGAATAAATACTAATTTGATCACTACCATTTCTTTTATTTACTTTCAGAATAATTCTCTTAGATTCCTTTTTAAAAACAAAACAAGACAAAAAAGATTTAATAATCGTATCTGCAAGAAAATGCCTGGAATTCACCAAGTCTGGTTGCAAAGTGAGATACTACTGATTATCAATGGATGTCTTTCTGAGAAGTAAAACAGACATGGTCTAGTACAGAGAACCTGGATGGAACAAGTGGAAAACTTGAATCTGCTAGATTTAGGTCTCTGCGTGCATTTTAGGTTCCAGACTGCAAGCTGCATCTTGCAATACATATTCCAAATTTATTTAATATGAAGAAGGGATTCAGGCGATACAATATAAATGACTGTCCCCCTTTTCTGTGGTAGGAAAATAAATTACAAGTGAAGTAGATGTGGTGCCTGAGTACCTGATTTCAAATGCTGATTATTAGTCTCTTTTTTTTATTTTGTTTATTTTTTTTTCATTCATCATTATACCATAGACAAAGAGGTTAATTATTTTGTTATTAATCCAGGAAAGCATCCATTTCCAACTTCATAAACAGTTTTCATATTCTATACTAAATTCTGAATGTACTGACTGTTATTTTGCGTCACTCAGATATTATTTAAAACATACAGAATAGAAACATAAGTGAATAGGCAACTTTTCAAGTAGTATGTCAAACAGGAGAAGGAGGCAAAATAAAAATTCACTGACTTGCGGTTTTTCTGCATTGTAAATATGTCAAACATACTCTAACATTTTGGAATCTTACCAGAATCAGCTGATTCTTGGAGTAATGGGGGTTGATGTCTCTTTGGAGGATATAAAAAAACTGACACCCCGATTTACGGTAAGTTGCGTGCGTTAGTGGTTTCTCTTTATGTCTGATTTATGTATGATTTCTTTGCATGCCCTTTCATAAGTCATGCAGCAATGACTGGATGTAAGTCAAAATACCAGCAGGCTTCTTTTCATATATTCTTTTCCATTGTTGTAGATTTTCTGTCGGTTTTCTCTCCAGCCATATATGTGCTTCTGTGTGAATTGTCCATCAGGATGCATCTGAAAAAGCCAACTTTTACATTGGGGGATATATTCCCATTAATTATTTTCCTCTAGTTTAAGGCACTGCTGTTTAGTTGAGTGCTTCTTATCACAGTGTAGCGTACACAATCATTTAATCTAATAAGACTTAGCATTTATATAGGACGGTTCTTTATAGAAAAGTTCTCTAATATACATGTCTGTCTGTACCCTACTTGGTATGATTGATTTATATATTAAGGCATCTAGCCAGGGAATTTCTTAGAAAGTAACTAGTACTGTGGAAAATAACAACTGAGGAAGCAAAGGAACATCACGAATTTGACCAAAAGCAAACGCAAAGTCCTGCGTCTAGAATGGAATAATCCCATGCCACAGCACAGGCTGGGACAGACTGCCTCAAAAGGCAGGAAAGGGCCTGGGGGTCATGGTGGAGGACAAGCTGAACATAATTTAGCAGTGTGCCCTTGCACTAGAGAAGGCCAACTGTGCAATGAACAGCTGCATCAGGAGTACTGTGTCCAAGTTTGATCTCCTCAGCACAAGAAATACACTGAGATGCTGGGCAGAGTCAGTGCAGAGCCACTAAGTTGGCCAAGGAGTTGGAGTACATGGCATACGAGGAGAAGCTGAGAGATGGGTTTGTTCAGACTGAAGAAGAAACCTAATAGGTTATCTAGTGGAAGTTATAGAGAAGATGGACCTTGACATTTCTTGAAGGTATATAGCAAAAAACAAGAGGCAATTGACATAGTTGTGGCAATGGAAATACCAACTGGAAAAAAACCTAAAAATTGTCAGGGTCATTAAACTATGGAGCAGATTGCCCAGGGAGGTTGTGGAATTGCCATTGGGGGTATTCAAAGACCCTTTGAAACCTAGTCCAACTTTGAAGTCGGATCTTACTTTGAATTTGGCTCTGCTTTCAGTGCAGGTTGTACCAGGTGACGTGCAGTGGTCCCGTCAAATTATTCTCCAAGTTTATGATTCTAAAAATGTAAATATTAAGAACTTATCTGCTTTGTGTTCATATCTCACATATTTCATGATGCCTAAGGCAATGTATTTTTCTCAGTGTGATCATTGATTGAAAACAATTTAACTAATCTTTCTTTATTACTTAAAACCTTGTAATGCTAAGCTTCATTTCTTTCTTTCAGCTTTGTCCAAACGGATACTATTTTGCAATTGATCCTAATGGGTATGTGCTTCTTCATCCAAATCTCCAACCAAAGGTATGAAAACCCTTCTAATTTCTTCTCTAAAGGGACGTTGTAAGAAATAACGGAAATATCTAAGATCTGGTGAAAGTGCCAGGGAGCAATAGTAAAGATTTCTCAGTTATGGGGGTGTCAGGAAAATCTGTCGTGCATGTATGACTTCATCCAAATCCACTTTAGTCAGTACAAAGACCAGCATTGCCTTGTATTGAATTTGGATACCAATAAAATAAAAAATATGTATATTTCACATGCACATTTATTTATGTGAAATAAGTGTTTTAATATACATTCTTAAAAAAAGCCAACTAGTGGTAGCTGTAATATTGTGAAGAACTTGTAGTATGTTACAAGGCGGTCTCGAAGCAAACAGTTTACTACTGCACATGCCTTTTTGTGATGCTTTCTAACTTCAGAAATTGAAACTTTCGTATTTGCAAAACCACAGAAATCAGGGGCAAACACAATGTATTTAACTTATATTTTTGTATTTGTTTATTTGTTTATTTTCTGTTTACCAGAGCTGAAACCTGAGCTGCAGAGTTGGGATGGATCTAACCAAGCACTCTTTCCCACAATGCTAGATTTTTTAGTAGTTCACCTTGAGAAAGGCCTTTCGTCTTTAAAGGTGTAATCTTTATCTAAATCTGGTTAGGACTCAACTTTCCACAAATTTCAGGACAATTTAAATCCAAGATTTCAGTCTGGTTTTTTATCCATTAACTATGGTCCTGACCCTGTGGGGACTCCTACATTATATTGTATCTTCTTAAATTAGTTGCCTCCCTGGCTTTGATGAGATATGGCAATGGATGAATGGATTATTTTTTTCTAAAATCAGAACTTCAATCTTTGCTTTAGCAAAGGCTTTCTCCATGTCAATCTTCTGTTTAGTGGAATATTTGAAAACACTTGTATTTTGATTATATTAGAAACATACTTTCAGCAAATTTTCTCTCTTGAGTTTATAGTGCACAAATGCAGCATTATATAAAATACAAAGTGAAAATGTAATTAACTAAAATTAAAAAAACAACCTGTCCAGGTTGAGAGAAATGTATAGATGATTTCCAGATGATAAGTTAGAAATAATAATGAATCACCTGAAGTATTGAAGACCAAACAATATATCCCTGTAGTTCGGTTGCCAATGTTATAATTTCTCATTAAGATGGTTTGAGCAATGTATGGCCAAGTTAAATGCAAGCTGTCAATACACAGGAAAATAAGGCTAGTAAGACTTTTAAACTTTAGTGGCACCCTACTCCTAAGTTATTTTTTAGCACTTAGTACACTTTAGAGAAACTTCTTCAGTAATGGAAGCCTGTATTTGCTGCCTTTAGGCATGGAAATACTGGGTTTTTTTGTAAACTGGATGCACATCCATCACTTTGTTCCTCCCAGCCATGTTCCTGTGGCAGAGTAGCAGCAAGTTCTTGACCTCTTGGCTGTGCGACTCTCCTCTCTTGTTTCTTCACCAAAAAGTCCTATCATAGCTACAAAAGGGATAGCAGAGCCCCTTTCACTACTTCACCATCTTTAACTGTCAAAGAGAGAAAAAGACATGAAGAATTCATCTGCATATTTTAGTGATTAAGTTAATTCTTAAGCTAGGGGAAGTCAGCATTGTGAATATTTGAATTAATTTCCTGGTGAAGTAATGAATAAGTTTGAAATCTTGTGCCAAATGTGTAACAAAAGAAAAAAGAAAACCGAAATCTTCTGAAGAAGAGAAAGAATAACTTGATCTTAAATATTGATGATTGATAATGATTGATGATGATAAATATTGATTTATTTTGAAAGGACCCTTTTACAAAGAAAAGAAAAAAAAGGGAAAAGAAGGTTTTTATATAGACTTCAGTTTCTGGATATATGCATTATATTTTCATGTGTTAAAAAATGAAAGTTTTGATTTGATGATTTTGCTTGGTGAATTATTCTGAGACAAATCACAGAATCACAGTGAGGACAGTCAATCACTGGAATAATCTCCCCAGGGAAGTGGTTGACTCGGCCACGTTGGACACCTTCAAGAGTCGTCTGGACAGGGTGCTGGGCCATCTTGTCTAGACTGTGCTCTTCCTAGAAAGCTTGGACTAGATGATCCCTGAGGTCCCTTCCAGCCTGTGATTCTGTGATTCTGTGAAATATATGCATCATTACTGACAAAATCTTTTCTTCATTAGAAATTGCTAGAAATGCAGGTGATGGCGAGTGATCTATTTAGCTTTTGCTTATATGCACATGAAACTATCTTTTTGTTAACAGAAGGAACATAAAATGAAGCAATGCAGTATTCTTGGTTTAGGCACAATCTTATGAGGAACTGATGGATATGGATTCTGTTAATTTCATGTGTGCTTTATACTGCAGTGTAAACTTGTAAGACTGGAGAATAAGGAATCTTTGTTAGAGAGCAAAAAACTCTGCTCATACCAATTAGATCGAGGCAGACTGAGATGGATTAGGATACTAATGGTCATGGTTTCTCTGTGTAGTTTTCTACTTAAAGGTATATGGAAGTCCAGGCATGCTTTCACATATTGCCCAAATGTTTGATTTAGCGTATATTTTAAAAAGGGTATTTTATAAGTCACATGTTTCATGTTGTAGCATAATGTCCAAATGTAATATTAAGCATATGCATTGTTATTGTTATTGTTATTGTTGTTATTAACAGTTACACAGACTAGACTTTTTCACTCCTAGTTTGTTTGGGGTGGTGCATGCTATTCAGACTGATACAAGAACTACGTTTTAAAACTAAGGTACACTACAAAGACAGATCTATTTAGAACTCATGGACTTTCTTTAACATGTCATATTAATTTTAGTTGAACATCCTGGTAGCTGTTAATGTATTAACAAACAACATCTTAACCCTCTTTCCCAGCAAATTTTCAATAGATGTAAACTAAAACATAGCTATGTCTTTACCTTTGAAGAGGTAAGGGTGTATTAAACTTCCAATGGTCCCTTCTTCTGAACGTCTTCTGCTTTCCTTCTGAAAATCTGTTACCTCAAATCACAACTGGTTCAACACTATATTTTGAGAAATTGTCTTGCGGTATCATCTCACAAAAAGAAGCCCTTAGAAATTTAGAACTTGTAAAGGCGTTTGCACAGCTGAGAAAAGCTAACAAAAGTCAGGTTCAAAAGTGTATTGAGATCATGAGGAAATTTCCCATCATGATCTTATTTGCACATGAAAACTACGTCAAAGCATAACACAGGGAACCTTTTTTAACTTGCAGTTTTGTATAGTTCTAAACTGCTTAAAATACGTTTTTTCAAGTTTGTGTAGTTAGTTATATTACATTTTTAAACAAATGCTTAATTTTATGTTTTTCTGCCAATTTTCTTTGTGTGTCTGTGCATACGTGCGTGTATTTTTCCTATTGTCCTGGGAGAGAACAGGTGGATATCCCACCAAATAAACAGTCACTGAATTGAATGCATTAAGCATGTGTTAACAAGATTAGTCTTAATTATAAAAGATTGGAAAACATTAAATAATTCAGTTTCTGAATCTGTTCTAAAGATTAGCATCTTTTTCTTCACTTCCATTATGTTTCTGATCAAAATCCATGCAATGGTAATTATAAAATTCTAGATGGCTTCAGTAGGGCCCAGTATTTTGTCTTATGGTTTGGAAAGAAATGCAAGAGGAGGTGGTTTTGGAGCAGACATAACAGTGAACAAGAAGTGAAACTCTTCTTATTCTATATTTTAATTGTGGAAGAGCATGTGGGAGGGAGAGCTCTCTGTTAACTTAATTCACATCATTTAACATCTGTCTGGTTTTTGTTTCCCTAGAAAAAACTCTGTGTGTGATTCTGACAGAGCTCAGAACTCTTGATCGCAATGAGGGCTGGTCTCCACTTCCAGTAAATGTGCACTGCAGAGTATAGATGTTGAGGGCAGAATTCCATTCTATAAGTAGGCTGTTTACTAATAGTGTAAAAATATAAATTACTGCTTTTTTGTTACTTCAGCAAATTGGTGTGGGCATACCAAAAATTAAATTGAGAAAAAGGAAACCCAATGTACAGGTAACTTTGGATGGAGGTGATTAGTGCATTAGAATGCATAGACCTGGAAATACAATTAGAAAGCTTCTGTCCTGCTTACTAGGAAAAACCTAACTAGAGAACTGTTTACTTTGACAAACAGCTTCCAAAGCATGAAGCTTGCATTCTTCCTTGTTTAAATAATAGAAAACATGTTATTGGCTGAGGTGAAGGGCATTCCATTAAATTATGGTGCTTTACTAATAGGTGCTAATTAGAGCTGTGCTGTAAAAATTATTCTTCAGATCTTGAAATGATTTTGAAGACTGGAGAAAAAAAAGAGACTACTTGTGCTGGCTTTGCTTGCATAAACCCAAAGTCAAGAGATGATCATTCTTATGACTTCATTGCCAAGTTCTATTGTACCGTGTATGCTGTAATGCTGTATAACATTACAGAATTTGAATGAACCATTTAGGTTTTTTCCTGGGGAAGTCAGAGTAGGGCATATATTTTATCTGCTATTTACATAACGTTTCTCAGTTTAGCAAACCCAGCTCCAGAGGATTAATTGCCATTAACCCTATGAGGGAAAAGGAAATTAGTAACATTTATGTAATGCAATCCTGAAGCAGAAAACACTTAATGAAAACTTGAAAATCATTAAAAGAATAGATTAACTATATAACTACCAAAATAACAAGATTAGGTACAGTATACCATGTTAATTTCTTACACATATGGGAATATATAATGCAAAACTGGTGGCTTGCAAAATCCTGATCTAATTCAAGTCAGTGATTTCAGCAAGTCTCAAGTGGCTGTGTTTATACCACACGTAGAAGATGTGAAGGCTAGATTTTTTGTTTATGCACTGGAGAAAGCAGCCCTGGAACATAAAAAAATCTCATTTTTTCTGAGCACCCCTGGCTCCTCAGTGTGCTGTGGTATGATTTGGCTGTTGCTGGGTTTGCCTGGCTGTACTGGCTGCCCAGGGAGGCACAGCTCTGGAAAAGCACTGGGCTCCCTTCCATGCGAGATGCTCCTGGGTGTCCCTCTGTGGCCCAGGATTTTGCTGCCTTCTTACCATCATTTATTTTAAAAGCCTAGCAGCCTGTGTCTTCATTAGTAGTGCAGGTATGAGTAGGAACTAGGCTCCTGCAACTCAGCAAGGAAGGTCTTCTGTAGAATTTGTGAGAATACTGACCTCCCAAAACACACGACAACGATCTATTAATGAACATTATTTTTTATGTTGCTGCACCAGTTCTTTCTTTGTTTCCTTCTTGATTTGTCATTGAAGTAATAGATCTTTGCCTTTATTTGTCATGCTGAAAATGGTTTGCACTCCCTTTATTTGCATGCTTCATGGCTAGTGGTTTACTTTCTTTTGTTTTATTAAGTTTTGCTGGTGAATGTGGTGGTGTTGTGCTTATTCTAGTCATGTCATGTGCATGACTGGATAAAGAGAAGAGCAAACTGAACAGTAAGTTTGTTTCTTCATGGCTTGGAATAAACCCCACTAAATGGCAACCTTGGAAGAAAAGATTATGGAGCCCAAATACTGATAAAAACACATTATTGGGGGAAAAAGACATAGGAGGGGAAATAGTCTTCCATTTAAAGTATGGGGCTAGGAATTTTCTATTCTAATTTCTAATGGATTTCTTTGTGCTTGAGGCACATCACATAATGTATCTATACACGCTTAGTTTCTTCATCAAAAGTCATTGATAAATACCTTGTAAAGAATGTGTAGTGATATAATCTAAGTCTTAAAAATAACAAGAACAAACAGTTAATATGTACTTGAATTTTGACAGACTGTTAAAGTTGACTATTTTGTCTTTGGGACTCCTTAACTATGGCTAGCCCAGGTTATCATTTGAAATGAATATTGACCGTGATTTGATGTGGTAGCTTTTGTTTTCTTTTTTTACGATTTTTTTTCTTCTCTGTTCCTTTGTGTGTTGGAATGGAATGTGAACTTCACAAATGCCTCCTCTGCCATGCCAATGCCTTCATGCATGCTGTTTGGGTTTGACCATGTTATTCATTATCCATTGCATGTAAGAAAATGTATTTTTTTAATTTATTTTTACATTTTAGCCTTTTTCTATTTATTTTGAGAGTGTGGATTTGTTGGGGGGGAAAAGCAGCTGCATAACAATAATTAAACTGTTTTGAATTAGTAGAGAGCATATGTTAATGCTATTATAGTGAAGTCACTAGTTTATCATATATAAATAGGAGCATAAAAATTTCTTTGAACTTATCAGTAGACATTTAAAAGAAATATCTGGAATCCTTGTCTAAAATCTTTCCAGTACATATTCTCTTTCTGAGAATAAATTTAATGGCTTTTCTCTTAGCAGACAGCAAGCCTTTCTTGCTAAGAAAAGGAATGATTCCATATACCCAGAGACATGTACATTTGTTCCTCAAGAATATGAAGGAATAATCTGTTGTATTCTAACACTATTCTATATTACAGTCTTGAAAATAAGGGCTACTCTTAAGCTTTTAATGCTCTAGACTCTTATATGAAGGCATCTTTTAACAGCTATTCAGAATGTTATTTTCTTCCAGTACGAACTGGAAATCCCTACATAAATTGTGATAAAATGTGTTTGCATTCTGTGATGGAATAGTCACACGTACAACTGTCATGTACCTTTGTCAGAGAACTTTAGGATAGAAGGAATATAACCAACATTTTGAAAGAAAGAACTTTAGTCTACCCTAAAAAACAGTTAGTATAGCTGAATCACTGAAATCCTCTAAAAATGTCATTATCAGAATTTACACTAGTCTTGGAATAATAGTATCAGCTAATAACAATTTTTGTGTCACTAATCATATGAGAAACAGTGCTCAGTTACTGATAAAACTAGACCTTGAGATCTTTTCGTGTAGGAACTGTCCTATTACACAATGAAAATTTTCAGTCAAAATAAATTACAAAAACTGGACCTTTTTAATCTTCTGTTCTAAACTACCAGATTTAAATAGTTAAATAATATATCCCCATACTCTTTTTTTCTAAAGATCTTTCATTAGGTGGGTGCATTAAATAACTGCTGTGTGATGAGGACTGCATATTTTTGCACCACGCATAATATAAACTCAATGGGGCTTAGCCAAAATGACTCAAAAAAAAAAAAAAAAGAGTCAGGTTCCTAATAATTCTTAAAGAAGATGTCTCTGTCCAAGTAAATGCAGACTGCAACTGAGAAGGGAATAGAAGCTGGAGGGCGGTCTGAGAAGTTCAGCTGAGCTACAGTGGTCTTCCCCCACTCCTCTGGGACCAGGGTTAGCACAGATGCGTACCACCATATTTCCCTGTGCTCCATAGTCAAGGGTCGACATCATGTACATTCCTTAGGTCTTGAAGCTGCGGGTCGCAGCATTTCTGTGCTACAGGTTCCTGCCTCTTAAATTGAGAAAACAGTACTGATGTCAGGAGAAATGCATTCAAAGCTGCAAAGTGCTCAAGGAAATCCTGTAATGGTGACAATAAAAGTTATTTTTATTTTCTTATAATAAATAAATCCTTTATTAGAGTTGCTGCCTCTTTGAATCTTGAGCCGCAGTCCATTCCCACCTCACAACAGCAAGTCTGTAGTCTGGTTTTGGCAAAATTGCAAAAGAGTACAATTACTCCATCTTACCAGTTAGCTGGAAAACTCTCCCAGATTTCCCTCTCCCTTCTTGGAGGCAAGACACCTAATGAGAGATTAGTATCTGATGCTTCCTCTGATGAGACTTCTCCCACTCTTACAGCCTGTGACAGACCAGCAGTAGGGGAAGCAGCTTCCCAGCATGAGCCCCATACATGACAGACTGTGGACAGACACTAGCTGTTAGTATTAATTTGATTTTCACTTGTCCAATTAACCTCTCTGTCCAATGAAATAAAATAAATGAGAAAGGGCCACTAGAAATTCATCGTGATATAAGAGATTAAAATAGATGGGTAAGTAAACCCAGTTAAGTACCGTATTTAGGAATGAAGGGATTAGAATGATTTGTAACATTATAGTACTCCGTCTTTATTATTTGATCACTCAATATCTTCTGCTTCAGAATCCTAAATCCCAGGAGCCTGTTACACTGGATTTTCTAGATGCTGAATTGGAAAATGATATTAAAGTTGAGGTGAGATTATCTGGTTTCTTAGTACCTGTTGCTGTTTGTATTTCACTGTATAATAACTGAAAAGCAATAAATGTTCTAGATTTTGAACAGAAATTTATTTCACTATAAATTTCAGTTTTAACTTTGTCAAGATGATGACTTTATAGATGGATGAATTTAAATTAAACAAATTGAGAACCGGTATTATTCGTAGGCAAGGGCAATGCGTCATATTCCTCTCATTTTGAAAGACACCATGATTGCTACTTAAATAATTTTTCTTCAATAAGTGGCAACTCCTGGGGAGGGGGCTTGTAAAGTTTTCAGAACAGAACATTTTTAATAGGTTATTAATATATTACCTGAAATATTTTAAAAGTATTTCCCTATCTCTTACTAAGCAAGCCTATTGCTGTGGTGAGAGAGAGAACTGACAAATATAGTTACGTGTTGGCAACAAATTAAATCCTTTGTATATTTTTCAGTTACTAATTTTATAATACATTCAGAAATCAGGATTTTTAAAAATAGTTCTTAGCTTTGTGAAATAAAGTGGCGTATTTTAAAGCATTTTAAATTTTTAAACATTTTTACAATTTATTTGAAATTGCTCTTTCATAATGATACTATTGGTACCTGTTAAATTCCACCTTAAGTTTCTTTGAAACTCCTGCTTCAGAGACGAATTACGCTTGGACTGGTATAAAAATATTTATGTGAATCACTGCTGATACCAGAATAACACAAATGTGCTGGGAAGCATGAGAAATGCTAGACAAAACTCCTTCTAATCCACACAAAATTCATACTCTCTAGCACCCAAGATGAAGGGTTTTATGGGATGGTCTTGATATGCAAAGTATACCAGAATTGTTGCTTCATAGCTCTACTGATTGAGTATATATTTGGATAAAGCAACTTCTAATTAGAAAAATCTGAAAATTCTAAAAAACTTTTTTTTTAAGAGCTGTGACTTTCATATGCATTACCATTTTCTGTGTTTGTATGAAATGCTTTGAATCACCAAAAAGATTATTCATGTTACATGCAACAGCTAGTTCTTTTTTTCTTTTTTTTTCTTGCCAACAGATTCGGAAAAAAATGATAGATGGAGAAAGTGGAGAAAAAACATTTGAAACACTTGTCAAGTCCCAAGATGAGGTAAGATAGGAACATGGGCAATTACATTTACAGGAACAAACAAAACCAGAAAAATACTGCGAAATGGTGAAAAGGTTCATTTTGTAATGTCAGTTTGTATCATTTTTCCCGCTAGATTCGCTAGTTCTACTGGCTTATAGTAAAAGAAATTATGTACTTATGAAAAGAAGAATTGTTCTGTTTCCTGGTTTCTTTGGTGTCTCATTAATCAGGCAGTTGTTGATGAGGTCTTACACTCTGTTCACCAGGAAATGGGGCCAGCCTACTTCTGTGTATGAATCCCAAAACAAAGTACTTAATTTTCTTGTCGAGATGTGTGAGGATGGGTTTTGTAGTTTATATTGTGGTTGAATGGGAAGAAAATAGTAAGAAAAAAATAAAACATTCATATGCCATAAATGAAAACTATTTGGGATAAGCAAATTCATCTTATATTATGTACTTGTGCTTTCTAAACAGCTGTTTTCTTTATTTTCTTGTCCAAAATGCTCATTTCTGATAAAGATTGCTGCTGATTTCTCTAATGAAATAGACATATGGAAATACTCAGATTTGATATAGTTCCTTACGTGGATGCTCTGCTTCTTGGGGACCTTAATGAGAAAAATCATGATTGGTGTGCCAAAGGAGCAGTTCTGTGCAGAGTATGCCCCACAGTTACAGTTCTACAACAGCTTTTTGAAACTGTTTTTATTCTGGATGTAAAATAGCTTGAAGGTAGCTAATTTAAAGACTTTGCAGAAGAACATGAAGCAAATAGAACATCAAGCAGACACTACACAACCCTTATATAAATGAGCACACTGTAACAAGACTCAGCAGAATTGCTTGGGAGTGTGCAGTTAATTTTTCATGTGTTGTATCAGCTGCCCTCTCCTGCTGATCTCCTGTAACTTTGATATGTCCAGTGGCTCTGCTGTTTGTACTTAAATGGCAGAGTGTTCAAGTGAAAAGTTCCTCCTTCTTGCAAGGCATGTGCTACAGAATCTAATCACGTTAAATTGATAGGAAATCACGCCTCAGAGTTTATGGGGTTTTTTTATTCTGTTAACAACAGCACATTCCTTCCTTACATTCCATTCAATGTCATTCATCAATGCTGTGATATCACAATGTCAAGTTCACAGTCATTTGGTTCCCCAACAGACCTTTGGGAACATACTTAGAACCACAGAATGGTTTGGGTTGGAAGGCACCTTTAGAGGCCATCTAGTCCAACCCCCCTGCAGTGATCAGGGACATCCTCAATGAGATCAGGTTGCTCAGAGCCCCGTCCAGCCTCACCTTGAATGTCTCCAGGCATGGGGCATCTGCCACCTCTCCGGGCAACCTGTGCCAGTTTTTCACCACCCTCTTTGCAAAAAATGTCTTCCTTGTATCTAGTCTGAATCTACCCTCCTTCAGTGTAAAACCATTACCCCTTGTCCTGTTGCAACAGGCCCTGCTAAAAAGCCTGTCCCCATCGTTCTTAGAAGCCCCCTTTAAGTACTGAAAGGCCACAATAATGTCTCCCACAGCCTTCTCTTCTCCAGGCTGAACAACCCCAACTCTCTCAGCCTGTCCTCATAGGAGAGGTGCTCCAGCCCTCGGATAATTTTTGTGACCTCTTCTGGACCTGCTTCACCAGGTCCATGTCTTTCTTTTGCTGAAGGCTCCAGAGCTGGACATCTCATGACCATTCCTCAGCACCAGATGTGACAAAGCGTGCTGCTTCTGAGAGTGTAATTTAAAAGGAGTGCAGATAAGGACAGGAAGCCACGCTCAAGATCTTCACAACTGTACAAATCCATCAGAGGCATTTTTTATTCCTGAGCTATGGGTGTCATTGAGAAGATCAGTGACTTTACTTGTGTGTTTGTCCACCTGTGAGGAGACATATTAAAATCTGTCTGTTCATTCAAATCCCTGCTAACAAGTGTGTGACTTTGCTGCAGAAAGGTTGTCGTGGTACTTTATTATATTGCAGAGTCAAGGGAACTTGATGCAGTGTTGGGCACTGTCTTCCTTCTGATACCCTATTCAGTAAGTGTAGAGCTTCATAGACTCTCTTCTTGAGTACAGAACCTCAGCTTCAGTGGGACAGGCAAATATAACTGCAGATGATCTTAGCTGAAAGGTAATGATGATCATGCAATCATGTAGACAGCAGAGTCATACTTTCCTACTTTAGTGTCTATGAGGAAAGTCAACTTGACTCAGACCTTTTACACTTATATTGTCCAGGTGAAAAGCGTGCCTGTAAGTTGTGATCCGTGAACCAGTGGAGTCCCACAGTTTCATTAAACATGCCCACGCTCCTTCTGTGTATCTGACGTCATGCTGCTTTGCACTTCTTCCCACATTCTTCTAAAGCAGAGACCTGTATCTGCAGTTCCTTTGCCTTCTGCCTGGACTGTTTTCTGTGCTTTCTCACAATAAAGACCCCACCCCAGCCCTTCTGAGTAAGGCTTTACAATACTGCTGTACAAACTATGGGGAAATCCTGGTACGTGAAAAAAAAAATGCCTTTTCCTGAATGCTTCCACTGTTGGAGGATGGTGAATGAATAGGGCCTTCCTGGAGCAGGTGGGGTAAGCTCCATCTGATATCAGTTCTGCTACCTCACCTGTGTCAGGATCCCATCCTGTCTAGGAAGCCACCGGCCTGTCCCCCTGTTCTGAAGGGAGACTGGGTCACTCCTGACCCACTGTTGGAAAGTCTGAAGTGCTGCTAGCATCTGTGTTGAGGATAAGCTGCTCCTGAAGGGAGGGACTCACTGGGACATTTTCAGACTTGTGGCGTTGTTTTGTTCAAGGAATGCCTTTCCAAGGCTATGGGTAGAAAGGGCTCTGTGTAGGTCGTTAGAAAAGGGAGGATTAGAAGGTTACAATTCACCACTGGGATTTTACAAGAAGTTGCATTCATTGCAAAGTTTTTGAAGAGATCTCAGCCTGTGCGTGCATTTTTAAGACTGTGTAGTAAAAAAGACCTGAAACAATTGGTCCTGCAACTGTTTGCCCAAAGAGGGAAGGAGGGGAAACATTTACACCTGCAAATGCTGGAGGCAGCTACAGCAACAAGCCGGGCTGGGGGAATGTGACATCCCTGAGCGCATGAGAATGTGCCAGTAATACACAGCCCAGACCACAGTGAGTGTATAAATAGATTATCCCAAGCCTTTTGATCCCAGATGCTTCGAGTGCCCAATGAAATTATTTTCCCTCACCTTCCCTTGCATCATGGCCCAAGTTTTCTTCTTTTACTTGGACCTCTCTGAGAGAAGAAAGGAGTGGCCAGAAATGGCTGGCAATGGTGACTGATTCAAGCCACTGCACCCACCCAGCTCCAGGCTGCCAGAACCAGAATAAAGCTGTTTCAGACCACAGGCCATGCATGAGCCATGCATCCTTAAGACTTGATAGCTTCATATATTTTCTTATAAAAGGGGCTGATGTGGTCAGTTGCTCTGAGCTGACAGTTGCAGTCTTGAGGCTTAAAATTGATGTTGTTTTTGTTTTGCTTTTTGGTTCAAGTTTGCATCGCTTTCCTTTTGTATTGCAGCTGGCCCCAGCAGTGCCTTGGGAGATGACCTCATACTGCAGCATAGAGACTGCAAGCGTGGGTGGGGTGCACTGGAGTCTCCCAAGGTCTCGGGGGCTTTCCAATTAACAGAGAAGATGCCATAGGAACAAAAGCATTGCCACATTCAGGCAGCCGGGGTGGACAGTAGTGAAAACTGAAGCATCACAGAAACGGCAGTAACGCGTAGGTTCTTTGGCAGTGACCAGCTGGGGTGAGATGGTCCCAGACCCCTCAGCAATGAAGTAGGCAAAGATAAATGGGAGCAGACATATGAGGATTTGTGATCTCCTGGATTATCTTTGAAGGGAGATTTCAGTCAGTTTGCTTTCAAGCCTGTTCACAGTGCTGGTGGCAAGAGGATTTAATATGAGCCCAGTTCTTCTCTTCCTTCCCTCCCACCTTGGGGACTACTTTTCTCTTGCCAACATACATCGTGTGCAACCCATGCACTGAGCCTGATCTGGAGGGGCTGCCAGCCCCTCAAGTGGCTGCTTATTCTTGAGTTGAAGTAATAGTACAGGCACGTTATTAAATATAAATAGACTTGGATAGGAATCTCTTCAGCCATCTTTCTACCTTACATATAAAATATATCAGGGCGTTAGACGCTGATATATGCATTTTTTTTTCTTTTTTCTTTTTTTGCTTTCCAAAATGACTTTTAAATTACTTATATTGTCATGCAGGTAATGAGAAGGTTCCGAATCATAAATATCAAAAAAGACACCTCTTTTTCATAACCAAGGTCATTTTCACACTTTTGTTTTACGGCAGGGAAAGAAAGAATATAGGCATATACCTGTGGTACCTTTTACTGATGTTTGTAATGTTGCAGTGCAACAGCTGCAGAGACCTCATTGCTGGCATACTTACAAATGTCTGATTGTAAAACAATAATATGTTGCAGCTGGCATAAACTTGTAGTTTTCAAAGTGGAAAATTGAGTAAAATTATGTCAGCCAGGTGCATTAATGATTAAATCTATGGGGAACCATGAGACTGTGTCTATCACATCATTTTTCATACCAAAGGAAAATGAGTGGTAAAGCTTATCCTACTGTATTAAGTTATTTAAAAATAAACATTTACTTCCATGTTAAATTTTTCACAAATTCAAAAGCCTCCTAATGAGATTAGAAACATATGTAAGTTTAGCAAGGGGTACCTATGTAATCAGGACTGTCTGGTTGTGCCTGTAGATATTACTTAAATTTAAATGAATTTACCCACTGGTACTGTGACCTGGAAGGACAGGCACAGGATGTTTTTGTTTTTAAAGAGTTACTTATAAAGTCCTTTTATTGCTGAGGTTTTTTGTTTTCATAGTTTAACTGCAAAGTGGTCCATAAAGGAGATGACATCTTTTAGCAAATTTAAATCACATAGAAACAAGTTTGCATAGGCCTGGCTAATGAATTTAAAAGGGAAAATGATAGGCCATGTTTGTCTGGTTTCAGTTAAATTTACATTTCTTTCCTGTTCAATAAAAAGGATATAGGTGGTTCTTTTGCATAATATAACTTTGGAAAATGTTTAAGAACAGGAATTGCAGCTCAACGTATGCTTTTAGCAAAATAATAAATATAATTCCAACAGATTTGTATTTGATTTTACACTATTTGTCAAGAAAAGGACATGCCTATTGAGGCTTCAGGTTTAATTATTTTTTCACCATTATCTCTTTGTAGAGATATATTGATAAAGGAAACAGAACATATACCTGGACTGCTGTGAATGGCACCGATTACAGGTAACTCGTTTCTATTGTCTTACTTCTTTGGTGTAGTTAAATGTCCTTTTTCTTTATTTTTCTTAATATTTTAGCATTACATTTTCTACACTAGCTAAGTCAGGCAGGACCAGATCATCTTGTGTAGGATTTTCTGCGTTCCTTTACAGCTCAGAATGGTTTCTCTGTCTAAGGACCAGAACCTCAGTCTTTCATCCGACTGTTCAGATTTATCACTAGGGTATTTCAGTATGCAGGGAAAAAAACGTTTTTTATGATATCTGTTAAGAACCTTTCTTTTCCACCTACTTTCTGTGTTACACCATGCTTTGATTCTTAATTTTACAGTTTCTCTTAGATTCCTCCTTTTATTTCATATTTTCTTTGCATTGTCTCCATGTTCTTGTTTTAATATGCATATTGAAAAGAAGATGCTATCATTTGGTCTAAACAAAAAATGTGACAGGCTTTGTGCAAATCTTGTTTTAGTCACAGTCATTGCTTATATCATGATTTTGCTGACCTTCACGTCAGAACTTAGGAACAGGAACCATGCTACCGATTATCTCCAAAGTCTGTATCTGTTTGTGACATGTTTTAACAAATTAGCCCTCATACTACTTTGATATAAAAATCATGTGGTGAGTGGCAGTAGAAACAAATGAAGTAATGGGTAAAAGCACATCCCTCCTTGAATGCAACATTGGCATATATGTTATTTCAAACTCATTTAAGCACACAGCTCTGTAACATTAGAAGGAATGTAGAAACTTGACGTTATCCAAACCAAGTTAAGGTTTACAAAGTCCCAGAAAAGTTACACTACTCTAGTTCAAAACTAGATGGTACAAATATTGTGTCAAATTTTTACCAAAACAATATTTTTATTGTGATGAATTACAGTAGTCCTCAGCCCAGCTGGTTCCCATTTTCTGTTTGTGTTCTGCACAGGTATACAGCCAAGTAGAATGCAAACATTAATTTATATATAAAACCAAACAAATCAGTTTTGGCAAGAGAATTCAAATGTAGTACACTATTTTTTATTCAGCACCCCATTTTTCTGTTGGACTGCTTCTACATACTCTGTAAGAAAAGAAAGATTTTTATCAGAGTATGCCATCTAGCAATCAGTAAAGAAATACATTTGATTTATATGAATTCTTAGTTCTTACTGAGCTCCCTGGCATGAGATACAGCAATAAATCCATGGAGTCACATTGCAGCAAACCTATTAAACATAAAATTATAGATTTTAATTAGCAATTTCTGCTAGCAGTAACTGTTAATGACAGGTAAACTGCTACTGATTTCCCTAGAGGAGAATTGGTAGAAGGCTATCACTAAATATTCAGCAATTTCACTTACATTCTGTTTAAATGGCAAGTGTATCATTAAAGGTCATCTCATTTATGGCTCAATTGTACAACTGTTTTAATGTTACTTTCTGCAGCTATCCATTAGAAACCATTGCAGTTCTACAGTCATGAAATCTGAGTGCAAAT
This sequence comes from Phalacrocorax aristotelis, assembly GCF_949628215.1. Lineage (NCBI taxonomy): Eukaryota > Metazoa > Chordata > Aves > Suliformes > Phalacrocoracidae > Phalacrocorax > Phalacrocorax aristotelis. The sequence continues at coordinate 207,673,339 of NC_134276.1, read as the reverse complement.
ATTAAGGATGCAATGTAGGAGATAATACTACCTCTTTAATGGCTACTTGTACTTCCTGTCCTTTACATATCTTTTTAGAACTGAACTCTTCTACACATGCAGTGAATTTAGTTTCAAAATAAGGACCTATATTTTTTGAACAAAAATAAGTATAATCTAAAAGAAAATACATTGCAGATTCTTTGCAAATCTTAAAATGTTGTTACACAATGATGTTCAAAGGTTTTCAGCGTGGCGTCTGCATGATTCAAGAAAATATATTGTTTTATTAGTAAAAGGAGACTCTCTCATTACAAGATGCATGCAAATCAGTGCAGTACTACATGCTGGTTTTTGCAGTCAACGATCACTTTGGCATGTGTTGCACTGGGATGCTAAATGTTTTAGAGGGAGATACGAGAAATCATGTATTTTATTCTTTGAAATTATTTGGAAATTCCTTGCTTATCCGTTACAAAGTGCATTATGCCTGAAAGTGTAAATAAGAATGAAAACAAACACAGTGAACTTCAGGACCAGAATGAACCTACTTATGTCTGTTACAAAGTGTGAGCCTGGTATGTCACTATATGACTATCTCATCTCATCATGATCCAACTTCCAAAATTGTTAACTGCTTTCAAAAAACATAGAAGCTGAAACCAGAAAATGGCTGCAAATAACCTAATTGCTTTACTTCTCTTATTTCTATTGCAGTTTGGCATTGGTATTACCATCATACAGCTTTTATTATATTAAAGCCAAAATAGAAGACCCAATAACTCAAGCCAGATGTAAGTAATACAAAGGTTCCCTGGTTTTGTCTACTATTGCCAAGTCTCAGATTCACTTAAAAAAGCAATGTTGAAAATTCATAAATTTTGTGGTATTCAGTGATGTTATGTGTAACCAAAATCTGCAGCAATGATTCTAATCCATTGTAACATCCAAGGTACAAGAAATATTCTATAAAGATAGAATATGTGCAGGTACCCCGGTTCCACTGACAATCCCTTTCCCCTTGCTCTGTGCCTATAGAATCATTGCATTGTGTATCCTCTGTTGCTGTCATTTTAAGGGTCTGGATGATAATGTTTTCATTCTATTAGCTAAATATCATTAAACAGACTATAGTAGTAAAGCATTTTTTTTTCTATTTTTACAGTAGTCACAGCTTCACATTTAGCAAATTACCTCTACTGCCTTTAGAAATAGATTAATGTGAAAACGCTATTTGGCTTGCAGCTAGGTTTTTATTTTGCACTTTACGAAATAGTTCTAGTGGATGTTTGTAATGTATTTTTGGATTAGACTAATTTCAAGCCTTTTACAGATTCTGGAGAGATAATTGGAAATGGTACTTGTGAGTATCCCAAAGCTTTTTGTTTTTTAGGTGCACCTTAACTGTAGTCTAGATCACAGACAAAATAGAACACATCACATCCTTTTAACTTTATCCAAGTGTTACAATAAACTTGAACAAACGTGCGGTTGAATAGAAGGTTGGAAAAACACTATGAATCTCTCTGACAGGCATAGATACTGCTAGTTTAGAGAAAACTTGATTAGCTCTAAATCAGTGTCCTCTACCATCAGCTCCTGCATAGGAAGTAGAATATGGCAATTTTTTAATAATCAGTGACTTATTTTGTAACTTTGTCAAACAGTAAGTAGCTTAAAATCAAAGTTTTAGTGAGTGAATATGGTTCTCTTGATGGATTAGATCATCTGGTTCTGCACTTATAGCAACATAACCTGCAAAACAGACCCTTGAAATAGTCACAGTATATAGAAGGTACTTGAGAAATAATTGAGAAGGACATATTCTTCAGTCTTCAAAGATGTTTGTCTTTTTTCCAGACTACAGCTGTATGTAAATTGAACCTTTGATCTATCTATGCACAATATTTTTATTCAAGGGGCTGGTTGAATAAAATATTGGTTTGTGACCCCTTTTGCTTTACCCTGTTTTTTTCTGTTTCCCTGCTTTCTCTTTCTGATGGATAGTGGCAATCAAAAAGGGCAAGTATATTCTTGTTGCTCGATTTCCTTCTGTTTACTGCAGTTGATATTTTTCACTGCACAATTTCACAGTTCTATTCCTACTGGATATTTGCCTCTGTATTCTTCATCTCAGGGTTTTTCCCATGATCATTTGATACCATAGTGATAGAAAGGAAAAAAAAGCCAAAAAAAAAGTGAAGCGTTTTTGTGTGTTCATGCACATTTCAGTATGTTGCTAATATCTAATCCTTCTTTGTCTGGTCCTATCAGTGTTCAGTGAAACCAGCTGTTAAAGCCATTATTTTCAGTAGCATTTAAACTGATGCTTATATGGATGATTTTTTAAACTTTATTGCAGAAACTACTAGAAGCATTTTCCTTCACGTTCTGACAACTCAGTGTCCCAAATATTTCTTTGTATCAGATTGTAATCCTAATGAAAACATCTCATATGTTTTCATGTTGTCATGCTAATGAATTGGCTTCTCTAAGTAAATTGTTAGATACATTATTGTTCCCAGGTGTATGTTGTATATAATAATCAAGTAATTTCTTCCTATACTGTGACATACTGAGAAGTATACTGTATATTAGTAGGAAAGTGTCTCAAAGTAAACATTTATTTCTAAGTTCATGGATGCATGCAAACGCTAGTCAAATATTGTGATAAGAAAAATGGTAACAAAAAGCCCAGTTTACTTACTTGGTGTTTACTCTTCATCATTGTAGATTCAGAAACACTGAAGCTTGATCATTTTGATGAAGCTGGCTATACATTTATAGCACCAAGGTTGGTTAATTTCCCAGTAATAAGTATTATTTCAGCAGTAAATAGACATTTGATCAGATTAATGACATTTACAAAGTACAGACTTGACCAATTAAGTTCATTGTGGTAAAAAGTATTAAGCAAAAGAACAGTTATTAAATAAATGTTTTACAAGATCAATCTTCTTGCTAGACTGTGAATAGCATCTTCAGGCTCTGATTCCTTTTATATTAATCAGAGGGCTGTAAAATCTGACATGTCATCATTTATTGTTGGTTTTAATGGAAAACTTATACACATCTGTTCATTTCTTGTGGCTGTGACTTTTAAGATTTTACAACTTTGTACCTTAGCTTCTCATTTGTAACATAGGTACCATACCTTGAGATGTTTTCCAACTCCAATATAAAGTGTTTCAAAGCTCTCTATCACTTAAGTATGAATTAATTTTTGATTCATTGAACAAAAAATGACTGAGTCATTGAAAATTGGTTAAGTTCATGACTTCCTCGTTTCTTCATGTGAAATTGTGTAGCCTTTGTAAATGTATGTTTGCAAGGGAAACATGGTATGATACATAGTTCTTAAAAATTAAGTACCTTTAAAAGATAGTTATGATAAATAAAAGAAAATAAAGATCAGTTAAGAATTTTTGCATGTCTTATAAATTTCTGTACCCTTTAAATGTCAATGAATAGATGATTTCAATGAATAGATTGATTCATATGTAATAGAGTCTTCTATCTTCAAATGTATTCTCAGCTTAACCGTTTAACTGAATTTTTCTGAAGGACTGAAGTTATTGATAATCAACTGTACCAATTAGCAGTTTCCAGCAAGTCCCTAATTGTTAGGCTGATCTACATGAAAAAAGCCTCTTTAATATGGAGCTCTGTTTAAATGTGTGTGTTGGTACAGTAAGGCAAATTCTGCCTGTAGTCTTTCAGGATCATGGTAAAGTAAGTGAAAGGTAATGAAATAGCTTATTCATATGAAATACTTGAACAGACTTCTTTTGTTCCTAAAATTAATTTAATAACAAAAGCTCATTTAAAAAGAGAACTCTCTGCTTTACTGCTGAATACTCTCTACATTTTAAAGTTGTTTAATGCCACTCACCATCTAATATTTGCCTTCAGAATGCCCAGTGACTTTTATTGTGCTTGCCTGTATTCAGTGAATTGCCCAGTGACATATTGCTTTATTTTATTACATTATATAAAGGACAGTAGTTTACTGTTTATCTGTTTTGCATATGTCAAAACAAAGAGTGTTTATATGCTTATGTGCTGCATACCCTATTAAAATTACTTTTAAGACTTCTCAGAGGATAGGACCTTGTCCCATAAATCCGGCCTTAGTTGAGCAGGAAGTGACTATGTTTTAAACAGCAGTAAGTGTACTTTAGTTTAACCCAGGAGCAGTCTAAATTCACTGGGTATTTTCTTGTTTAGTTTACAGACTCTATGGTCTCCTAATTTCATGGCCTACACCAGTCTGTAGGGCTTTTTCTGGGAATCTATGCCCTATCTCATACATGAGGTTTTCTTATAGTTCAGATTTAGGCAGGCACTTGAACACTTTATTTCCTGTGGATGCCTGAAATATTCAATATGGTCAACGTTCAGTATTGACCGTGGCAGTCAATTGATGTAGTAGGTGCCAGTCGCCTCGTTGTAATTGCACAATCTTGCTTGGACTTTAAAACTGCTGAGCCATATTTGTCTGCTTTAGTAGCAAAGGAAACAAATGTGAGAAGACTGATGTTTTATTTTTCAGAGAATACTGTAATGATATAAAAAAATCAGAAAACAACACTGAATTTCTGTTAAATTTCAATGAATTTATTGACAGAAACACTCCAAGCAGTCCATCCTGTAAGTATTCCTCTCAATTCACTGAAATTTTATCTTAGGAAAATAGTTACTCGTAAATGTGAATGCGTCAAAATGACAACTTTCATGTCCAAATCACGTGGTTTTGGTTTTTATTTTCACTGGGTTTTTTTAGTAGAAATACATCTAGTGTTGGGATTTTTTATCCAAGGTAGAGATTGTAAAATTAGTTTACGGTTTTCTGGGTTTAAGAAAGTTTGCAAGGCATTATGCATCTAGTGTTTTCCACACTTCCTCTCAACATTATGTTCTAGCAGCAAATAACCACCAGTTTGTTTTAATACACACCAAATATTTTGAATTGATAGATTTTCTCTTAAGCATATCAGCCAAAGTAAGTCCCAGACAGACTTTAAAATCTTGTGGTGAAATCTTCAGTCTGCTTTCTTGTCTGCTTATATAACCAAAATAAGTAAAGAAAGGGAGCCAAGAACCAAAATAACTGATCACTAGAATAAAAGATAAAGTTCTATTGCTGGTTCACAAATTGGTTAAAGAGATCTCACTGGGGCTTGAGTTGTTTAAGACCACAGATTCATGTAACTGCTGCAGTGGTGAGCACTGGGCTGTGGGGAGGTACTCACATTTTGAAACTGGGCCTTAAACTCTATTTAGAAGAAATAAGAAGTTATGCTTTTGACCAAACAATCAGTAATGCATTAAGCTCTTGTTCTCATGAAAAATTAAATGTTTGCGTTTGTTTGTTTATGCATCCAAGTCAGTTTAGCATTATTAATAATTTATAAACAGTTAGAATTATTTTTTTTTTTTGTCTTGCATTCTCCAAGTCTTTTTAACATATTGCTGTCAGGGACCACTGATCAATTTGATAAAATCTCTCTGCTAGACCGTGTAACTGAAGGAATGTGTGTTTAGATATGCGATCTTCTCACAAAAGGCTATTTTTGTGTGCATGTGTGGGTGTTAGTTGTTGTTTTTAATAGACTGATCTTATTCATTGACATGTTGCTGACTGAAATTTTACTTGAGTCCCTTGACTCAATTTTTGGAAATGAAAACATTCACCTCAAATGATTAAACCGGTTAATAAATGAAAATGCTAGTTTCATATTCAGTTATAGAAGTGAATGTTGAGGATGCATTTAGTGGAATTGTAGTATACACTAGGGCTTAGTAACTAATTACGCCGAAAATATTATCAAAATATTGCTATATTTAATTTTTGAATCCACAACAAAATTAACTTTTTTCCTTATTTTTTCTGATAATTAAGTTACATTAAAAATAGCCTCCTGACTAAGTAAACAGTGTTGACTAAAGGAAACAGCAGCTACAGAAATTATCTCAGCTAAAAATGTTTTTCAGAAGGAATAACTAGTAAAATCCCCAAATTGACATAATCTCTATAGTATAAGTTTAATGCCTGTTATATTTTGAGTCACCCCAGACAACTTTAACCTGTTAGAAGTTAGCCAGGAAGTTAAACAACTACCTCTGTTGTTACTAAGGGGACAATAAGAACAATTCACCCTACTTGTCTTCAGCATCTGCTTTATGTCAGTAAACAAGTCTCACTTTGTGGAGGTGCATGCAGTACAAGAGGATCCTAAACAAAAAATGTTCAGTAAAATATTAGAAGTGTATAGTAGATGTAAATACCACTCTGAGAGACATACTTTGATATTTGTATTCAGATAGGATATCAATTTAGTTTCTATGAAAATGTGGATGAAGCAAGGCCATACAAATTTCATCCTGTGAGCTTTTGTCATTACTTGCAGCTGAAGAAATATTTTTGGAACAGTACCCTAACTTATACTAGATACTACACCATGTCAGTGTGTATGCACATAGGGAAGGTGAGTCTGTGCATTCAATGCAGTTTAACAAGTTTATCTAGCTAAGCCATGTCTACATATCACATGAGACTTACATCAATGTATTAAGATGGTATGAGACAGAGCTTTCTTCAGTGAAGCAGACCTGATGGCTCTGTGCACTGTGTACTCACACATTCAGGCTTCAGTGGATTTTATCAAAAATCCTTTTTGCTAAAGCTTATGAAGCTTTTAAATGCCCCAATACGTGTCCCTATAGATCCGCTTTGTGAAAACAGATTGAAAGAGGGTATGTTTTTTAAAAAAGGTCAATATGAGTTTTCTGGAGTCTGAGACTTAGGGTAAAGCACAGAGCATGTCATGGCTCTCTGTGGAGCAAAACTGAGGAAAAGTTGGGGGGGTTTATTTTTATTTTGCCCTAGAAGGACTTTTCAGTCTCCTCAGCAAGGTGGAGCAGCTGGGGTTTGGCAGAATTCAGGGCTGTAGGTTCCAGTCATGGTTCCAAGACTGATTTACTATGTGACATTGAAGACCAAGAGTGAGATTTTACCTTTAAGTTATTCAGCTCCAATTTAGCCTTGATTAATTTTCCATAGTGGTAAAATCCATGTTAAAGTGTGTGCTTGCTTCTGTTGATCAGTCTTAGAACTTTCCCTTGCAAAGTGGTACTAAAAAGATGCTTGAGAAGCACTCACTCCAAGCCACCCTTTCAAAGACATTTAAAAATGTCATATCCATGTAACCTACTAATTAAAAATTAGTTCATTTCCCAGAACCCATTTTAGATGGCAAATAGGGTTTTTTGAGAGGCTGGGACTTAACTGATTTAAATATGTTTAAATTGTGGTTGGATTATCTCCATTTTTGTAGCATGGAAGAGTAAGTATAACTAAGAATTAAGTGTTGTTTCATTGCATCACCTGAGATAAAAACTGTCTGAGTAAAAACACGCTCTAAAAATAGGTTAATTTCCAAATTTAACATGAGGGCTTTGCAAAGCTGGGACATGTACCCTTATCACCTTGCTTTTTCATATGACACAAAGATCAGTGTTTTAGGATACAATGAAGAAAAAGTTTAAGGGAAGTCAACAGTTTCAGAAAAGTCTGCTTGACAGTAAGTGCTTCACGTAATTTGAAGTTAGGCAGTATGTTTAATAGAAATAGCCCAATTTTTGTGTCTGTAGCATCTTGGCAACTCAGAATTTCATTTTAGCCATTTAATGAAACTCCATGTTATATGGCTTCAGATGACTGTCTTAACTCTTTTTGATAGGTAATACTGATATGGTCATTAGAGTTTTGCTGGATGCAGGCTTTACAAATGACCTTGCCCAAAATTATTGGAGTAAAATGTCTTTGTAAGTATTCTTTTTATTGACTGTGATTTTTCAAAGTTTGATAATCAAGTAACATACATGTTTGTGTATATACAGATATCTTAATGTTTACACAGGATACGTATTTAATGCACAGTTATGCACTTAAATGGCAACCCTTGACACAGGAACTTGTGACATTTTCAGTCAGTTTTCATTTTAAATCTTATTTTTGTTTACAGTGATGGAGTTGTTGCACAATTTGTTGTTACAGATGGTGGAATTACTAGAGTGTTCCCAAAAAGGTAACAATTATTATGAAATAGTATAATATGATAATTTTGAAACCTGAAGGGGTGGATTGGTAAATAATGGATTGACTGAATGAAAAACAGCTTCTACAGTGTAATCTGTACTGATACCTATGAAATGAATGGAATGTCTTGTTTTTCTTTCATTTTACCTGTGTCACTGCTTGAAACTGATCTGTAGCATTATTTCCATAGCAGGTCCTTGTAATCCAAGTTTTGCATCAGTGTAGAGTAGCAGTAAAAGCTGTGACCTTGTAGTAGTAGCAGGGCCTTGCTAATCCCTGGTTACTCCTGAGCACTTCTTTGTTTGCCAGGCTGGCAGGCTGCTAATACTGTAAAGCAGTAGGTGATTTTTATTTTTTTTTTAGATTAATAAGAGCAGACCAAATGGTCCAGTGACTTCAACAAAGTAAAATGTGACATTACCAGAGGGCAGAAAGGGAATGTGAAAGTGATCATATAATAAACTAGACACCCCCATCAATGACTGGGAACAGTGAGGGCACCAGTACAGCTATACTGGTAAATGGCAAATCTATTTTCTTAGGTTGTTCTGTCTCCCCAAAATGGGGAAATGGCAATGAATTTTACTCCCAAAATCGGTTTCTTTTCTGTTTTGGTTTTATTAATGATATAAAATCTTTTGGAAATATTTCTTAAGAGATAGCATGTGGTATAAAAGTTTGTTATATTCTTGTAAGTAGTGTGCAGTTATATTTGTCTCAATAAATTTAAAATGATGAGACATGAGAATACTAGAGGGTTTTAAGTTTTTTTTTTAATAATTACACCTGGTAGTTAACCAGTGAAGGCAGACAGTCGGAGGACGATATGAATGAATCTCACATTTCCAACTGTGAAACATTAAAAAAACCCCAAACCCTGCAGCACAGCTTTAATGAGACTCTAACTGTCTTTTTTTGATCACTATTTTTGTGATTAGGGCAGGAGACGATTGGTTGGAAAATGCTGAAACTTATGAAGTGAGCTTCTATAAACGGAGTTTAGATAATGACAACTATATTTTCACAGCTCCATACTACAACAGTAAGTCATCACTGTTTTGAAATGTGCTAGCTAGTCCAGTATAGTGTACTTGTGGAAGTTTCCCATACCAGTTGAGGTCACTGACAAAGGATGCAAGGGGACACTTCATGAGGAAACAATCTTGGGACGTCACCCATTATTAAGGAAAAGGTAGCTATGAGGGCACTAAACAAGGAACATCATATCAGTAATTCACCATCAACTCTGGTGGTCCTGTATGCTCAGAATTAACAAAGATTAAAACATTCGGCGTACAGGTGTCCGTTTATCATACTGAAACACTGTTATACAGACATGCTTTGGCAGAACTACTTTCAAAGGAAGGGAAAGAAAGTTGCACTCAGGGACAATAGCACTGACTAAAAAAGCCTTATTTGAGCTGAGTTCTGCATACTTCCTCAGCACAAAAGCTAAATTGGGGAAGCCAGTATAAAGGTTCAGAGTTCACAACTCTGTCCACTGCACCACTGCTTAATTTAAACTTTGCTTTTGAATTCTATTTCAAATGGCTATTATTCACCAAAACTAGTTTTCTGAAATACTGTGATATTCAAAAATTATACATGCACAATAGTAAGTGCCCATTACTAATGTGAGCAGCTTTAACCTTGCGAAGCTCATCTAAAAGCAGATGCTACTGCAAATGACATACTCCTTTCTTAACCATATGGGATCTTTTATTGCTGTTATTTCATACTTATTTATTGCAACTTTTCTCTATAAAATATTAACAAGGTAATTTACTAAATTCCCTGAAGCCTTTGTTGTTCCTCAAAGAGCTCCAGGGAATGTACTTTTAACTTGCTTTTTCATACTAAGCAGTGTTGAAAACAGGCTGAAGTCCCTCAGAGAAGTAATTGTTGGTTAGTGAGTGGTGTCAGTATATCCTGCACTGAAAAATACACAGACGACAGCAGGATAAAATCTTTGGCTCTGATCCTGGTTTTAACAGAACTGCTCTCATGTGAAAAGCTATGCAAGGCTCTGTTTGCGGGGGGGGGGGAGAATAAAGCTGCCGTAACTTCATGAAGCAGTGACACCATGTACAAAAACTTAATGAAGAAAGTAAACAAAAGTGTTTCTTAGTCATCCAGATATTTGTACTACAGGTGATAAATGCATGGTACAGCTGGGCCGGTGTTTCTGAATAAGGTTTTTATTGAATCATTCTGAGTATCGGAATAATCATTAATTTCAGTCTAAAAGGGAGAGGCTCTTATATTGCCCTAACCTTTGGTTTTTTTTCTTTCCCCTTCTATACTCTCAGAAAGTGGTGCCAATAGCTATGAAGCAGGTATTATGGTAAGCAAGGCTGTGGAAATAACAATTAATGGGAAGCTTCTGAAACCAGCAGGTAAGATAGAGTGGTGCTGAAAATCTAAATGCATTAGTTATTTATTTGTTGCTCAACAGTGAATTAGAAATTTAATTGAGATTTCAAAGGAACTTCACTTTATATAACATTCTTTTCTCTGACACTGTTTTAATCTTGCTAGTGGAAATCAAGCCAAAGATCTGGTTGTATTTGAGTAAGAGTGCTTAATTTATTAGTCTCATGAAGGATGTTGGTGGTCAGACAACTGAGCAAAACTCATATTTTATCCTTTTCCAGTTTAATAATTTAGAGGTTATTATAATTTTTCCCTTCTTTTTTTAGGATTCTACAGTTACCTTTTTTTTTTTTTTCGTTTTACTAAAAAAGACTTTCATGTATTTCTTGGTAGTTGTTGGAATAAAAATTGATGCAACCAGCTGGATGGAAAATTTCACAAAAACCACAATCAAGAGCCTGGTAAGCAATTGACCAAGTCTTTTTTGAACTTTATTTGCATTTCTCAAAGCTTCAGATGCAAATAGGTCTAATAGCTCTTTGTGCCAGAGTCACACTGATGCGTAGTTGCCAAGTAGTTGTGGTATTTAAATCATCCAAATGCACAAAATAAATCTATGTTGAAATAGGCTGTATTTTGTACGTGTTTTGCTTTAATAATTATAGAACATGGATAAAGACAAAGAAAAATTACATATTCCAGCCAGTAGTCTCCCTACTAAGATTATGCTGTAGCAGTGCATAAAATCTGCAAAAGAATTGGTGAATCTGTTTTTATTTAATACAGAGGAGGGGTAAGCAGTGAACAGTAAGGATATATACTGCAACCAACAGCACAGCATTTTAGCAGAACTTAATGAAATAGGTGCTTAACTTTTAATTCCTTATATCTAATGCTTAGGTGTAAATGGGAAGGAGGAAAGGTTAAATGGAAGGAAAAATTAAGGAATTAGTAGTACATTGGGAAAGGAGAGGCACAAAATGAAGACAGTTATGGAACAACTGGATGAGGCAATGTTGCTTGGTCCGTCATATATTAAGGGAATCAATAACAGTGTCTGATCGTTTTAGGTATTAGAGCTGTAGTTCAATGGGTAGGCAAATGCATTGCCTAAATGTCAGAACAGTTAAGGACAAAAAGAGAAAGAAAGAGGAATATCTCTAAATTAATTTGAGATGAATGACTGCAGCATTATCTGGTAGTTGTTTTGCTCAGGACATAATGCAAGGAGAGAGTTGTGTGTGTACGTATATGCATATTGCAAGAAAAAGGGAAAAATGTAATAATCAAAGCCATAAAAAGTGGCTGGAAATGGTGGGCTGCGTTGTCACGTGGGTTTCCCGTGCTCTGAGACTGGTGAAACTTTTCATGGACAAAAAAGATACTTGGCATCATGTTTTCTGGGTTTTCTTTCCATACCCCAAACACATGGAAATGCACATGTTCCTTCTCTTTTACTTTATACTCCCAACACTGACATCCTGACAAGTCCTCCAAACTATTTATCTCTAATATATCGAGCATTCTTAAAAAGGGAAATATATCAGAGACTTTGTGAAAACAGTAGAGGCTGTGCTGTTGATAATTACCGAATACAGGTTGTTCATGAAGATATTTGTGATAAACGACACACTCAAAATTAATTTTGATTAGTACAAAGATATTGAAAATAACTTGGTTTTATGTTGATCGATTAATAACTCTGCGAAATATAGTTTCTTTTGAAACATTTTTTTGAAGACTACTGTACTTCTGTTTTTTTAGTGCAACAGTGAAATCTGTGGCTGTGAGAGAAACAGTATGGTAAGAATATGTTCAGTTTATTAATAACTGGCAGATTATGAAAAGTCACTGATTCTCTCTAGATTTATCTAAAGCAATCTTTCTATCATTATTATTTGAGGGTTAATTTTACAGAAAACAGTGCTGAGTCATTTGTGACTTGAGAAAGAGATGAAGATTAGGAGGGGAGGGGGTAAAAGACAGTATAAAAGTCAGGTGAAGTGGTTGTTCAAGAATGATTGCAATAAGGTCATGAGAATGAGAGGGAATTTGAAAAACCCACAATAGAGTAAGAGTAATAAAAAGTGATGTGAAGAAAAATGTGTGAAAAAGATAACGGTAACTTTCTAAGCAAGAGGTGAATCCTGAGGGAAGAGAATAATAATAAAAAACCCACAAAAATCTGAGAAAAGAAATTGAGAAGAAGAGTACCTTAGAGAACTGTAAATGCACACTGAAAAGCACCAGAGTACATGATGTGCCCTTCAACAGCCATTAGTTGTCCTCATTCCCTCTGTTCCCAGCCCATTCAGGATCTGGGGATCCCATAGCTCTGCTAGCACTCAGGAGAGCGCAGCTTCAGGGGCTGTTACACTATCAGATTCTGCCATGTGCTTAAAAGCTTTCTCTGCTCAGCTCTTCTGTGAGTTCTTTTGTGGAGTGTGAAGATCATTAAATGCAGGAGTTGCAGCGAGACGGGTGCTCTGGGAGGTTATCTATTTGGCCTCACTGCTCTCTCTCCAATCTCTGACTGCAAGGATCTTTTACAAAGTGCAAAGCATAGGGAAACAGCGGGCTTCCCAGTCCTGCACCTGACACCTGGAAGAAACCCACTACAGTCCTCGGCAAGTGAAAATAAGCATGACTAGCAAGCTGAGAGTCTGCCCATAAGACTTTTACCATTAAAAGCTGCTAATGGAAAAGTACTTTAAGCATGGCTGAAGCACATGAGAAGTTGTAGTCCTTTATTGTGAGTTGAGATTCAATTATAATCAGATTTAATAAGGATATAGCACTCTTAGAGCTAACAAAGTATTGAGCAAATAAGAATTTACAAAACAAGTTTTATGAAATTAAGCCACAAATAAGCCTTTGATCTGTACAAACTTTTATAATACTGATAATGCTACTTATTATAGCTTAATATTGGCCCTTGGCTATGGGGTTCTGATTTAGCCCGAGCCACATAGATTTGAAGATACTTCTGAAGTGTTGAAAAAAAAATAGTTTCTTACAGAGTGTTCTCTTGACAAATCCTTCCTGCAAAACATATTTTACTTTCTTATAATAGCACGTGGACTGTGTTATCCTTGATGATGGTGGATTTCTTTTGATGTCAAATCGGGATGAATATACACAACAGGTATGTATATTTTTAAATACAGTACATGATACGCAGTAGGGAGAAGGTTTATGAGAAAAAGATAACCTTGCACTATCAGCTCACCCTAAGAACATATTATTTTGTTATTTACGTATATCATGTCCATCAGAGTTTGAAAGAATGGGTCAGAAATTGAAAAACATTTCTGAATAGCAAAAAATTTGCCATATCAGAAATTCTTTAGTCTTTTTCACAGACCTATTTAGATGCCAGACCTCTACCAAGTTGTGTTCTTTGTGCTCTGCTCTTAGGCTGCTAGGCTGCTGAATGGACTTAGGGTCGTGGGGGCAAGTAGTATGGTATCCACACACCTTCTTTCTCATACCCCTCTTTTTCCTCCCCAAGCAGGGTAGTCTCATTCATGCTGCATTTGCTGTCTAACTGGACTTCTCCAAAAAAGCTTTTGGGAGAGAAATAGTGAAACAAAGAAATAAGTACATAAGCAGCAAGACCAGATGAGTTATGCAGAGGAAAACATAGTGGGGAGAAAAAAAGTCAGATTTGTTCACTTTTCTATGAGAAAAATACTTGTAAATACTTTAACTTTTCTCTGTATATTCTCCTTCCTCAGATTGGAAGATTCTTTGGTGAAATTGATCCAGGCCTGATGCGAAACCTGATTAACATGTCCCTGTATGCCTTTAACAAGTCATATGACTATCAATCAGTCTGCGATCCTGAAGAAGAACCAAAGCAAGGAGCTGGACTTCGTTCTGCTTACGTGGTCAGTAGGTCCTTGTGCAGTGACTGACATTCCCTTGAAAGTCTGCAGGTGTTTATACAAATAATGTAAACTCTGTTGTGGTTTTTTTCCCAGCCTACAATAACAGATATTTTGCATCTCGGATGGTGGGCTTCAGCAGCTGCCTGGTAAGTACAGTGTGTGTGAAATCTGTATGTCCAAACTGGAATTATTCAGTAGATTGAGACTGTTCAGTCTTTCTCAGCTCTTCCCACCCCCCCACCCCAAACTGGTTTGGACCCTTTGTTTCTTCAGTTTCTCTTCGTGAATATTCTTAGCTATGCCTCCAAACTCCTCAGAAAATTCAGTGTTGAAGTCAAAACTGCTCTTGCCAGGTTTTATGGTTGTGTGTTCTGACTCTACAAAATCAGCATCAGGAAGTAGAGTTGGGATTAATGGTATGACTGACAGGTGTGAAGGTTCAGATGAAATTATTACATTTAGAGTTACTGATCATTTGGTTCGCTGTTTCAGACTGTCTTCTTTCCCTTGTTCTAGTAAGAAGTCGTAAGAAAATCAATGTTTGCTCTTCAGTGAATCATTTTACAAAAACACATGAAGCTTCTCTATTACAGAATGTAAAGAAATCTTGCTTCAGGCTGCAGGATAACCAATACGTTATCTGATGGCACAGTTCAGTTAAAGGTTCTCATGATAATTATTAGTTGGTTCTCTGAAACGGAAAGTGAAAAGCACTCCTGAACTATTTCAAGGAAGTAAATATATAAAAAGCATTTTGGACAATTCCATAGACATAGTCCTAGCATTTTCTATAGCTGTAGGAAAAAATGGTATATTTGAGTGTAGTTGAGCTTTGGGATTGACCTTGAGAGAGTCGGGATTGCACCAGTAATAGGTTTATCTTTCACAGTCAGAATACTAGATACTTTGTAAAACTCAAGATCCGTTTAGGAGCCTTCTTTTCTTTTGACTTTGGTTTGTGCATTATTAATAATAGCCATAGAAATAATTTTACCTATTTCAGAGCCATATAGATAGACAACCCTAACAGCACCACATTGGGATAAGTGATTGGGACTGATGTGATACTTTTGCATTGGTGTGACTTTCACCCTTGTAGGCCATTCCTTTTTCTAAAGTTTTATGATGCTTTTTTTTTTTTTATAATTATCAAGCTGGAATAAATTACCTGCTTTATGAAGCTAAAAGTTAAAATATAAAGCAGCTGAACAAAAATACAGTAATTTTGTCATGGACAACTCTATGAAGATTGTATGTTCGTTTTTATTGTTGGTTACATTTTGTTAACAGCAACAGCAAAAATCTCAGTCTTCTTGGACAACAGCAAACCTCAAAAACTGGAGATGGACAACAGTCCAGAAGTGAAACTTGAGCTCTTCTCAAACAGAGAAACTTTACTTTATCAGTGTTCAAATCAGACTCAGTGGTCTGGACTCGATTTAGACCTGAGGTTTATTTTGTGTGATGTTTAACTTGAAAGCACCACATGAAAGTACTTTCTATGGACATGTTTTTAATGGAATCTAGTTCAGAAGCAGGCAGAGAAGGCCATAAAGCAAGCAGAGTAAAAAGGGCTGACCAAAAATGGATTCAGTGAGGCACCTGGCAAAAGCAAATGCAGGGAAATAGGAGAAACCAGGTTATTAAAGAAACCTATAGTGTTTCAGGCAACAATGTTGGACAAAGGTGTGAGTAAGAATTTTCAAAATTTATGTGCACTTAGTTAAGAAAGTATGTATCATTTCTGCTTCATGGTCTTTTAACCCAGAAGATTTTACAGTTTTCCCAGCCTGCCTTTTTCGCTCAGTTCCCTGTAAATTCTGCGATAAGCCCGTAACGCGGGATTGCTATTTTCTGTTAGCAAATTGCATCACTGTTGAACGGCATCAGGTCTTTTCTGATCCATGATGGTTAGTGCACTATCCATCTGACGATTCAAGGCACAGAGCTGTGGATGTGAATCCAGAGCTCCTTCAGGCAATGCCTTCACTGGAAAGGTGACAGATTCAGTTTCTTTACACATGGATCATGCTGGATAAGGAGAAAAGGAAAAACTTGGAGGCTGAATAAAGTTATACGATCCCTTCTCTCTGCAGAACAGGCGTTAAAACAGAATGATATGAGGACAGATCAGGACGTATCTGTAGGTAGAAGCAAACCTCAAACATGATGACGGGAGACTACAGCTCAGGAAGGTTTAAGCAGAAGCAGGGAGTCAAGGAATGTAACTGTTGAAATTCCTGTTTTGACAGGTTGGTAGGCAAGAAGAAGGTCGTGTATGTGGCAAGCTAGTACTTGCTTCAAGTAAATAAAATAGGAAAAATATGATCATGAGTGAAGAAAAATAAGTTGAAATAAATGGAGCTCTTTAAATCTAAGAGTTTCAGCAGACTCTAAAAGGAAAATATATTCTATACCACAAGAGCAGGAATAGAGATGATTTTAAAAGTCAATGGCTACAGTAATGATTTTTGTAATAGACTTGTAATGTTCCAGTATTCATCTCCTTCTCAGCAATTTAATGAACCTTAATCAGTGTAAAGTATCTAATTCAGGAGCATTTTCCCTGAGTGTGTTCATAAGGAGTTCTAGTCGGTTGAAGTGTTACAGGAAAGCCAACACACCTCTTCCACCTCCCGCAGAGGTATAAAAAGAGAACATGGATAGCATGATAACATTTCTGTTACGTGAGTTATGGGCACAAACGATAGCAAATCTCAACAGTAGAATAAAAGATTAGTGTGAAAGAAGACCTGGGAGGAAGCGTGAAAAGAAAACCAGAGTCAAACTGTAAAGAAACATAGCTTTAATAACTGGCAAAAGCATAATTAAGTGGTGATGGTTTTGTTGTTAATAACTCTTATTTGAGCTGTTTTTAAGGATCCATCAAAATACAAAGAAGGCAAAGAGCCTTTAACAAATATACATTGTCTTTCTGTGTTTAGGTCTATCTTACAGCAACTGTTTTTGAGCTTGACTTTTCCACGTTTCCTTGAAGCAGGTAAGTCAAGAGAATGTTAAAGAGTCAACTTTGAGTGAAGTAGAAGGTAAGAATCTAGGCTGGGGGCCATATTTGGATCTCCCCATCATGTCTGTGACTTAAAAACGTCATTGTTTATTTATTTGTTTTCTTCTTTCTGCCAGCTGATATGGAAGATGAAGATTTTGGTGCCACCCTGCCTAAAACAAGCTGTATCACAGAGCAAACTCAGTATTTCTTTGAAAATGATGATAAATCCTTTGGTGGGATAGTAGACTGCATAAACTGCTCCAGGTACAATTTCTTCAATATAAATAATAACTTTCAGATATTCATTTACTTTGCAAAAGATCATGACACCATTATAAGAACAAAAATATCTTTTGGATTAATTACACCAAATTTACATAAGCAAGACAGAAGTAGATAGGCAGTAAAATGACAAATTGCATTCTCTGTATGTTTGGAATTAATTTTAACTGTAATAATTAAAGAAATACTTCAGATTTTGTTTTGTAATCTGTATATGCTCCATGAAAATTGTATTTCTATCTCTGTTACAGATTGTTTTCTTTTAATTTATTACATGAATCACAGAATTGTAGGGGTTGGAAGGTACCTCTGGAGGTCATCTCATCCAACCCCGCTGCTTGAGCAGGCACACCCAGAGCAGGGGGCACAGGAACGCATCCAGGCGGGTTTTGAATGTCTCCAGGAAAGGGACTCCACAGCCTCCCTGGGCAGCCTGTGCCCCTGCTCTGGCACCCGCACAGGGAAGGAGTTTTTCCTCATATTAAAGTGGAACTTCCTGGGTTCCACCTTGTGCCCCTTGGCCCTTGTCCTGTTGTTGGGCACCACTGAAAAGAGTCTGGCCCCATCCTCTTGACACCTGCCATTTGGATATTTATAAGCATTGATAAGATGCCCCCTCAGTCTTCTCTTCTCCAGGTTCTTGCAGCCTTTCCTCATACGGGAGATGCTCCAGTCCCCTGACCATCTTCGTAGCTCTCTGCTGGACTCTCTCCAGTAGTTCCCTGTCTTCTTTGAACTGAGGGGCCCAGAACTGGATGCCATGCTCCAGGTGTGGCTTTCTTAGGGCAGAGTTAGAGGGGGAGGGTAACCTCTTTTGACCTGCTGGCCACACTCCTTTTAATCCACCCCAGATACTCTTGGCCTTCGTGGCCACAAGGGCATGTTGCTGGCTCATGGTCAGCTTGTTGTCCACCAGCACTACCAGGTCCTTCTCAGCAGAGCCACTTTCCAGCAGGTCAGTCCCCAACATGTACCACTGCATGGGGTTGTTCCTCCCCAGGGGCAGGACCTTGCACTTGCTTTTGTTGAATTTCATGAGGTTCCTCTTGGCCCAGCTCTCCAGCCTGTCCAGGTCTCGCTGGGTGGCAGCACAGCCTTCTGGTGTATCAGCCATTCCTCCAGCTTGGTATCATCAGCGAACTTGCTGAGGTTACACTCTGTCCCATCATCCAGGTCATTGATGGATATGTTGAACAGGACTGGACCCAGTATAGACCGCTGGGGAACACGACTAGTGACAGGCCTCCATCCAGACTCTGCTCCATTGATCACAACTGAGTTCTGTGATTCAGCCAGTTCTCTATCCACCTCACTGTCCGCTCATCCAACCCACACTTCCTAAGCTTACCTGTGAGGATATTACAGGAGACAGCGTCAAAAGCCTTGCTGAAGTCAAGGTAAACAACATCCGGTGCTCTCCCTTCATCTACCCAGCCAGTCATGTCATTATAGAAGGCTGTCAGGTTGGTCGAGCATGATCTTCCCTTGGTGAATCCATGTTGACTGTTTCTGATAACCTTCTTGTCCTCTACATGCTTGGAGATGACCTCCAGGATGAACTGCTCCATCACCCTTACGAGGATGGAGGTGAGGCTGACTGTCCTGTCCTATAGTTTCCCAGGTCCTCCTTCTTGCCCTTTTTGAAGATTGGAGTGACATTTGCTTTCCTCCAGTCCTTGGGCACCTCTCCTGGCTTCGTGATGCATCTGCCAGCTCCCTCAGCACTTGTGGGTGCATCCCATGGGGACCCATGGATTTATAAGGATCCAGTTTGCCTAAATGATCTCTAACCCAATCCTCCTCAACCAAAGTCTTCCTTTCTCCAGATTTTCTGTCTCAGCTCTGGGGGCTGAGGTGGCTGAGGGCCAGACTTAGCAGTAAAGACTGAAGCAGAGAAGGCATTCATTAACTCTGCTGTCTCTGCATCATGTGTCACCAGGGCACCCACCTCATTCAGCAGCGGGCCCACAGTTTCCCCAGTCTTTCTTTTACTGCTGATGTATTTGAAGAAGCCCTTTTTGTTATGCTGGACATCCTTTGCCAGATTTAGCTGCAAGTGGGCCTTGGCCTTCCTCGTCGCATCTCTGCATACTCTGACAACATTCCTATATTCCTCCCAAGTGGCCAGTCTCTTTTTCTATGTACTGTAAACCTTCTTCCATTTGAGTTTTTCTAGAAGCTCTTTGATCATTCATGTGAGTGTCCTGGCTCCTTTGCTTGACTTCTTCCTCACAGGGATACATCAATCTTGAGCTTGGAGGAAGTAGTACTTGAATATTGATCAGCTGACTTGGACCCCGCTGCCTTCTAGAGCCCTAGCCCAGGGGATTCCTCCCAGCAGGGCTCTGAAGAGGCCAAAGTTAGCTCTCCTGACGTCCAGCGTTGTAATCCTACTTGTCACCCTTCTACCATGCAGGATTCTGAACGCCACCGTCTCATGGTCATTGCAACAGATGCTGCCCACAACCCTCAGATCCTCAGCTAGACCTTCCTTGTTTGTTAGTATAAAGTCTAGAAGCACATCTTGCCTTGGTGGCTTCTCCACCACCTGTGTGAAAAAATTATCCTCGATGCTCTGCGGGAACCTCCTGGAGTGCACGTGCCTCACCATGTTGCTTTTCCAGCAAATATCAGGGTGGTTGAAGTCCCCCATAAGGACCAGGGCCTGCAATTGCGAGACTACTTCCAGCTGTCTGTAGAAGGCTTCATCAACTACCTCTTCCTGGTCAGGTGGCCTGTAGCAAACACCCACAAGAGTGTCACCCATATTTGCTTGGCCCTTAATTTTTACCCAGAAGCTCTTGAGTCATTCTTCCTCCACCCCTGGGCAAAGCTCGATACATTCCAGTTGCTCCCTCACATAGAGAGCAACTCCCCCACCTTGCCTTGCTGGCCTGTCTTTCCTAAATAGTATGTATCCATCCATGACAGCATTCCAGTCATGTGAGCTATCCCACTGTCTCTGTAATTGCAGTGAGATCGTGGCCCTGTGACCACACACAGATCTCTAGTTCCTCCTGTTTATTCCCCATGCTGCGTGTGTTGGCATACAGGCATTTCAGAGAGGTAATTGAGCCCACAGGTTTCACTGGAGGGGTGCATGAGGATCTGCTACAGCCATACACACCCTTGAGGTGGTTGGTCTTCTGATTGTCATCTTGTGAGGCAGCTAAGGCACCTTTGTGACTGCTTTTGTTGTCCTGGCTTATTATCCCATTGGATATGATGGCATTAGCATTGCCACTTTGGACCCCGCCCCCCAAGTCCTTCAGTCCATCAGTATAAAGCCCGCCTCACCAAGTTGGCCAGCCTGTTGCCAAAGATTCCCTTTCCCCTTCTAGACAGGTGGAGTTCAGCTCTCCCTTAAGAGGCTATCATTGCTGGGCAAAGTCCCATTGTCGTGAAGGCCAAAACCCTCACGATGGCACCAGCCACATAGCCGAGAGTTGATTTGTGTTATTCATCTATTACTGGCTACCCATTTTTCTCCAGCTGGTAAAATGAAGGAGGCGATGACTTGGGCACCAATATTTTTCACTTGGTCCCCCAGGACTTTATATAGTGTTCCGCGGTTCTGCCCAGGCTCCGGCTTATAGCATAATTAATGTCCACGTGGAAAAGTAACAGAAGATAGTAATCTGTGCTCTTGACAAGTTGTGGCACCCTCTCAGCGATGCCTCGGATCGTAGCTTCTGGAAGGGAGCAAACCTCTCATGACTCCCTGTGAGGTCAGCAGATGGGCACCTCAGTGCCTTTTAACACTTACCCACTACAAGAACTCGACTATTCTTTTTACGGTATCCAAAACCTTAAAGGCATTCAGCAAGATTCAGAAGAAGATGATTTCCATTAATCTGGTTATGTATTGGGATTTTTGATGGTCGAGAAGATTATGCAATTTATCTTCAAATTTACCTCCTAGTCAATAGTGCTCATGATTTAAAAGCTGTGGGTCTTATTAAGCAAAGCATGCTGTTTTGTTTTGTGATTAAAAGAATTACTCTTCAGGCTCCATGTGCCTTTTCAAGATGATGTTTAATGTTATGTTAAAAAAATTGGGCACTTAGGAGCCATAACAACTTGGACTAGTCCTGTGTTTCATACAAAAGCCTGCTGGGTTGAAAGTTTGCATAGATTATGAGTTTCTGAAAATGTCTTAGAAATTAAAATAAACAGTCAGATTTCAAACTCCTTGAAGACAATATTTCAAGCCAGGAAAGAAAGACAGAGGGCACTGGAGAATGGTGAATACAGCCAAAACATGCAGATATTTTTCCCAACTCCCATACTTTCTCCTCCACGTCTCTAGGATGTGTTTGTGTGGTACTTGGTTATGCACAGAACTCACTGAGCTGGGTTTTTTGGCTTTGGTTTTGTAGGGGTTTTTTGTTTGGTTTTTGGTTATGTGTTTTTTTTTTTTAATCTGGACATTTTTCAGAAGAGTTCTTTAGTTTACTTAACTGAAAGACTACAGAAATTATGCTAGTATCACAAAAACAGCGCCACAGTGTGGGAATGAGTACAAAAGGACAATTTAAGCTGGTTAAAACAAGCAGATCTGTAATCACAACATCAGTTATTTAATTAACAGGTATTTTGACCTCTTCTTGTACCCAATCAGTGGTATAAACTCATCATCTGTGAAATATCAGAAATAATCTGATCAATTCACATCTAAGTAATAAAACCCTACTTGTATAGAGTGGTAACCGTCTATATGAAAACGCTTGGTTGTTGTCTTATATTTGTATGAAAATGTATTTAGAATCCACTAAAAGCATTTAGCCTGTTAGATTGTCCTGAATTTACCTCTCTTGGACAGGTAGAATATATTTTATTAATGACTAAGAAATATTAAGGTTTTTTTCTCTGCTTTTTTGAAGGTCTGTCTGCCTTTCTAGTAAATTCAAGTTGTACATGAAAATTATAATTGAAAAATCCAGAAATATCCTTACCTTTAGTATCTAAGGCATGAAGTGTAGTACCTCTAGCTTAAAGGTATAATGCTGCCTATTCAATTATTTATAAATGGAAAATGACCCCATTAACTTAAAGGCTTTTTGTGGAATTATATGTACATAAAAATACAACAAATACACATCCAATACACAGCATACATATCCTAAACCTCTTTCTCACCCTTCTTACAGACAGGTTTATGTGTTGGGGTTTTGTTTGTTTGTTTGTTTTTGTGTTTGGGGATTTTCTCAGTGTTGTTAGGGGAAGAATTGATGCTGAACTGATTTTGTTTCACAGTACAGCTACTGTTGTAGCAGTACAGAGCTAGCTATTAACCCAATTAAAGTCATTTTATGCTCTTTTCAATTTTTTCCACTAATAAGTCTGGTTGAAAGACGGAACCGTGGAAATGTCAAAAAGATTACAGAATTTGTTATAAATGTTTCTTGCTGTTCATTAATGGAGAAGATAAACAGTAGCAGGCAGACTGAATCTGTGAAGTTGGATTGCTTTTATTCCAATACTGTGTGTCCTTCTCAAATACGGATTTCCTTGCTTCATTTAAACATTGTTTTTTGTTGGCTTTTTTTCTAGACTTTATCACGCAGAGAAGATTTCAAACACTAATCTAGTGTTCATTATTAGTGACAGCCAACTGCTGTGCCGCTCCTGTGACCCAAAGCCACTGATGCAAGCTGAGAAGCCGGGTATCCTTTAAAATTATGATATTTAGTAGTGTGGATTGATTTTTGGCTATGATATACTGGAATACATTTGGAAAAAAAGTGGCCTGTTTATGCACATATTAGTAGCATGGTTGCCATTGGAGTACTCGAAGCAGCAGATATTTGTGGATGATATCACAAATCATATGGGGCAGCATCATTGAGGTAGACAGCAAAGCTGTTAGTTGTGAGGACCTAACCACAAATGGGCTCACAGGAACTTAATGAAGGTTCCAAAGGGCAGGTGCAAAGTCTTGGATCCAAGACAGAATAATGACATACAGCTGGACAGGCTGGGCGCAGAATGACTAGAAACAGCTTTGCAGGAAAGGACTTGAGGGTCACGATGGATAAGAAGTTGAGCATCATTTGGCTCTGCGCCTTTCAGTAAAGAGGGCCAGTCACATCCTGGGCTTTGTTAGCAAGAGTGCAGTCAGCAGGTTGGGATGAGAAGTTGGGATGGTGCAGTGATGCCTGTAACACTGAGGTGAAGTGATGGAGGCACTTTAGTGTGTGCTCATGGCCAATGAGAGCTGCTTACTTCTGATGGAAACTGCTTTAACATGAAAGGCTAGAGTTTATCCAGCTGCTAGCATAGAATTTCTTCAGAGCTGGCTGGAGACATAGATGGCGTACATGTTAAACAGAGTCCTTGCAACACATGCATTAAAATTAAAAGCATGTGAAAGATTGTTGTTCAATTTACAGCCATCTGCATGCCAATCTCTATGCCTTTAGCCTGTTCACTCCAGCAGATATGTGTAGGTGATGGTGATGGAAATACATAAAAGCAACATACACATATTCTAGGCCAGCAGAAATCCACCTCATTTTTTCTTTGTTATATATGCTTGAGGACAGCATGCCAGATACGGTAAGTCAAATCATAATTTGGATTGTTTTGACAGTATATGGAAAACAATTGGTAATACCTTCGTCCACGTCAGGAAGTTAGTTGAGACAGCCTCTCCCATTCCTGAAAGAAAAACAGGTGGTGGTAGAGATGACTGTGTTTCTTTGGCATAAGCAATGCATTCATTGCCACATTAATAAACTGGAATTCCATCTATGCTTGGGCTGAAAAGGAAGTTACATTGGGGTGGAAGCAATATCCATGTCATCACAGAACTATGTAAACACAGTTTACACCATTCTAATTGGCTCCAGTCCACGACAGTTTGAGTGACGTTGCCACTGTCTGAAATTATAGAGAGCACTTGCTATGGTAAATGAAGCATGTTTGATGGGAAGCGAGCACATGACATGCATTTCCCTGTGGGACCCAAACTTTCTAGAAAGCAATAAATGACCTCAAATGGCAGCCAGAGCAGGTGGGTGGGCTTCATTCATTGACTAAATGAACTATTTTATTTTTGTTCCAACTATGCAGTACTAAGCTATTCTCTCTTTTCTATGACTAAGGTACATTGTGAGATGCAGATGTAGCATAACATCACACGAGCAGAGAGAATGACCTTTGGGTGCTATTCAGATGGTTATTATTAGACTCTGCTTCTTTCTGGTTGGTACACCTTTGCTTGTACACATGGTCTTTTAGAATATTTCTACATTTTGACTTCCCTTTCAGCTGGACCCTGACAGAGGAAAGGGGAGGTGAGTCTGAAAACATCTGAATGAAGACAAATGTAGATCTGTGGAACTACATTCCCCATCCTCTTGCCTTCTTTTCCATGGGGCATCTTCACTCATTGCAATGAAGCTGCTGTAGTACTCCACAGTAGTGCATAAACAGGATTGATGCAAGTGTAAGTTAGGGCTACTAAGACAAGTAAAGTTTTGGTGCTCAATCTTTTGGAACAGTCTAGCTTAGCTTTAATGTGTGTACTACCAACAGTGGAATAAAAAAAAAGCCTAACGTACGGAATGGCAATACCAGCAGGTTTCAACAGAAGGCAGTTTTGCAGTTTACCATATCCATGC
This sequence comes from Phalacrocorax aristotelis, assembly GCF_949628215.1. NCBI lineage: Eukaryota > Metazoa > Chordata > Aves > Suliformes > Phalacrocoracidae > Phalacrocorax > Phalacrocorax aristotelis. Next base: position 207,648,079 of record NC_134276.1, on the reverse strand, counting down.
CTTTCAGGTATGCTGCAATGGATTGTGTCCCTTTTTAGCCTGTGGCAAACATGAAGTATAGCATTTACACTTAAATATCAGCAATTACAGATTTCAGAGATGTAAGCTGTTGCATTACCTTGCATTTACAGTTAGCTAATTAACAGCATGACAGTGCTCCTATTCCTATCCTGCTGTTGTGCTGTTAGTTTGGACAGCATTTTCTCTGTCTCCATCTCTGAAAAGCTAATGAGATCTGACTAGTTTTTCTGTCAGTTACTATCAAAGCCTACAGTGGATGATCTTGTCTATGATATTTGTACACATAATAACACCAGAAGTTCTTATAGGTCTTCACTGCAATTTTCAGCCTGTATATAGCATTACTTTTCCAAACAGGTTTCCTTGCTTTTACTGTGTATCTTCATTTTAGCAGAATAACTGAATGGAAAGTTATGCTATAACCAATCAGCACCATTGAAAATTTACTACTTTATCAAATATTTTCTGTAATGTTTATGCAACGTTAATAAAAGCAATACAGAAAAACTTTTAAAAACTCAGCTTTTATTTTTATTTTGCGTATGGTTCTGGAAGTACTGGTTCTAAAACGTCATGCAGGATGTTTATTTTCGTGATTAAAGCAGTGTAAAAAAAAAGGGGTATTTGATTTTGATTTATCTGGAGGATTGGCTTGGTTTGTTTTTCTTTAATTTAAACAAGGAACTGTGACTATTGAGGTTTATTTCAGTACTATCTGAATTAGCATAAAACTTCTCCTATGACAGTAAAAACAGAATGTTAATTCTGCTAATGGACAATGCATGAAAACCAGTCATGCTCCTTAACCAGAGAAACAGATGAAGGGCCAAATCCTTGTGAAATGGTCAAACAGCCTAGGTACAGAAAGGGTCCTGATGTCTGTTTTGATGAAGCCAAACAGGTAAAATTGAACTTGTAAGACTTTAGGACTATCTTTAAAAACAATTGTAGAGCTGTTTTAGAAAAGCAATGAAACTATGTTTAAATGTACCTTGGTGCCTGGTAACCTATCTATCACTAAACATACTGTTCACTGTAGACCATAGCCACTCTATTTCAAGTATCCCATGATTAACATAAAATTAGCAGCTGCTTTCTTATCTGCCTTTCCTATAACCATTGCACTTTCACACATGATTCCCACTAAAAAGTAAAAAATCAGTGAGCATAAAACTGATGGTCTCTGTACAGGGCAATGAAATTCAGTTCTTCTGTGGCTTTCACAAATAGATGATAATCCTGGCTTAGAAGTAGTATTTTTATATTAGTGTTTCCAAATATTATTTAAGGTGTCATTAAATTATTAAAAATATTGTATCTGGTTTAGGATGTTGTTCCTTGTAGAAATTCTGTAAAAGTGTATTAACCTTCAGTCACATTCTTAACAGGTATAAAAGTGCATTGCTTTACTGAAATCAGCAAAACTATGCTGTTTAGTACTCCCTATATTGTATACATTACAGTTTTGAAGGAGAAAAATAACTGTGCCACGTATATAAATTATTTTGAATATACTCTCTGTCTTACCTTTCAAAATACTGTATGAAAGAGAATATGTTGAATTTAAATTGTTCAGAATAAATTTCAAGTCAAAACATACTGAAGAGGGAAGTACCTGCCATTATATAAAATAATTATTTTAAAAATTTGTAATTTGTAATGCCTCATCCCAGTTCTGCAAAGGAAAGATTGTCCAAAACTAGGGCGGTTAGTTGGCTGTAACTGCTGTATACCAAGCTTTGTTCCAGTATAATCTCTGCTTTTCTTTAATGAGGTACAATTACCGAGATGTCAGTAATGTTAAAAAAGTCCAGACAGTTGGTATTCAATGCATTTTTCTAGTAACCAAATTTTATTTAAAAAAATCAGTCTTCTTACTGGCCAACAAAGGATAAACAAAGTTGAAAATATATCCAAAAGCAATTTGGCCTTTGTAAATAGTCCACATCCTCCTGATATGATTGTGTGTGAAAGTACAACTCTTGCTCACTAGCTTGATGTGCTAATCAGTGTGTAAGTCGTGTTTTGTAACAGTGGATTGTTTTGGTTAAGTTTATTTGCAAAATTTGTTGTGAATCTGCTGCTCTTGGGTGGATGCTTTCACATTAACTCTGCTAACTGCCAGCAATCTGCATGATATCTCATCTTGTATGTCTTTTTTTCTGTGTTTTCTTTCCTTTCCTCTACTTGCTACTTTGCCTGTTATTAATAGGATCAGCCTATATGCACAACGAGTCGTGCCTCTGCCATGACGTCCGCTCCTATCTTCATTTTTCTGCAAGTTTTCATGTGGTGTGGATGGTCAGTTACTTTCTCTAATTTTTTTGTTTTGTTCTTGGCTTAAAAAATTAGGAGACATTTTTACTTACTAAGCATACAAAAGAAAACAGAATGAAGTGAGTCCCAGAAGCAACAATCTGGAGCAAATTACTATTGCAGTATTAAGGGAAATTAAATATGAAAAAACCCTGTCTGGAGCCTTATAAATCACAATTACGGAACACAAGGGCCTCTCCTATAGCAAGTACAAAGACACAGGAACCTGTTGGGTTCATATGGTTGGCTCTTTGAGATTGCACGTGTACCAACTGAGTCAATGTCAATCTGTTCAAAACATTTTTCCCTTGTCCCTGTTAAAACGAAATAGAAGAAAGTTTTCTGCACAAACAAAGGTACAAAGTAATTAGAAGAGACTATAATAGCTGAGTAAATAAAGCTGTACTTAGGGATAGCAAGGATGAGTGCTCTGTGTGAGAGTAAGTGGTGCTGTCGAGAAGAATAAGGACTTTTTACTACATTCAAATTTATGCAAATGTTAATGACGGAAGGTAATAGTGTGCATCACTACGGTTAAACTCTGAATTCAGTAAAATTGTATTTTTACTTTTTAATTTTTTTGCATCCTAAATACATTCATTGCCTAATTACAGCAGGAATTGGGGGTTTTCTTCTAATGAAATATATGGACACATGAAGTCCTGTTGACCTAGTACATGCTCTCGGTTTCACAATGAAAGCCTTGGCGTTTTAGGCTGTGTTGCATTTAGTGGTGTGAGAGTGTGCATGTGCTAGTGGCATGTGCGCAAGAGAACTGCTGATCTAAAGAGAATAAAATTCACGGCCTTGTACACTAGAGGGGTTTCTAATCAATATTATTACTCAGAAAACCACTAGAGGGAGATACTAACATATCTATCAAAGTAAAGCCAACTGACAAGCCAGAAATGGAAACTTAGAGGTAATTTTTTAAGTTAGTGTAGCAAAATATTGAAAAATGTAACAACTTAGAACACATTTTCTCAATAACTTATATTGTCTTTATACTTGGGCAGAAGATTCAATTAATATCACTTGAACATCAGTGAAAAAATGTTTAAAGTTCTATTTTACAACTGTATTTGAGTGATTTTGAAGTTTCCTTTTCTGTATTTAAATTATTTAATTTCTAGCAAGCCTAGGAACTTGCACAGCCATGGCTGAAGGTTGTGAGGAAGGGTGAAAGTCCCCTCCTCCAAGCCAGTGGTATTTCACCTTGAAATACAGAGGCTTAACAGCTCATGTTCTTACTCATGCAATTTGCTCTGCAAGTAACCTTATTTTAATTGAAAATCTACTGTCCAATGTACATAAAGCAGCAGAGACTCACCATGAGCTGAATTCTTTATGTTGAAAATGATCTTTCTGCTCAAGAAGGCAAACCAAAATACTGGGAAACCCATGAAATGTAATTTTAGCTGATAGACTTTTGGCAGCAGAAAGTTGTAAAGGTAATATTATTCGTCCACCCTGTTTTTAATAACTTTGTGATTTTGGAAATAAGTTCTCACTGGACATTAATCTGTGTGGTTTTATTAAAATCACTGAAGCCAACACAGATACAAACTAGCTGACCAGGTTCAATAATGACGGTTTGGTTTTGTTTTTTTCATCAAGGATAACAAAATAGTCTTTATCACCCCCTTGAATATCTTGCTCTTACTTTGTATATGCAAGCTGGTTTTGTTTGCCATGCCTGAGAATAAAGAGAACTCTACAAGCTTTTAGCCCCTTCTGGGAATGCCTTATTTCCATCAGCTCCCAGGGATGTCAGTGAGAGCTTTGAAGGTGATTAGCAGCCCAGACAACTGTATACGTCTTGATAGGATTGGCTCTATCCCTGATCTGTGTGTGGGTAGCTGTACAGCTTTGACAGCTTTGTGTCGTAGTCCAGACAAAGAAGGGTAACACAAAATTTATGAAAGACCATGCATTGGAACTTGAAATTACTCTAAAAGCAAAGGTGTTCTCCATGCAATATGAAGCATTTAAAATATTTGCTTATAAAATGTGTAACTTTGAGGTAAGCAACTGATATCAAAAGGCCAGATCAGAAGCTTTTTGGCAGATATTGTTGTTTTATCTTTTTTTATATTCAGTGTAGCACAATGGGTTCTGAGAAATTATTAAGGTTCCAAGACAAAGTTTTAGTACATTAAATAGTTATTTAGATACTTTAGAAGTATCTAAAGGAGTAGAAAGTATGTTTCTAGACCTAGATGTATGTGTGTATATATATGTATTTATATTTCCATGTCTGTCTGTAAAATTTTGGACTGGCACTGCCTTCAAGGAAATGTTGATATATAGCAGTGAATATGTGGGTTTAATGCTTAACAGTGAATATACGGTTTTAAAATCACATTCATTTTCCATTCTGCAAGTGTTGAATAATTTTCACAGTGTGTGATGTTGTAAAATAAGCCTCTCCAGAGTTATCATAGTAAGGCGTGACATGAAGGAGATGGCATTTGAATTTGACACTTCTCTACCTCAAGCATGCAAGGAAGTTTGACATGTGACTTATTAATGCAAGAAATTTCTGATACAGTTCTGATGAAATGAAACTGTCTAAAGAGGATTCTTTCCAATTCATTTTCCCATTCTTTCTCTCTTCAAAGAGAAATACTGTACAGAATATTATTCTGAAGACAACAAAGAGAGGACATCCCCAACTGATCTGTTGGTTATTCAGTTTTTCTGTGTGACTAATGTAGTAGTGACTAATGTAATGGGCTGGAAAATTTCAGTGAAACTGCTTAAAAATACTTTAGTGTCTAATTGCACTGGCAGAGGTAAAGATAAGATAAGGTAAAGATAAGATAAGGTAAAGATAAGATAAAAAGATGCTATGTAATTTGTTATAAGAAATTTTATAAGAAATCCCCCCCAAAAAAACATTTACAGGAAACGGGAATTTTTCTTAAAGCTCAGGAACAGGGGAAGTGTTTTCAAAAAAGGCATTTTGAAGACTGTTCAAAACTGAGCTTTTGCTCAGTCTTGTTCCAAATTAATGACGGGATCCCACTCATTTCCATAAAACTGCTGATTTCTTGAATTTATGTAAATCAGCATGTAATCAGACTTTTAAAATATATATTTCTTGCAATTTTCACAACAGTGGAAGCACACAAGAAAATTATAATGTGCAATGCTGGGGAGGAAAAAGTAATCTAGATAGGATTTACTGTACCTTCTTAGCCACTACTATTTTTGTCTTGGCTTAGGACACAGAAGAATAACTGATTCCAGAGAAAATATTTAGAAATTGTTCTTGGCAGAACTGCAGGTTTACCACTGTAAATTAGTCTACAAACCTCATAAATTCAATGTGACTTTGATCAATATGAGGTTAAAATCTCACCAACCGTGAAATATGTGTATAAACCTTGTATACTTTTGTCTAGTACAGTTTAACTCTGTCATTCATAATAAGAAGATGCCTCTCCTGCATGAGGCTTCCAAGACATTCTCCACTGTTGTGAAGTTGTGAATCCTTTAAAAACTGCTCTGTGTAGTCTTAGGGAGAGAGCAGAGCATATAAAAATATATCTTTTCAATCCAACAGGAATATTACATACTATAACTATTTAATGTAAAAGCAGTGCCCATAATTTGTGACGTAGTTTAAAAATATCTCAACAAGCAAATAGAAATGGGCAACAGAATGGAGGTTTTTTCAAGAACATGTAGTGGTAGGTTTAATTCATCAACATAATTTACCCAATATTTGGTCTAGCGCGGAGGTGACATGAAAGCTGAGTACTGTATAATTCGATATGTGGAGGTCCATCTACTCTGTATCCATGCTGGATGCCATTTTCACTATAATGATATTTTCCCCTTCCTATTATGCACAGTTTGGTGTACGACCTTCAATTTATTTCTTACTTACTCTCCAGACATCTACCCTCTGTTGGAAAATTTTAAACCTGGTGCTTTACTTTAGGCTATTTCTTCAAAGATTACTCTTCTATAATTTCAGTGATAAGAATCTTAAATACCAAGAGCTAGCACTGAGTACTGTTCATTGACTTCATATGAGAAGAAACCTTTGCTGATAATTCTGTTTCTGATGGTACTTACTGTGAGGAAGAAGCAACAGGGTTATTTTTACATGCTTTGAATAGAAATAAAACTACATAACAAGACACAATGCAGATGCAAAAAGTGACAGAGCCAAACTAAATAAACCAGAAAGTTCAGTGCATCTTCAAATTTTCGCATCGTACTCCCAATCTGGTGCAGCAGAGTTCACTTGTGACTTACTTGTTGACCGGAAGCCTTAGGAACTTTGAACTTGTAGAGTGCAATCAACTAAAAAAAAAGCCTAAGCCAAAATTAGAGAACTAAATTATAAAGCTAACAGAGACATGTCTGGAAATGGCTACTATTGATAAAGAAGGGCGATTAAAGTGAGCTATTTGCTTTAGGACACAATTAAATGTCTTTTTTCTTCTTTCTTTTTCTGAATAACTTGAATGCTGGTTTTTGTTTGTTTAGGGTTTTTTACATCCAAGTTTCTAAAGGAGGCTGTTGATGGATGTTATAATACCTGATAACATACTGAATCTAATTTGTCTGCTTTATCTGATTATCTGTATATCTATTCTAAACTGATTCTGATTCCCCTGACCTCTCTGCTTTAAAGAATGCATGTGTGTGGTGGGAATCTCATTAATGTTTTCACACCTTAAAACTGACACAAAGAAGTCATTGAAGCCCTTTGCTATGCTCTGTAATCCCCAAGTTCCTTCTTTACACTTCTGTTATGAAGCGGTTGCCCTAACTCCATATTTGGCTTTGTGCTTTTGCTTTATTCAAAACTTTCTACTATCATTTTTGCAGGAAGGTCATCAAAAATTCTTTATCAGCCCTCCTTATTTCCTGCTTACATCTAATCTGCCATTTTTGTGGTCTTTTCTGTTCTTGCCCGTTTGAGTAAACTTGATTTCTTAAATACTGACCTTTTTTTGCATGACACTGCACTTAGTTTCCTTACTGATTCATGCAGGGATGTTTCTTTGGGGGTTTTTTTTGGGGGGTGGGTGGTTTTTCATTTGTTTGGGAGCTGACTTTTGGCGGGAGGGGTGGTGGTTGGTTGTTTTAATTGTGGTATTCATTTTATGTGAGTATCCAATGCAATATTTCTAAATGTTCTTCTGGATCCTTATGAGGAACTTGCTTTTTGAGGTGTTTCTTTAGGGTTTTTTCCTGCTTTCTGCTTTTTGTTTGTTTGTTTGTTAGGGTTTTTTTTTTCTGTTGTCTTGGTTTTGGGGTTGTTTGGGGTTTTTTTAACTGCTTTTGGTAATTTTTCACATAGTTCCCTTTCTTGAAATTAGTATCTTTTGTATTTGTTTGGCCTCATCTCTCTCACAACAATGCTAAATCCTACTGCATTGTGATCTACTAGAGCTATACTAGGCTATACAGAGCAGCTCTCTACGAATAAGTTTGAAGAGGCCCCATGCACCACTAAAGATTCAAAGGCTGTTGAAAAAGAAAAAATTACCATATCCAATTATGTGATCTCTACATCTCTTTTTGATAAGGCAACAGTCCAGTCTATATGTGGCTTCTCTAATCTCATGTAGCATTTCATGATTGATATTGTCACTTTGATCAGGTGGTCAGCAGTGCAATCCTAGCATTACATTTTTATTATTAGACTGAAATCTCTAACCCACAGAGATTCCATCACACTTTCCTTTTCCTGTAATACTTCTATGCTATTACACTTTGTGTTATCCTTTACATGCTACCCTTCTGCTGTACGTCCTACGCTGCTATTCTTACAAAGCTGGTAGCCTGTCAGTGCTCTGTCCTGCTGATTATTCTCCTTTCACCAGGTTTCTGATATGTGTATTATTTTGGGATGGTTCATTGATGTCTTGTCTGCATTCCTCCATCTTAATTTTATGTTCCTAGCATTGGTGTAGAAGCACTTGAGTGTTTTGCTTAAGGATGTGCCAAATAAATTAAAGGTATTTTAATGACCCTTCCCTATTTATCCTGATTGTACTTTCTATCCCCACACCCTCCAGCTTTCTCTGAAGCACATTCAGTATTAGTTACGTATAGCTCAGTGGCATGTCAGTCTGAATCAGGTGCTGTTCCATGCTTGTTGGTTTTCCTCTGCTTTTTGTTCTAAAACTTTTTTAGTTTCTGTGCCAGCAGCCAGGCTCTGGTACTGTTGAAGTGTGGTCTGTCCTTCCCTGCTCATGCTCCTCCGGCTCAAGAAGCTTACCCAGTTCCTAACAGACCTAAATCCCTTCCCACCTACACTGTTGTCTTGTCCTTGGAGGCTTGGGATCCCTTGGAAAATGGAAAGTGCCTTTTTATACCGTGGGTACAGAGTACAGTGAAAACGAGAGGAAGACCAAATATTTTCAGCCTACTCATGAATCTCAGACTCGGTGGACAGAGCAGTACAGGGGACAGCTGGAACGTTGTCCTGGTGTTTTATACAGCCAAACATAGATTGTGACAGTCCTGAGAAACAAGAAGGTGTAAAGATGTTACAGACTCCAGAACGGATATCAAATGTATTTCAGCTAGACTAATGAATAAGTCCATAATGTGAAATATATTATGCATTATAGGCAAAGGGGACCAAACAAGCAACAAATGGTAAAGAGGAATGGGGAAAAGAGGTGCAATTACTGTGTGGCATAATGAATAGTTAAGTCCACCGATGAGCAGCAGAGCAGTGCAGCTCAGAGGGAGCCCTCAAACTGGAGGGTGTCTTCTTTACAGACTGCATCAAATGTCTACAAAAAGCCCATAGAACATTTGGTTCTCATACTTGAATACAGTATCAGAGACAGAGAAAGGATTTTCATTCTCTTTGACCATATCTTCACCTGCAGAACATATTTGTTTTAATGTGTGATTATGTTGATGAAATGGACATGAACATATTCTGGTATTTGTTTTCTAATCTTGAAAAGTTATCTGTTCTTCCATCTTTCCCTGCAATAAAGTGATACTCAAAACTTCCAAACTGATGTAATTTTAAGGAATATAGATGTGGTTAATGGCCCCCCCCAGGCATAGTCCATAGCATTTCTTGTTTGATTGTGTAAGTATCCCATCTAGTTCACAAGTGACTGCAGTAAGCCTTGTAAGTATTTAATCCTCCCATGCTTATAGTTAATGTAGTAATGCCGCTCTTTGTATCAAAAATCAGACAAACTTCCAGGAATTATTTTACTGTTATATTAGGCAAAATAACATATATAAGACCAAAAAGGATGCCTCAAGGATAGTTCAAAATGTTGAAGACTGAAATGTAGATTACTCCTCGGGAAATTTAATTGAACTTAATGTTAAATGATTTATTCTTTTCTTGTCAACAGGAAGATTCGGCCGACTGCGGTGGTGTCTCTGGTCTGAGTCCATCACTGTGGTCTATGGTAGGAATTCAGTTGGTCCTGCTTTGGCTGTTATCTGGCAGCAGACACTGCCAGTTATGACCTTGTTAAACCAAAACCTGCATAACTTAATCAAGACCTGGCCAAAACGATAGCCTCAGTTTAATTTTAAAAAGGGTCAGCTATTCAGACAGCAGCAGAACAGCAGTGCTTGTGTCTGGTTACTTGTTGTGAGACTTATAAAGGCACCCACGGTGGCTGCATGTTGGAGTGTCGGATCCTTAAATGTGTGTGAATGCTGCATCATCTATGTCATCTGAACAGAATTCTAGACGTGCTCCATTGGGGAATCTAAGATTATTTTTTGTTTGTTTGTTGTTGTAATCTTGATGACTTCATGTAAAAGGGCTCCCCTAACAATAGCTTATGCATCTGATTTTCATTTCTTTTAAGCTTTGGATATCTTGAAGATTTATATTCTTTTACGTGAACAGTTATTAAAAAAAAAAAGAAAAGAGAACATGCTCCCCAATATACATTACTAGCACCATGATGGCTGCTTTGAACATCAGTTCTGTCCAAACTAGTTGAGTAAAATGAAAATATTGGCTAGTCTTCATGAGAAGTTCAGCATGATTGAAATGCTTTATGATGAGTGGTTTATTCTTCCAAAATGAATCATGTAGCTAAGTTTTGGTAGGTTGATAAATTGTTAGAAGGAAGGAAGGGAGGGAGGGAGGGAGGGAGGGAGGGAGGGAGGGAGGGAGGAAGGAAGGAAGGAAGGAAGGAAGGAAGGAAGGAAGGAAGGAAGGAAGGAAGGAAGGAAGGAAGGAAGGAAGGAAGGAAGGAAGGAAGGAAGGAAGGAAGGAAGGAAGGAAGGAAACTTCTGTTTTTAAAAATATAAAAGTGCTTGAGAGTTTAACTAGAATGTGATTCTCATCTTAAACTTGGTGTCATCTTCTGTCAGAAAAAAATATTAATTTCAATGTAATATTCACCTTCTTTTCGCAATGCAGTTATATATAAAGCTAGTAGAATCCTTCAAAGGCTCCAACAAAAAACCTTGTGAATAAAAAATGTCTTTGTGATATTTGAACGTTGGTTTCCAAGGGTACTTTGCATGATGATGATGCTATGTTATTGTTTTTCAGTTTGTTTTCTTTGATGGTAGAATATAGTCCATTGAAAAGGTAACTGAGTGATTCTTATATTGTGTGAGAAACTGAACATTGCAATGTGTTGCAATCAAATAATATTAAATAATAATATGAAACAGAGCTCTGAATATACTGTGCAATGAAAAAACTGAGAAAATAGGGTAAATATAGCTATCGTAACAAAAGGGTTGAGTTGGATTTTTTACAGAATAGTGATCTTACATGAAAACCTGTGTACAGATATTTTAAGTACATAAAAATCAGATTTAACACATTTATTTTTGGAAGTATATGTTCTCTAAGGTTCATATCAGGTTCCCCCTTTGTTTTCTTCATATAAAACCACCCATAATATTAAAGCTTCTGCTGTTGCTATTTATTATTGAAAATAGCATACTTAACAGCAAAATGTCCTGGTTGCTGAGATCAGAAAAAATCTAAACAAACGGGGAGCCTTGAATCTATATGTATGCACATTGATACTTGATTGTGAATAATAATTTTAGAAGTTGTTTTTATACAACCTCATTGGTGATACAGATTGGTGCAGTAAATTACAATATTACAGTGTAGCATAGTGTTGATGCAAAATATGATTTGCGCTTTTTTCTAGTTTTCAGAACTAAACAGTATAGCAAGACAGCTAAACCAATGAATGTGCAACTCTGCTGGTATTGTACAATTCTGCTGACAACTGCAATATGCAAATACTAACATGGCACAATACACTAGCTCTTTAAAAAATAAGAAAATGCAAAGCATTGGTATGTATATGCTGGCAGTTGATTGATATAATTTTGATCATGCCAAAAGCTTAAAGAAATAATTGGGCATGCATTAATATCCTATGAAAACTGAGGAAGCTACTCAAAGCCACAGCATGGCTTAAAAGATCAGACGTCTACTATAGTTGTACCCATGGCTGGTTCATTGTTTTTCTCACGTACATTGGCTCCGGCAATGTATTTTCTCATGTTTGGGAATACAGTGAGTGAAAAAAATAAAACCTGGCCTTTTGTTCAGTGATCAGATTTAGCTTTTTTAAAAAATATCTCTAGTAAAGTCATGGGGTTAAAACTACAATTAAATGTGTTGGGTGACTTCAGGTCCTCCTCAGGGAAGGTGAGCTGATTTTGATAATATGAGTGGAAATAGTCTTGGAGCTCTTCCTTCCAGTCATACTACTGCCCTTCTCTTCACCCTATCACCAGTTGCCACCTGATAAAAAATTGGTTTGAGTTTTTCTAATGCTGAGGCTGCATCTGTATTTTCCCTTAACATGGTCAATTGAAATTTTATGGGAGGAACAAGTTTTGTAGGATTAGGCCAAAACTTACTACATTCATAGCTTTTACTCTAAGATTACTTAAAATACATAATAGTTTGCAATTTTCTCCTTTAATTTCTTGAAAGATTGTCAGTATATTAAGTTCTCTATAGCTTTCTCTTAGCTTCCCAAAAGAAACCCTTCATGGAAAAGTTACATTATTTAACATTTTAGAACAATTTGCTTACTCTGGTAGGCCATATTTTGAGTTATTTAATAAAGACTTTGTTAAAGTCTGTAGGCAGCAAGAAAGACGGCACAAAGTCGTGCTGCCACAGAAAACAATCGTGGCTTTTGCTCTCATCCCACTTCCCTTAGAGTGCTCAAACACAAAAAGAGGGAGAAGCCCATGCCATGCAGACACATTTGCCTTCTTGGGTTACCCAGAGAGGGAAGTGTCCTTTGTTCCTCTCCTCTGCCCCTCTATATGACCTGAAGAAACATGTTTCCGAATAAACAATTAGCCTTCCAGCCATTAAACTCAGGATCTGGCCCTCCCAGAGGGCTTAGTACTGTCCCTATAGAACTCAATATTTTAAAAAGGAAAAAATGAAGTTTTGGTTTCTTTTTGCAGAAAACAATATATATTTTGATTATATCCAAGTGATGGTCAAGATTTTTTAACATGCACTACCTAGATATCTGCAAATTACAAAACACAGACAGAAAATGCAATGTGAACCTCAGCTATTGCAAAATGTGGATGCCAGTCTGTCAGAAATAACTTGTGTGAAGAAATACATATTCTCATGCAGAAGACTATCCTTACTCTCACATAATGCATAATGCTCATCTTCTGTTGTCTGTGAGAGAAGAAACTTGATCCTAGGGTTTAAATTGAGACATTTTCAAATTGCAATATGTTGTAAAAAGTTTTTTTTTTTTAAAGCTGGATAAAAAGCTCAGTTGAGATTTGCTCGTATCCTTTAAATAGCACTAAGGGAACTGTTGGGACTGTTTCAGTTTACGCAGAAGTCATGCAGCCGATTGTATGTCTGACAAATAACCACCATTAAAGTTGTTACAGCATGGTACTGTGCAAAACATGATCTGAGGACTTAACATGAAAGGTTTCTTTCTAGTTTTTCATTTAAACAACCAGCATTACTGCCAAAACACTGACCGTGGTCCATATTTGTAACAGGTTTTTAACATGACATAGCAAGTTTGATTGACAAGATTTTTAGGTCCTGTACCTTTAAGACTTTAGTATGATCTTTTTTCATGTTTCTAATGCTTGAGGCTTTACTGCTTAACTTGACAAAAAACAGTGTTGCTGCCATTTGTAAGTTTTCCTAAAGTATTCCTTTTAGTAACTTAAAAACTGGCCTTACTGGGTTCAAATAGGCAGTATCCCTTTTAAGTGACCTTTGCAACCCAAGTGTTACTTGCTGTGGTTTTTCAGTATCACTGAAGAGACATTAAGACCTTTTGTTCCCATTAACACTTAAGCTCAGAAATTGTGCTTAGTATGTCTTAATTTCAAAACACAACCTCAGTCCCGCTGCTCCTAAAAATTCAGATGCTAGCACACTGGTTATTAAGAAGTATATTAATGCCTGCAAGGCACTGCAACGCACTCGGGTGTTTTTGGAATGTCGACTGAAAGTGAAATCTTAATAACTCCTTCCTTAGGATAAACTTTACCCTGGCTTCATCAGACATCCAAGCCTTCAAAAAAGGCCAGTTTTATTATTTTTTTTCATACCACAATGTTAATATTGTTAATACTCATTGTACACTACTGTAAAAAGATTAAAACAAAGCGTCTGAAAACAATTCAAGAGTTTTGAAAAGTTAGCCTCACCCTCTTCCCAGCTACTTGCATCTGTCCTGCTTACAGTTTAAAAGAAAAACATCATCTTGAAGAAATAATTTCACTGAGGCTAAAGGGATACTGTCTCGTTCAGATGCCATGAAATTGCGATTGTGATCTGACAAAGCTGTCTTCTCTTCTTGTGTTGTATGGAATGTCTGGATCATGCTTTCTGGGATATTTTTATTGAAATGCTCAGTGTCCGTTTCAGCAAAAAAAGGCTTGGTTGCTCTTGCAAGGCGAGCAGGTCTTTCTCCCCTTTCTTGTGTTCTCTTGACACTTTTGTGGAACTTGAAAAGCCTGAAAAAAATAATCTTTTGTAAAAATTTGTACAATAATGTTATAAAAAGTTTATAATCCTAGAACTGTTGTGTTAATTCTTGTGCAAAAACAGTATATTCAGAATAAAAGTTTATCATTTAAAGTCAACAACTACTTTGATTGTTCATGTAAATAAAAACATGTAAATAAGAGCCTACATAATTTGCTATATAATAGTTCTGAGTTTACTATATAATGGCATCCAAGTGTCTGAAAGGGAGAGGTTTTCCAGTGGGGAAGCAGTGACTTAACGCACTTATTGGGGTTCAAAGGAGGATGTGCAGCAAACCCTCATTCCTGCCTCATTGTGGCTATGAAAATTTCCAAAAAGCTAAAACAATATTGTAACCAACGAAAACTGAGAGTCTGTAAAGCACTCGGCAAAATAATAGTCTGCAAAGCATCTGAAGTAGCCCTGTTGTGCTGAACAATGGCTTTTGGAAGGATTGTCATTTACTAACTTGTAAACATTGACGTCCAAGGGTTCATTCACATGAAGAAGCAGAATAAAATCAGATGGCTCCGGTGGGTGCTGCCCAGGTTGTTTCCTGACCTCGGACAAACATTGCTGCATGATTTATGAATCAGCTTCTGTACTGCTGCCATTCTTGGCTAAGCATTAAATTCAGTGTGGATCTATGTACCTTAATAAACAGGCTTGAGATGTTCAGGAGTTGCTTCACTGGCTTTTCAGACTTACTGTGGTGCCACTGGCAGCCTCCATCAGAAGGGCAGGGCAGATGGCTGCAAGTGGTAACTGGTTTAGAGGCCTGATTTTAATCCTTGACTGTATGTGTCAAAGCCCGAAGAGAATGGCAGTTGTAAATTACTGCTGGATTTACCGAATCCCTGAGGAGGCAGATAAGAGGGTAAGAAATCAAATGCAGATTCTAATGCTGCAAAGTAACAGATCACCCATGTGGAAATGCTAAAAGGCAGCACATGACACTGCACATCAACATCCAGAGATTACTGGCCCCAACTGGATTAAACATTGCCACTTAACTACATGATTACCCCCACATGCTGAACTCATTGTATCATGTTTTGTGTATGCCGACTGCCATTGGGATGTAGAAATACATAAAAAACCCCAAAATCCCTTCCTGGTACGCGTTGAATTTAAATTCTGTATTACAATACACTATTCATTAAGTACCAGGAGTCGACAGTCTCAGAAAACCCAGGGTTTCTTCCCCCACTCCTGGAAGTTAGAAGCATCTTTGACTTCATCAGTTCAATTTGGGAATGGCTGCACTGCAGCGAGATACTCTATACTTGTCCTTGGTGCAAAGCAAGCCGGCAAACACTTGGCCTGTCATATCATATCGTTCTGAGAGATGACTTCGCATTGTCCAACGCAGCTCTGTTGCTGTTAACCATCTACAAAAATCAAGAAGTTGTGTAACACGGATGTTGTAAAACCCCTGCACTGCCACATCTGTTAGCCCAGTGCTCCTGATTATTCTCGACTGAACAAAATGCACACCCTAAATGGTACAACAATTTCTCTGCCTGTTGCAAAAGACATTGAAAACAATGTTTCTCTCGCTGCTGGGATATTAGGAGCTTTTGTTCCCAAAGTGTGAATGGGGGAGGAGGGAAGGAAAACGGGACTTCTCCAGGAGAATTATTTTATCTCAATTCTAGCTGTATTTCTTCTAAATGTTTTATACGTATGTTACTCAGTTTTCTTGACTGAGAATATCACATTCCCAGAAGCTGGCTGTTCCTTTTGAAACCTTGTTCTGAAACCCAAAAACCTTTTAGGAAAGGCGCCTGTTTTAATAAAACAGCCACACCTCTGTTTCTTTTGGGGTTTGAAATTCTTCTTCTTTGGATCTCACAAACATTTTCTTGGCTAGACCTCCAGTGCACATCCCATATTTTGTAGAATGGATATTTGAACTTGGGGAAGTGGTAAATATGACAGTGATTTGTCTCACCTGACTCTAGTTTTCTACAGTTAATCGTGAGTTCACTCTGCAGTGAAGGAGTTTAGAAGCTTGCTATACAAGCTGCTGGTCCTGTCCAGGCTTTGGCCACCTGCCTTAATGGTCAGAAGGTGGATTCTTAAAAAAGAGTTTTCTACTGCTGTGTCAGTAGTACGCTTTTTCAAAGAGAGGAATTATCACGTTAAGTAAGAGCTGCTATGTTATGCATAATTTTTATGTTTGTGTTTTTTTTTTTTAAAGGGCACTTAGTGCTGCTAGTTTCTGACAGCTGTTTTGAGAAAGGAAATATGAAATATAGGATTTCGGTGCTCTTCCTTTTCAAGAAATCTTTCAATTATTTTTCCAGTCACTGAATTATTTTGTAAACAAAATAAAACTTGTGGAATTGGGAATTTCTCTTTTAATTTTAGTTGCTTTAATGCAGCCTCTTCTTGTAACCCAGAGTTTTGTGATCTCAGCCTCTATTCTGTGGCTTGATTATTTAAAAGCAATTTTTTTGAGCATTGTAATACACACACACACTCACTGGGGAAAGGTAATTAACATGCTTAGAACACTGACTAATAGTACTATGTTTCAGTATGTGTGGTTAGCATGTACTATTCTTGTAAGCTATTTTGAGAGTCCAAGAAATTAGTACTCACTCTGGTAAGGGTTAGTCAGTTTGCCATATAAGCTCTTATATCTTAAGGAATCGGTTAGCCCTAAGAGAAAATTGCAGGCGACTATGTTTCAGTTCTGCTGGCAAGATACTGTAAAACCTAATTTCAAATGGCCTGGAAATTAGGAGCATTGTCCTGTCCTGCTTACCTGTAGCCTGCCCAAAGGATAAAAGACTATATAATGGCAGGATTTGCTTTTGACATCATTTGGGAATTCCAGTATGGGAAATAACATGCATGAAAACTTTGAGAACCTGGGCTAAATCATACGCAGTGGGATTCACTAGGTGACCACAAGATGATTCACTAGGTGTCTGTGTTCCTGTGCGGATCAGTCGAGGTCCACACAATGTAGTCAGTGGAGGAGCAAGAGCTATTCAGATGGCCAGCCCTTGGCGGTTTGGTTGCAGCTGTACACACAACATTTCTACTGAAATTGAGGCATGAGGATGCTAGGTCCAGAGAAAGACAGACCAAGCAGTGGAGATATATTAATTCAAAACTTGATTCTTGTGTTTTCCTGGATCAAGCTGGCTCCTAGGATCAAGGTCTGGGCTTAGTAAATTCCACCTAGGGGAAGATATATGTGAAGTTTAGGCTCTTAGCTACCAGAGTATAACACAGTCTTACATCTGCTTTAAGAGCCATTGCTGTGCAGACGTAGCAGAAGAAATCCCAAACTCCAGGTCCTGAGAGAAGCTTGTTTTGGTGGCTGTGGTTGGAGCACAGTCTGGGCCAGTACTGAATTCCTTCCAAAGTGGAGGGGAGGTGCTGGTGATGGCGAAGGGGATATTACTCATCTTTTGCGTTGTGTGTTTCCACTTAAAGTACTTGTCTCAAAAGTGTAAAATCTGTTTCTAATCTGTCTTTAGTCTGAGGATATCTATGGGAAAGGGAATCTGAGCACTTACAGAGGCAGCAACGAAATCTAGCCTACAAGCTAGATGGCCTCCTTGAATAGTCTTGCCATCAGGCTGCTGAAGAGAGGTCTACAAGAAGCAGAAAAGCAAGCAGGTTTAAACTTTTCATTACGGCATGAGAAGAAATGGAGATGTAGGTAGTACTTGAAGATCTAGAGAGTTCTGGAAAGGTTAGGTATTTCTACCTATGTAGGTAGCAGTGGTGTGTAGGATATTCAGCGTCACAGTTTTGTGTGTTTGGGGTCCCAGATTTTGACTAAGTCATATTTTAGTTCTTAGCTGTGATGATTTGGGACTGTGAGGTTAGACAATGTTTCTGAGACATTTCTGAATATGGTATTTATGCCATTAAGCACTTGAGTTTTTCTTTGGCTGATTTTTTATATTTATGTCCAGTTCCAATCTAGCAAGTCACACAGTGTGAAGCTTTAAAACACATCCTTCATTTTCAGTGAATGAAAAGGCTCCCTAGCCACATGGAAAGCAGTTGTGCTTAAACCTAAGCACTTAGAACTAGGAAGTAGGATTAAGCCCTAGCTTTGGTTTTATTAGACTATTTTATTGCTCGGAAAATGCGTTGCTCATAGATTCAAACTAAAATTCCGTATCCACTTGTGATTGTATCCAACTTTGCATAATCCTGTGGCTGAGGCAGTGGCATGGAAGAACAGTGGTGACAGATTGCTTATTTTGAGGATCAGCTGGACACTGCTTTGACTGTCAGTTAAGAAAGTTTTCTTTTCTTGAACCTGACTTGCTGTGCAACCAGAAATGTGAGAGTAGCACGGAGGAAAGCAGATAGGAAAGGAATTTGTAGTTAAAACAGCCTGTAGAGAGGGTACATCTGGCACCGCAGTAGTGCCTGCAGCTCTCCCTGAGGTGTACCCGCCAGGCTGAGGCGATTGCCAGGCAATGCCAGCACTGCCTGGTGATTCTCTGGGAGTGATGGGAAGAGCTGTGCACCTAAATGAAGCAAACTTGTATATTTCTCTGCCTCCCTCTATTAACAGCAGGGAATTCAATGAGCTACATCATATCTCAGTTTTCAGGTGCCTAAAACTTCACTGAGAAAAACTAAGTAAATCAGAGAGGATAGCTTTCAGTTGCTTCCACACCTCATGGGGAATGTAGGTGTTAAACTAGGATATTGAGGTATTAAGATTTTTGGGGGAAGTATGCATGTGGACATAAATATTTGTATGCCTTTTAGATACTACTCATGGGCTTCCTACAACCTGCCAGAATGCTTTGCTTTCACAAGGTCAAACATCCCTGCTGTGCTTTTCTGTGGCAGATGACATGAGTAAAACCATGCTTTACAGCAGCACGTACGGCCTCCTTTGCAGAGCATGAAGGAGACCCTACAGCGTGGTACTTGATTTTTTAGAATCTGTAGTTGAGTGAAATGTCTTAAATAGAAACTGGCCTCATTCTGAACGAAAAGCTATCCTGGGCACTGCACAGATAGGCACCTTTATTGTTTCCAGAAGAAGTTGTCTCATGTAAATGGATATTCTGTTACTAGAGGGCTTTTTGTTAAAGGCTTATATAGCCATTTAAGAATTACAGAATAGTGTGGAATGCTGTATTTTATAGCTCAGCCGTATTCACCCTGCTGTAACTAAGACCCTGGACTGCCTTCACCATAGCTGAGGCTTTTGCCTTCAATTTATAATTCAGCTGATTTACACAGTCCGGTGGTTCCCCGAATCAAGTTCCAAAACAGTGCAGATGATGATGATGACAATGGTATGAGTGGAATAGTTCTGGGTTGGTTTTCTTTCTGACTAAACCCAACCAACCAACCAAAACACCCAGATTATAAATACTTTAAAAAGTAACAAGAAATACGCATGATTGAATTGATTGCCATTAGGAAACACAATATTTTTCATTGCTTCATGTTAATATCTTTCTGCACTGTGGGGTTTTTTTCCCCAGTGTTTATAACGTGTGTAATGAACTTGTAACAAAAATAAAGCCAAGCTATTTCATTTTTAAGTGCAACGTGAAATAAGTGCTATACTGGTCATAACCTTTCTCCAAAAGATACAGAAACTCTTATTAAAACTGTAGGGAATTTAATAGCTGTAGCTTCATAGATTATCAGACATACTTTAATTCTGGACATTCTTGGTTCAGCAGTTGCTGAGCCAAATAGTTAATTTCAATTCTGAGCAAATCAGAAATGCAAAGTGGTTCAATCAATAGTATATCAGTGAGGTTGTATTTAAATTGTAGGTAGATACTCAGTTCCTTGGTACAATGTTGCTCATGATAGGTGAACTCTCTACTCAAAGGTCTGTCCTGTAAAATTGCCCTGTACTGTTTTTTTCTGACACTGCTATGCATCGTAATGTACTTGAGGAAGAGTCTGAATTTTTAAGACTGCCAAGCATTCGCCTCTCAGAGCAGAAACTGGAAGAGAAGATTGAAGGATTAGCCACTTCTGAAAAGCAGGCATATTTTATTAAGCAAAGTAACCACTCTTTGGGGAAATCTTAACCAGCATAGAAAAGACAGTTGCTCTTTCTCTAGGCTAATGGCAACAAGAAGGCTGAAGCCGGTGAGCTGTGTAAGAATATAAAGCTATGAGATGCCGGGCTCTGTATGGTGATGCATAGAGTGCAGTGCACAGGCAGAGACTCTTCGAATTCATGCTGATGTCCAGTGAAGCCGGTATCCGTACTGCTCACACCTCATCATTTATGACAGCATTGACTCTTCTTTGCCACTGGCATATCTGACTCATTTCTCCTCCTTCCTAGCCCATGCAGGCTGCTAGCAGACTTCAACCCCTGTGCTCAGCAGTGCAACTACAGTGGTGTTGCTTGCAGCGACTGCAGGCATCTTTCAAACATTTCTACACACACACACACAGCTGAACTGGCCTCAGTCTCTGTATTTGACGGCGTTACTCACCATTGGTCAGAGGAAAACCTGACAGATTAAATTCATAATTAAAGCCACGAATAATAAAATTTGAAAAGCATTCTAGAGTGTCTGGATATAGTTTTGCAAGGAGTAATACAACCTTTGGCAGTGCCAGGCAATTGCCTTTTGGAAACATTGGGTGGCCTGAAATTAATTTGTTTAGCTTTTGCTTATGTAAAAACGTTCAACGGCATGACACCATCTGTTACGAACCCAGAGGTTATAGATGTCTAACTTGCATTTATATGAAATAGAACCAGATGCAGCTGTTGGGAAACAGACTATAAAATGATCTGAATGTTTTTTAAGTGACTTCACTAATATTTTGTCTCATGTTTTCTTACAATTCATGATTAATACTTTTAAAGGTGATTTATCTTTCATCTTGGGTTCCACTATTGTTGACCTAACCTTAAGAAAACATGATAGAGCTTGAGAAGAAAGAATGTTTGCTGAATGTAATATTTTTTATATATTTCATTTAGTAAGACATGAATTAAAGTCTGTACAGTTATAAATTATGGATGTTCTTTTTTTTTTTCTTTTTTCTCCCAAGCAGAGCAAAGCTGAAGAATTCTTGTCCTTTTATTATACTGCTGTGGATGATAGCACTATACAGAGTGGATTAACAGCTGATTGTCCTTTTGACTCAGCAGCTGTGATTGACAGTGGTAGAATATATGTAGCAGGCTGTCTCTACCTCTTTTATGTTACTAAGAGTAGGTTATAACGATTAAAGGACACAATCCTCATCTTCATTTCTGGTTGTGAAATTTCAATAAACATTTGTTCTGAAAGTATCAATAGTATTTATGGGAAAGCTTTCTGAGGTTTCTACTAGTGCCATCTGGTTGCTCCAACAAATAATTGCTGCCGTCTATTGTCTGAAAACCGTAGAGCTGCAGCACTTGCTTTAAATTTAGCACTTTTTTCACTGTATTGCTGGGGGGAACATTGCACATGCATAAAACCAAGTATGTGTTTAAATATTCTCACTGAATAAAAGTATTAAACAGCTGATACATTGATGTCTACAGTGGGAGTTCTGTTATGTTCCTTTTCAAAACTACTTCAGGCTTGAGGTGTCACTGCTAATTTTGTCCTTTACTGTTTTGCGATTTCATATATTCATGCTTTTAAAAAATTATAAAAGGTACCATTTTTAAGAATGATACCTTAAACTGTCAAAATGAGTTATTGCTATTTTTGTCATGCCAAAAAAAAAAAAAAAAAAAAGGAAAAAAAGAAGGAAAAAGTGTGTTCTCTATAAGGCTTTTTAAAGTTATTTCAGCAAACAGCAAAATTATCAGCAAACTCCTATTTGAATCACTATGACATTTCAGGACTTATGTGACACTTGGTGACACATTAAACCTTTACAGGGAGATGAAATAACTACTAAAAGTGTGAAGAAACGTTGTGACCTTTGTTCTTTGTAACAGTTCAATAGTCCTATTGCAAAGATTGTAAAGAAAATACTCCAGACATATTCCTGCCTCTTTCCAAAGGAAATAATTTGTCTCTAATATGTCTGAGGAAATAAATGTCTTTCAGTTTGTGTGAAGTATAGACATCCGATGTAAGCCACAAATGAAGGCTGGTAAATATGAAATTCGAGTGCAGCATAAGGAAAGCTGATGATGTATCTAACAGCTCCCCTGTGAAGCCAGGCTCTTTCCGAAGAGATCAGCCATGCTTGTGACTTGCTTGGTAAAGGCTGTGAAATAACTCTTCCAGTTTATTGGTTGGTTTTTTTTGTTTGGTTTTTTTTTTCTTCAAAAGGGACTGTTATACAACCACACCTTTTAGCATTTCAGATGCAATAAATCTTGTGAAGTTAATCCACAGGTGAAGGTCCGTCCCACCCCGCGTGTCCCCACTAACGACTCCCAGGTGTGCACAGGCAGAACCTGCTCACCCAACACGTTGTACTGCTGAGAGGGGCCTTGGGTGAGCGGAGCTGCTGGTCCCACGTCTCAGCCTTCGCACCTCAAGTGCAGCTCTGGGCATTGAAGAAGCAGCACATGGGACACCTGGGCTTTATCGCATATTGCATCTGCACTGACTCATAATTGATCTCCAGTTCTACAAAAGTGCTTGAAGTCTTTTCTTAAGGGGATTTTCCTGTTGCATGAGTTGGTTTCTAGTTTATTTATATTTTGTGGGAGGAGAAATAAGTCAGTATTTCCATTAGACAATGTCATGTTCAGTATTAAGAGTTCACTTCCTCAAAAAAAACCTAAGCTGTATTCATAGGGAAAAGGAAAACTTTGATGTCTCAGATCCTCCAGATATTTATCTAATTGTCAAAAGCCCCAAAGTAAAGGCTTAGGTTTTATTTTTACACATATGCAAAGAAAGTAAATACCCAGAAATCTAAAAGTCCATAAAGCTTAGGACACATTCAGGTGGTGTGAAGGAATACCAGAATGTCCTCTAGTCCCTCAGCTCTCTTGGGAGCTGGGGGAGAAGCTTGAAAGGATGGATGTGGAGTATGTTTTTTAAGACCATCAATGGATCTTCTCAGAGTTACCCACTGACCATGGTATTGGTGTTCCATGCCATGCCCTAAAATGTGGCTCTGACCCTCACCTCCATATCACAAAAGACAATTCAGCTTCTGAAATGTAAACTATCGCATTCATCATTAAGAAATTTATGGTGTTCAGCCACTGTTGGACAGAATCACTGCAGACTAAGGCCATGCACAACTGTTTTAATGCGAGTTAATCAGCTGGAAAAAACCATATATTAAACTTGAAAACATTTTTTTACATTTATATTCTGTTGTCTATGCAAATTAGTAGGTCCAGTTACCTAGGCTAAATTCATTCTCACACTGAGTGTTATTTGCAATAATTAATCCAATAAAAGCAA
Source organism: Phalacrocorax aristotelis (assembly GCF_949628215.1). Taxonomy (NCBI): domain Eukaryota; kingdom Metazoa; phylum Chordata; class Aves; order Suliformes; family Phalacrocoracidae; genus Phalacrocorax; species Phalacrocorax aristotelis. Next base: position 207,624,400 of record NC_134276.1, on the reverse strand, counting down.
AACTTTTTTATAAAAAGTTATCAGGTAACTTTGAGATTCTCTATTGTTCAGTAACTTGGTTTCTTAGCGTTTAAAGGCCAATTTCTTCCTGGTTTTCTATGAAGAGTGTTGTGGTTTTTTTTTTTTTAATGGTGAGCTTCTCAGACCCTGGGTGCAGGTTTTTAAAATCAAGGGATATTGAGAGATTCCTGGTTGAAAGAGACAAAAATTGGCAAAGTTGGTTTGGGTGGGAGAGGGGCTTCTTTTATCTTTTCAAAATTCTTTTTGTCCTTCATGCACCTGCACATTTTACACTGTTTTTTAAACAGCTGTCTTTGGTAGTGTGCCGCCTGTCATGTTTTTAAAAACATGTGCCCCAGCAGTCACAAGAAACTGTAAGCTGTTCAGTGACCCATGAAGTTTCTCAGAACACTTTTCTAGCAAATAAATTAATATAGTTCATGACCACAGAGCAGCATTTACAATCAGTGCTAGAAAGATGAATGTGGGGTAATCTAAGACATATGTGACTTTCTTTGTCTATCAGTGACTTTTTTTTTTTACCATGAGACCTCTGTAAACTTATTAATGAGAGATTTTTCTTGCTCTAGTCCATGCTGAAACTCAGTACCTGTCTTGCCCGCTATAGAAAATCATAGGTGTAAAGTGGACAGAGGCTTTGTTTAAATTGCAAGGAAGATACAAATATGAGACAGAAGCAAGAAAGTAATAAATATATATCAATAAATAATGAATATATGAGATCAGTATCTTGCAAACTTAGGGCACATGAGCTTCTCATGTGAGCTTTCCTGCTGACTTCAGTGGAAAGCTCGTGTGACTTGTTGAATTATCTAAACAGGAATTCTTGCATTAGACACAGGAATAGCTTTAAAGTACATAATTTGCTTCTTTCTCTTTGAGGAATACATGTTCTTGCATAAGAGGAAATGATGTTGGATTTAAGGTCAGGGCATTTGCCACCTTAAAAGTTCATCCACTGAGATAATAATAGTAATAATAGAAAAATGAAACTCTCATTTCTTGTGTACACTTCTGAAATCATTACTCCAAGTTCAGGTATCTGCATTTCATCTTTCCTTTGGTAGTTATTCCTCTACATTTCCCTGTAAATGCCAGAACTAGGTGAAATGTTGCATAAAGTATCTCAGCAGGTTGGAGATACAGTGTTTTAAACATCAGTTTTTTGATGATTCTGCTTACCATGAAATAACAGAGTAAAAATGTTGTTTCTGAACAAGGAGACTTCGGTGAGTCTCCTCTCTTCTTGCAGAAGTCACCAAAGATCAGGATGAGCTTTGCTTCTCACTGTTTCCACCACACACTAAGGAAGGGCCATTCTCTGTTAAAAACAAATACCAAAAGAAAACTCAATCCCCTAAAAAAAAAACCAAACAAAAAACCCCAACATGATATTATGTTATTTAAACCAGAAAGGACTGTGGCAACAGAGTTTTGAGTCTATGTAACTTCCTTGGGCATCTTTTCAGAAGGACAGTTACTGCTAATCTGTTAGATGATGGTCCTGACAGAAACAACCTACCTCTTGTGGGATTTGTTGATGCCTTTGCCTCCCTTGTCATCTTACCAGGCCAGGCTGTAACCTCTGCCTTTCTTGGTTAAAACCTTATTTCCATTAGACTACTTAGGGAAGTGTGTAGGGTGGACCTTCACTTTCTCTTCCTGTTGTGTCCTGAGAATCTCTCCTCTTGATGGGGGAAAAAGCACAGGTATGTATGTAACAAAAAGTGTTTGTTATCCTTGCACTAGCTTAGTGCTTTTGAATGATTTTTCAATATAATACTAATCGTTTAATCCAACCTGTGCAAAATTGAAACATTGCACTTTTTCTTCAGTTGTGGATGAGATTCTTATCTCCTTCCTGTTTTATATCTATGCTGACAGGTTTATGACATTGCTACTATGTTTTCCCAACTACAACAGTATTGTCAACTGCTCCAAGCTCCAAGCAGACTTATAAATGGCAGGCGTGAGATTTGTGAATGGCTGAGTTCTCATCAGCCATTACCACGACCACCACCACGTCAGTGTTTGCTAGATGCTGCTCATGTCCATAACATCAATAACTTCTGCAGTGTCATAAAAACAGCCTTTGTAATTACAGTTTTGACTGGAGTGGTTGCTCTAGGGTATATCAGAAGAGGACTGCTTTATGCAGACAAGAAAGGGGGAAATCATCCTACCTGAGGGTCACATCCTATCTGTAACCAAAATGCCATCTGTGCAGAGCAGCAGAGGAGGTCTCAGTCACTTCAGCGTTATTCTAATATGACCCAAATCACCACAGGGCTGCAGTAGGTCAGAAGCAGCTAGTCTGGGGCTCACAACCACAGGCATTTTGCTGTTTTAATTGTGGTTAATGGGAAGTAGGAATTCAATGGCAAGATTAGTTCAGGCAAAAAGCTTACACAGTAAAATAAGTAATAAAAAAATAATTGTCCTAGATTAGAGGCAAATTTCCCCAAGCCATTAGCTATGGCTCACCACAGCCTATGGCCTTGGCGAAAGCTATACCTCCACAGTGGGACTGCATGGATAAAACTGTTCTGCCAGGCATGTAGCACCAGTCAAATTCCTAATGTGGGACAAGTCTCTAGTTACTTTGTGAAGTTAGAATGAGTTCCAAAATGAAGCTGGCGGATGGATCCAGCTGCAAATGTTAATTGCAAAGCTCCTTAGATGTGGGGTGCATTAGATCTAACTCTGTACTTCACAGCCTTGATCCCATCTCTAATTACAATCAGCCTAAGGGAAGAAAACAGAGAAACCTTGTGAGAAATGGGCCAAACCCATGTGAATACTCATGACCATGTTACACAAGTGCAACCTATGTAATGCAGGTGACTGGCCCAAATGATTATAATACACTCTCTGGCTTTAAAATGTACAGGTCACACTCGTAGTTCATATTCACAACTCATCTGAGATAAAATGCATCTTTCTGAGAATTTGTTGGCATTTCTACAGGTTTAATTATTCCTTTTTTTTTCTCACATTTTGCCTAGGAAGGTAGCTTCTCTCCAGTTTCACACTCAGTGCAGAGGCAATGAGCGCCCTGCCCACAGGGCTTGCCTACTTCTGTCTAACTGGCAGGAGGCACGGTGCCTCCTACTTTACCTTTGTGCTGACAATATGTACAGCAATTGCAAGTTACACTCACAGAAATCTTCCTAACAGCATTGTTTGGGCCTGAGGCTGAATTTAGAGTCTGCCTAAAAGACTTAACAACAAGATCTGGGAGATGATATTAAAACATTGTGGCAAGGACTAAGTCCATTCACCTCCCTCAGGTATTATGAAAGGGAAATGTTAAGCAGACAGCTCAGCTAAGTCACTTCAGATGTGTATGGTAGGAATAAATACTTGTGGTGTGACATCCATACCAATGTGTTGTTGGCTTCAAGCAAGTGTGAGTTTATGAGAGCTGTGTATATAGCACTATATTAAATATTTTCTTTAATATAAACTGACAAGGGCATACACCTGACCTACAAATTGGTACATTTATTATAAGTCTGGGGTTGAGAGTGTTTTTTTCATCTGCTAAGAATCTTGATTAGAAGCTCTCCAGCCTCCATGCCGTCAGCCACAGCAGTTTGCCCTGTGTTGTGGTTCTGCCCCAGTTGGCCAGCTTAACACCATGCAACAGCTCGCTCACTCCTCCCACTCCATGGGATGGGGAGAGAATCGGAAGAGAAAAGCAAAGAAAAGACTTGAGGGTTGAGATAAAAACAGTCTAATAATTATAATAAAATAATAATTGTAATAATAATGCTTATGATAATAATAACAATAATAATATAATAAAAAGGAAAAGATAAAAAGAGAAAAAAACAGAAACACAAACGATACAGCCGCTCAACACCTGCGGACAGATGCTGCCAGTCCCTGAGCCACGATTGCTGCCTCCCTCCCCCGGCCAGCCCCTCCCAGGTAACATACTGGGCATGATGCTACATGATATGGAATATCCCTTTGGCTAGTTTGGATCAGCTCTCTTAGCTGTGCCCCCTCCCCTCCCGGCTTCTTGTGCACCTGGCAGAGCAGGGGAAGCTGGAAAAGCCCTTGACTAATACAAGCACTACCCAGGAACAACCAAAACATCGGTGTGTTATCAACATTATTTTCATACTAAGTCCAAAGCACAGCACTATGCCAGCTGCCGTGGTGAATATTAACTCTATCCCAGCTAAAATCATGACAGTATCCACCCCTTATTCCATATCATTTACGTCAAGCTCAGGTCCCATGCTATCCAATACAACTTCAATAACCCCTACCCACCTTCTCATCCTTTAACAGAATATACAGATTTCATTTATCATTCCCCTAGTCTATGGACCACCCCTGTAAAATGCCTGTGAAATGTCCGTTTAGGTCGTTTAGTCCACGACTTTGGGCTCCATCTATTGTACGAGTCTTTCAGGGCCAGAGAGGTGGTGTGTGTGGTGTTGGATTGTTGCATGCTGAAGTTAGTCCTTGTTCCAATACTGCTGCACTTTGCTTGATTCAATAAAAAGTTCATTTTTTATTAATTTAGGAGATTCCCACTGTGATACCATTGTTATGGCATATAGCAACCATAGCAGTGATGACATAAAATATTATATAGCAATTAACAGCATACTATTCAGTTCATTGGCTGTTTTCACCCAAAATCAAATCCCTTTGAGGCACATATTGGACTCCTCCATCCCCCACCAAGTGCACCCAGGTCCTCAAGCAAAAGCAATCCCATGAATGGATTTGCCTTTTCCTGAGGCAGGAATAACCCAGACTGTTTTCCCCAGCATATTTTTTACGTGCACTACAGGGACTCTATCCCCTTCCACAGTGCGTAAGGGTTCTGACTGAGCAGGGCCAGCTCGGTTGGCAGATCCCTTCGTGTTGACTAACCAGGTGGCCTTTGCTAAATATGTATCCCAGTGCTTGAATGTCCCACCCCCCATTGCTCTCAGTGTAGTTTTTAACAGTCCATTGTACTGTTCAATTTTCCAGAGGCTGGTGCGTGACAGGCGATGTGATACACCCAGTCAATGCCGTGCTCTTTGGCCCAGGTGTCTATGACGCTATTTCGGAAATGAGTCCCGTTGTCTGACTCAGTTCTCTCTGGGGTGCCATGTCGCCACAGGACTTGTTTTTCAAGACCCAGGATAGTGTTCCGGGCAGTGGCGTGGGGGACAGGATATGTTTCCAGCCAGCCAGTCGTTGTTTCTACCATTGTAAGCACATGGCGCTTGCCTTGGCGGGTCTGTGGGAGTGTGATATAGTCAATTTGCCAGGCCTCCCCATATTTATATTTCAGCCATCGTCCCCCATACCACAGAGGCTTTACCCGCTTCGCTTGCTTGATTGCAGCGCATGTGTCACATTCGTGGATAACCTGTGCAATAGCGTCCATGGTCAAGTCCACCCCTCGATCACGAGCCCACCTGTATGTTGCATCTCTCCCTTGATGGCCTGAGGTGTCATGGGCCCACCGAGCTAGAAATAATCCACCCTTATGCTGCCAGTCCAGATCCACCTCAGCCACTTCAATCTTAGCAGCCCGATCTACCTGCTGGTTGTTTCGATGTTCTTCAGTGGCCCGACTCTTGGCGACGTGAGCATCCACATGACGTACTTTCACAACCAGTTTCTCTACCCAGGCAGCAATATATTGCCGTAATGCGGCAGCCCAGATGGGTTTGCCTCTACGCTGCCAGTTACTCTGCTTCCACTGCTGTAACCAGCCCCACAGTGGTGATTGAGGGGCGGACTTGACCGTGGACGCTATGGCACAGACTACCCATGAATGTGAAACATGCGCTGCAATCAAACAAGCCAAGAGGGTAAAGCCTCTGCAGTATGGGGGACAATGGCTGAAATACAAATATGGGGAGGCCTGGTTAAATCCACTCTAACAGTTTCTACTTTAATCCTCCAGCAGTGTCAGCATGCTATCTGCATCAAGAGAGGTAGAGTCAGTCATTCAAAGGGGAAACAATTCCTCAGAGCCAAACAGTGCCCCATGACCCTGAGCATTGGGAATTTATGCCAGAAAGTGGGAAAGAAGAGAAGCATGCATGGAATAGGAAAGAAAAAAGTGTTTGACAGCTTAGCTGACAATGATCCAGTTTAACAGGAAGACAGTCCCCCCTTGGTTTAAATCTTTATAGATTTGTTAAAGTCCATGGTTAACTGCATCAGGACTTACGACTCCTATTCATCAGTTTGGTTTTGAAGTAACAACTCGGCAGTCTTTCGGCTTTCTCATTTCAGATTACCAGGCTGTAAAGTCACTAAAACTTTCTGTAACCACTGGTAAAAAAATTAGTTTTCAGTGCTAGGCCATTGGTTTTCCTATGAGTGGAGATTTCCGACTGAGAAAAAGAAAGCTGAAAGGATAATGTGATTGCTCTACTGCATATTTTGAATTCAAATCAACTGTGGGCTTTTAAAATGTAAATTCAATAAACCAGTGCTTAGATACACAGTCTAGTTTACAGCCACTTCTAATGTTAACTGTTTATCCTGTAAACAGTATGAAGGTGAGAAAGGCATGTTGGGCGATGTTCAGCCATGATATATGGACAGACTTTTGGCTTCTGTTGCCTTGGGAAAATATTTTTAGTTAAATATATTTAGGTATCTACATCTTTGGCAAAATAGAGGCACATAACAAACTTAGCCAAAGTTTTCTGAAAGTTAGAAAGGCTGAGCATTTGGTTTGATTTGAGTAATGAGTAAAGCTTAGTTCTGAATTCTGTTCCTTTGCCAGGAACCATGCAGGTTTCTGTTGATTTTGGGTTTTTTTTTTTAAGAAAAAGAATTGCTCTTGAGTCTCTTCCCATATTGAATACCCATTGGGAAAAAGTGCTTTTTAATGTTTATTCTTCAAATTAAATACTAATTTAAAGCTAAGTAAAGGAAACCCTTGAGAATCCTGAATATCCAGTCATTACGACTCCCAAAGACTGGAAGTTGCCTTCAGCTGCTTTTTTATACAAAGGCTCATATTCCATAATCATATACACAGTCCAAAGCTGATCTGAGTACAGGACTGCAGGTTTTCTTCCATGCCTATAACAGAAGATAATATGAAATGCTAAGAATCTTGTTACATTGGGAGATTCATACTTTTCATATAATATATTGCATAAAGACAAGAGTTTGTTTTAGAAAATAAACACAAAACCAAAACAAAACAGGAAAAAATAAAAAAGAAAAATACAGCATGACCTTTTGCTCCTCTAAATACATGGGGCAAATATTAGCTTTTAAGAATATATGTACTAATCACATTGATTAGTTGTTTGATGATAACCTTCCTTTGAAACAGCAAAACTGTGGGAATTCTGTAACAGAGTCACTTGAAGCAAAAGACTGGGAAGGACAGGTATCCATGGCAGGAAGCACGATCAGGGATCCCTCAGGATCAGAGTAACTCATGTCCAGGAGGCTAGATCACTCTCTCGTGGGACCAATTTCCATCCCCTTTTCTCAGGCTGAATTCATACCCTCTGTTAATTTGAGCATCCTCAAAGTAAAACACCCGTCACTGTCGGGCTGCAGATCAGGAGTCCTGTGAGATGTTTTGCAGAGCTTTCTCGCAAACAACCTGACAACACGTGTGTCAGAACAATTCTACACAGCAAGGGGCACCAGTTGTGTGTGAAGTACTTGGGGATTTACCTCCCTTTCTCTTGCTCTCAGTTGCTATCACAACCTATTCCTTCATGTCTGAAAAAGGAAAATGAAGATGTGTCAGTTAATAACATTTCTGCTCTGTGAAATCAGTCATAGGAGGGTATTCTGGAGTGTCACAACTTGTGTAATGTAATGCTTTAATTAGATGCCATGTCTTCACCAGCCTGAAGTCCAAAGATGTCAACTTTACCTAAAGCTTCTGATACATAGAAAAAAAGAGGTGGAGAATAGCAAAAATAAGCAGCAACTTTATGAGACAGCATGAGACTGTTATTAGCAGGGAACTGTGGAGCCAGGGAGGGTTAAGGGCAATGGAGGTGACAGGCATTTTGTAGGATCTGAATCTTTCTTTTTCCTTGAAGGGACTTGGTGTTAAAAGGCAGACATTATACTGCTGCAGAGTTTTTATGCAAGAGATCTGAATGCCTGCAAAATATTTTGAGCATGGATGGAGACTGATGCCGTTACAAATATCACTTATTTTCCAAGGAAAGTGCAAGGAAATGGCATCTGAGACAGCCTGCACCTTTTGTAGAGGACTGAGGCAGTGAAAATGTAGGGGTCTCTTTCTAACATTTAAGATATTCCAAGAAAAGAGTGGTCCTTGCTAATTTTATACAAAAATGGAGGACATGCCTACTTTCTGGAAAAGGTCTCGATGCCATATAGCTGTTTTGACTCCTTTCTCAGGTGTCTAGTTTTGCCTTTTCACTGCTCATTCAGGGTTCTGGATCTCATTCAAACAGTTTTCTGTCTACAAAGAAGGTACAGTAGCACCCATATTTTTTTCTTTTTTTGGCTTTTTTTTCTTTTCTTTGCCTCTCCAATTTCTCATCTTCAGAATGGGAATATTCTTTTTTTTTGTTCAAAGAAGCACCAAAGAAAAGCTGAGCAGTCTTGTAAAACAAAAGCACAAAGTGAGAGTCATCTTGCGGAATCACAGAATGGCAGGGTTGGAAGGGACCTCTGGAGATCATCCCATCCAACCGCCCTGCTTGAGCAGGCACACCCAGAGCAGGAGCACAGGAACGCATCCAGGTGGGGTGTGAATGTCTCCAGGGAAGGGACCCCACAGCCTCCCTGGGCAGCCTGTGCCCCTGCTCTGGCACCCGCACAGGAAAAGTTTTTTCTCATATTGAGGTGGAACTTCCTGTGTTCCAGCTTGTGCCCATTGCCCCTTGTCCTGTCCTTGGGCACTAATGAAAAGAGCCATCATCCTGACACCCATCCTTTAGATATTTATAGGTATTTATGAAATATCCCCTCAGTCTTCTCTTCTCCAGGCTGAACAAACCCAGGTCTCTCAGCCTTTCCTCATACGGGAGATGCTCCAGCCCCCGATCATCTTGGTAGCTCTCTGCTGGACTTTCTTGAGCAGTTCCCTGTGCTTCTTAAATTGGGGGGGGGGGACACCAAAACTGGACACAGCACTCCAAATGTGGTCTCACTAGGGCAGAGTAGAGGGGGAGGATAACCTCTCTCAATCTGCTGGCCACACTCCCTTTTATGCAGCCCAGGATATTGTTGGCCTTCTTGGCCACAAGGACACTTTGCTGGCTCACCTAACTTTGTGTTCTAGATGTATGCTGTTGAGCTCAATACTTGGCTTTCTGTCTATGATGGATCAAAGAGTGAGTTTTAGACATTTTCTACCTTATGTTTAGATGTTTCCATTTAGGCTAAGACGGCATTCACCCTACCAATGCCTACTTCTGTCTGCTGACTGTAAGAGACAGGTATACACTTTCACACCGTAGTCTTCATGGTGCTGTCGGACTAATCCCATGCCATATGCCTGCTTCGGCCACAGATACCCTGTGGGATCTTTGGCAAAACACCTCATCATTTCACATCCGTTCCCCACAAATAAACCATTTATTTGTCACACAATTGTAGTGCTGCCTCACCCCTCTATTAGACTGGAGGTTGGCCGGGGCAGATGATTGTATTCTATTAAGTGGAATCACAGTCTTATTTGGAGCTATGAAGTGTTGCACTAATTACAGTAATTTGTAATGCCATAACATTGTTTCATTAATATTTTAAAAATACCTTGAAGAAGTGAAGTGCCAAGGACTTAACGCAAAGTTAAAATAATGAGAAAAAGCAAAGGCAAGGCATGCATTGTACAGAAGAGGGTGAGAGAACAGCTATTGGGAAAGTGTGGGTCAGTGTTTGTTGTGGAGTTTTGTACTCAGAAAAGTGTAACCTTTAGTCCAGCTTTATGGTATATAGTTTTAGGTCTACCTAGTGTCTGACTCCTAAGGATCTTTATCCTTCCTCAATTCCTCAATGGAAATGAGTGGGTGCTTAAAAATAAAAAAAATAAAAAAAAAGAAAGAATGCAGCTCTCTGTGGTTCAGACATTTCTACATTTCCAAAGGTTTGGAATTTATTTAAGATAACAAGGCAAATCCTTCTGTTTTCCAGAAAGGAACAAATCTTCTCCCATCCAACAATAAATTAATTTTCCTAATTTTTGTGGATGGACATACAATTTCTCTTTTCCTTCTTCAAAATACAGCATTTAAAAACTGACTGATTTGTCCAAGATTTATTTATTTTTAGATGTGCATGAAACACTGTCTTGCCAGGACCTGAATAATTTAGAACAGGACAAAAACACATGTGGGATTTCTGCTTTAATCAATGTCAGTTCCATATATTCTGCAAAGGGATTTTCCAAGGGTTAATATATGTTATACATTGTCATTATTAATTTATTTTCTATAGAAATAAGATAACGTCTCTACTAAAGTAAGGTCCAGAAGGCACTCCAATCTTATAGCTCTCTCCCCTTAAGTTTTCCTAGCACTTTTAATAAGAAACTATGAAGACTAGGCTGTAGAGTTTCCAAAAGCAACCAGAAACTTCCAAACTAAACAAAAGAACACTGAACTTTCCCTTTATCATTTTCTATCTATTCAGTTATAAAAAGTACTACTAATGGAGCTGCTGACAAGTGCCTCATAGTTTATAAATCTTCCTGTTCTATGTGAGGGGGGCCTCATGGATAAAGCATACAGAGGGTGTAGGGAAGTTCACACTGAGTGATGGAGCATGATACAGAGACACCCAAACCTCGGCAAGCTGAAGTTGTGTAACACTTGTTCAGGCAAAAAGAACCATGCACTCTAGTTCTTTAGTACCTTTCACAATCAGTTTTTTACTAAGGTAGCTTCTTTTATACACTAATTTGCAGTGTAGTTTAAACTGCTTTCTGCCTATGCATGTAGTGGCGTAAGTGTACTCTCTGTGCTTCCATCAAGTGTTAGTCTGTCACTGAGAGGTTCAGGCTCCAAAAAGAGTAAGGATTTAGCACAATATTCAGGGTACTTTGGAATTAAGATGGGTCCTTAAACACTTAAAGAGTTTCAGCTCCTCCAGATATCATAGTAAATAATCATCAGTGAATGGTGGATTTGGAATTAGAGTTTGGACTGAGACATCCACTAACAATGAATTGAAGCTCTTTTAGCAAATCACAGTATAATGCAGGCCTGTTGCAATGCTCAAGCTATGAGTCCTATCAATATCTACTTAAGTTTAGGAATCTCTACTTCTCCACTTTTCTTCCAGAAGTGTGACTGAAGCAAAGAGAAACTAATTATCTCCAGGACAAGAAAGAGACAGAAAAAATCTCTCAAATCCTGTGCCAACTCAGATGTGCTGAGCCAGCTTTCACGTTTCTGAATGGCCACCACTGTAGCCTTGGCTTAAAACCATAATGGAGAGATATTTGGGAACTAGTCTTAAAAAACATTTTTGAAGGGGGGAGGGGGATGCTGAAAATGTATTATTTTCCTAGAAAAAAAAACCAAAAAATTTAACTGGATATCTCCAACTCCACATTTTAGGCAGATGTACAAAATTTCCCTACTCTTAAGGAGTATTTTTCATGTTGTTGTTTATCTGTTTGCAGTTTTTCAGTCTTTTTGCTTTGGAATTTCAATCGAAAACAAACCAAGAAAAAACCTGGAATACTAAAGGATAGGTCCATGGATATATCTTCTTGAAACATCTATTTTCAAAGAAAAACATTTTTAGTGAAATATTTGAAGTAGCTCTACTAATTATAGTTAGAGCATTTCCTCTAGATAGGTAATTGTTCTAAGTATGTCTTCTCAACAGACATTTAGTTAATTTCTCTGGTAGTCCTTGTAAAGTCATTGAAGAAAGAAAAAAGGAGGACGTCAAAGCACCCAAAGGCAACTTATTCATCATCATCCAGGATAAAGTTTTTGCAAAAGCCAAGCCTACTGTGGAAAAGCAATACCTCAACAGGAGGATGCAAACTCACTCACTGTGGCTTGTTTCCATCCGTACAACTCTTCAGAACTGGTGTAATGAATGTAAAGAAAATTAAGTAAGGAGACAGTTTTGTCATCAGCATCGTCAAACCTAAGAACAGATAATCTATCTACCCTATAAGGTTTCAAGACAGAAATACAAGAAAGGACTAAACAGGCCCAATTTGAAAGACTGCCAGTTGGTAATGAGGCGTTAGTGTCACTTCCTCCTTAAAATTACTTTTAGCAATAGTTTTTCAGTATCACTTGGTTTTAAGATGGCAGGCAAGGCCAATTTTGATCCTATTCAGATTTGGGCACTAAATAAGGGGTGGTTTTCTTTATCTCAGTTTTGGACTTTGCCTTGCAACTCTAGATCAGACATATATTTCAGTGAGACTTTATGGACCTGGTCCCGAGTCCCTGAATGACCTGATCACAGCTCTTTCTGCTGTGGCAACTGCAGCTTTCTATGCCAGCTAAATACTCCTTTAAAATCTGTGAAAAAGGAGAACTCACTCGAATAAGTGATAGCAAAGCAGCATTGCCTCAGCTCTCAAGACAGAGGGAGTTTTGTCAGAGAACAATAGTTCCAGACTGGATCACTTCATTTCAGGCTTGAAGTTCTGGAGTTTAATTTCTTGGGGGTGGGGTGGGGGGGGCGGGAGGGGAGGGGGGTGGTGGTGCTTGTTTTGTTTTTCATTATTGTTTCTTAACCTACCGATCAGGCTCCAAAGAACTAAAAAATGTAAAGTAAAATGAGAAATCACTAAGATTCATTCATTATATCTCAGCATATCTTCATTCATACTTCTCAGTGTATTGATTAAAATGGATTATTCAAACCTATTTCCTCTAATTCTTAGTAATACAGTTTGTACTCTCAGACAACATTTTTTTGTCTCTGCTTTTTTTACCCTTTCTTTTTTTCTGTCATGCATTTCCGTAAGTCAACACATCTCAGAGCTGGAAATTTGCAGTTGTTTAGCCATAAGTAATTGTATTTACAGCCACAGTACAGCTATCTCATTACTCAGGTCAAAAGCCAATTTATTTATAATACAAAACATTTGAAAACTGACATCTGTTCTTGAGATATACAGAACTTCTGAACTGACGTCAACGATGTAACCACACACAAAAATGTTTCCGGTGAATTTCCTTACTGTTTTTATCTGAATGATAACTCGGCTCATTATAATGCAGTTTGCTTTCTTTTCTTTATGCTACACAATGGTGTGAAAGGGCAAATTTTAAAAATGCCCAATAGTAGTAACATGAGCCAAATTCAGACTACCTAAGCTTAGTTATCCTTGTATCATGAGGGTCTTTTTTGGGACAAGATACAGGTCTGATGGGCGCTGCTGGGAAATTGCCCTTTACTGTAGAAGGCGAAACTTCAAAATCAGGGATCACTTGAAAACTGGGGAGTAAACAGATGGAGGTATGCTTT